>NW_023270459.1:379658-723913 GCF_011800145.1 Mirounga leonina | reverse complement strand
GAGTGACTGCTTAATAAGTATGGGGTTTCTTTTAGGGCGATGAAACTGTTTTGGAACTAGACAGAGGTGGTGGTTACGCCACACTGTGAATGTACTAAAGGCTATTGAATTGCACACTTTAAAATGGTAAATTTCGTGTTATGCAACTTTTACCTCCATTTTAATTTTTTTTTTAAGTTTTATTTATTTGAGATAGAATGAGCACGAGCTGGGAGGGTGGCAAAGGGAGAGGGAGAAGCAGACTTCCCGCTGAGCAGGGAGCCTGCCATAGGGCTTGATCCCAGGACCCTGGGATCATGACCTGAGCTGAAGGCAGACCCCTAACTGAGTCACCCAGGTGCCCCCATTTTACCTCCATTTTATTTATTTATTTTAAAGATTTTGTTTACTTATTTTAAAGATTTTACTTATTTGAGACAGCAAGAGAGAGAACACAGAGGGATAAGCAGACTCCCTGCTGAGCAGGGAGCCCGATGTGGGGCTCGATCCCAGGACCCTGGGATCATGACCTGAGCTGAAAGCAGATGCCTAACCGACTGAGCCACCCAGGTGGCCCCAATTTTACCTCCCTTTTTTTTTTTTAATATTTTATTTATTTATTTATTTATTTGACAGAGAGAGAGAGAGTACAAATAGGCAGAGTGGTAGGCAGAGAGAGGGAGAAGCAGGCTCTCCGCTGAGCAGGGAGCCCGATGCAGGGCTCGATCCCAGGACCCTGGGATCATGACCTGAGCTGAAGGCAGCCGCTTAACCAACTGAGCCATCCAGGAGCCCCAATTTTACCTCCATTTTTTTTTTTTTTTGAAGATTTTATTTATTTATTTGAGACAGAGAATGAGAGAGACAGAGCACATGAGAGCGGGGAGGGTCAGAGGGAGAAGCAGACTCCCTGCCGAGCAGGGAGCCTGATGCGGGACTCGATCCCGGGACTCCAGGATCATGACCTGAGCCAAAGGCAGTTGCTTAACCAACTGAGCCACCCAGGCGCCCCTCCCTCCATTTTTAAGAGCAAAACAAACCAACCCAGAAACACACACCTAAGGCTACTATCAGTTAGGAAAGTGTTCCTGTTTGGGAAGGGCAGAGGTCTTCTGGGGACTGTCTTGTTCTACATCTTGATCTGGATGTTGGTTTTAGAGTGAGTTTATGATCCAGGCACTCACCTGTGGTGGTTTATATGTTGGTAATAAGGAAAAATGAAAAAAAAAAAAAAAAGGAAACCTAGGAGGAAAGGAAAAACATCCTCACAACAATCCCATTTTACAGACAAGAACACTGAAGCCCAGAGGCTCCATTACTTGCCCGAGGCTCACGGGGGTTAACTGGAGAGGTGGGATCCGAACTCAGGTTTGCTCCATCCAGAGCCCCCCACTCCTGACCACTACACTGCCTGCCTCAAAACTGGCAGACGGGGGCTGGCCTGGTGGGGACCGGCAGAGGGTGTGCTGAGGCCATGTCAGGAAGGGGACCAGCACAGGGCATGAGGGACTCCAAGAGCTGTGCTCTTGCTTGGCCTGTTCCTTGAGCAGACCCTGCTTAGCAAGAGGCAGCCTGTAGGCCAGGCCTTGAGAGAGCTGGTTCAGGAGGCAGAGGGTAAGTCTTCGCTGAATCTTGGGGTAAATCAGTCTTCCCGCCGAGCCTCAGCTTCCTTGCCTCTAAGATGGAGCCCGCCTCCCAGGGTAGCTATGGGGAACGCAACAAAACTGGGCTCGCCTAGAGCAGAGCCCTGTGCCTGGCACCGAACAGGCACATGGTCAACTGGGGCTCTACTACTTTTAACCACCAGAGGTGGGGTGAGATGCCAGTGGTGCCCACCTGCCCTTGCCCACCTCTGCTCAGAATGGTGGGCCACGGGAGGGCGCTTGGCTGGCTCTGTCAGTAGAGCATACGACTCTTGATCTCGGGCTCGTGAGTTTAAGCCCCACATTGGGCCTAGAGCTTACTTTAAAAAAAAAAAAAAAAAAGAATGGCGGGCAACGGGAGGCCCGGGAGCACCGTGCTTCTGGGTGTATACGGTGCAAACCCAAGGTGGGTATGTCCTGGCTAGGCCATCCCAGCAGCCCATCGGGGTCCCTGCAGCATGAATGGAGGTGCTGAAGGCGTAAGAGGGGCTGAGACCCATTTAATGCCGTCAGCGGCCCTAAACCAGACCCAAGCTCCCGCCCCAGCAACAGCTCTCTGGCCGCCTCCAGAGCTCCTCACAGCCCAGCCCAGCAAGCCGCTGGCCTGGGGACACTCAGGAGCTGAGACCCCGGCAACACCCTAGCACCCGCATAGCACGCCCACACAATCCCAATCATTCAGTCAGCAATCAGTTATTGAGCACCTACTGCATGCCAGAAACTTTCCTAGGCCCTGGGGATACCATAGTAAATGGCCAGATAAAATCCCTGCCCTCGGAGAACTGAGGTCACAGGCCTACACTGTTAACCCATTTTACAGATGTGAAACCAAGGCTCAGAGAGGCAACAGAGCTTGCTCAGAGTCACCAAAAGGAAGTAGCAGAGCCAGGGTTAGAACTGTGACATCTGCCAAAGCTCAGAAAGCTCCACCGACAGCCCCAAACTCACAACTCACAGCCCACCCTGAGCAGGTAGGGTCAAGGTGCCTCAAATACCACCCCTGCCTGCAAAGGCAGTGGGAAACAGGTTTCCCCTGCCCAGTCTGATGGCGGAGGCCTGGCCCTGGGGATCACCTCCATCCCTCATCACTGCTCTGTGTCTGCAGACCAGGACAGGGCACGATGGGTGGGCACTTCTCCTGGTTCCCACCAGGCGGGCCCCACATCAGCCTCCTTGTCTCTTCAAACACGTCCAGCCCACTCCCCCTCCGGACTCATGGCTGGCCCCTTCACAGGCACTCTCCTGCCCCAGTTAGCCATGGGGCTCACTCCTTGCACTCCTGCAGGTTGTTATCAAATGCCCCTTCTCAGTGAGCCCTCCCTAACCACCTGTTTATGACAGCTCCCCCTGCTTCCTCCCACATCCCTTCTCGCGTTGCTTGATTTTTCTCCATGCCCCTTACCACCACTGCTCGCACCGGTCCCCTTGGGTGCCGCCCACCCTCCCCACTAAATGTAAGGCGCCAACGTGAGAAGGGGACTTCCGCCTATCTGGTTCACTGCCGAGTCGCCAGCACCTGGACCATAGTAGCTGCTCAGTCCGCGTCTACTGACTGAATGGACGCATACGGAGCGCGGCTACCACCAGGCTTCGCCCCCTCCCACCCTAGGAGAAGGTCCACGGAAGCCGGGACAGTCGGCCTCCACCCCGCAGTGCCTGGACAGCTGCCCCTCCCTGCCAAGCCGGTGGGCACCACGCTTCTGGGGCCAGAAGGCCTGGGCTCTAACAGAATAGGCTGTTAGGCTCTTCACTGTCAATGACTTCATTTCTCCAGGCCTCAGCTGCCCACCCGTAGAAGCAGACAAGGCCATGCCCTAGCTCCCGGCGCCCTGGGCTCAGGCCGCCTGAAGGGTTAATTAAAGCCACCGCCTGAAGGGTTAATTAAAGCCAAGGTCCTTCCCGTGGCCTCCAGGGCCCAGCACGGTTGGATGCCACATCCGGCTTGCCCTCGCTCTCTCCGCTCCAGCCAGCCTGGCCAACTCAACCAGGCGCGCTCCCGCCTTCATCCCTGCTGTCCCATTCCCTGGGACAGCCTTGCCCAGCTCTGTGTGTGGCTCACCTCCTCGCCTCCCCTCTCCCCCCGGGGCCTCCATCACTGTCCCCTCCTCAGAGAGGCTCGTCCTTAGAGTCCCTACTGCTCACAACGGCACTCCTCACCACCTGACATCGTATGTCTGCTTCTCTGTTCGCTGTCCCCAGCCCCCACTAGAATGTGAACTCCATGAGGGCACCACACGTCCCAGGAGCCTGGGAGCCCGGACGGCCTGGCACACCACACATACTCATTGAGTATTTGCGGAATGAATGAATGTTGAGTATTGCCTCACTGTGTTACTTCAGTTAAGTGACTTCCCCTCCCCGAGCCTCAGTTTCTTCATCTATAAAATGGGGCTATGACTGAGACCACGAATGCAGAGGCAGACTCGAGACCTGGCCCGGGAGCTCATGCCGGATGATGCCCAGGAGCATCCCCAGGCTGCTGCTGAAGAAGTCCATGAAACGGGTTTTAAGGAGCTACTGGCCTGGGGCAGGCGGGTAGGGCTCAGCACCCTGGCTCCTCGGGCTGCAAAGACCCTGTACCTCTGCCTCCCTGGGCACCAGGTGCCAGGAGCAAAGCCAAGGCAGGAGGGGAGAGACGCAATCCAGTGGACAAAAGCAGCCCCTTACCACGCTTGTGGAGCCAGCCTTCTTTGATGACAGACACCTCATTCATGGTGGCAGCGTTGACACGCTGTCACCTAGCTTAGAACAGCTCAGGGCAGCAGGACATGCAGGAGGCACAGTGGACAGAGCACAGTCTGCAAGACAAGAGAGGAGCTCATGAGAACTCGAGGGGGACTCACCACAGCCCCTGGCCTCACGACAGCCCGGCCGGCCGGCCCCTCCAGCCGCTCTGCCTGCTCTGCGCAGGGTGGAGGCGGTGGGGATAGGGAGCCCTGCCCACTTGGCCCAGTCCGAGGAGGAAGATGTGGCCTCGTCCTCAGGGACTCCAACTGGGGGCGGGAGGGGGGGGGCTGACCCTGCCCTCGGAGCCTTACTCTGGAGGGAACAGAGCTCCCCGGCCTAGGCAGGCCTTGCTGAGCGGAGGCAGCCTCTCCACCCACCTTCACCCCAGAGTGGCCTCCACCCCGGGTCATTCCCAGGCCCCCACACTGCGGTGACCTGGGATGAATCAGACAGCCCTGGGCACCTGAGGGACTGCTCAGAGCCGCCAGCATCTGCCTGCCGCCCCCCCCACCCCGACACACGGACACACGCGCGCTCGCACACTCTCTCCGCCCCCTCCCCTCCTTCCAACCTACCACCCTCAGCAAACCAAGTGCCCCCAAACCCCTGCGCCAAGCCACCCTGTGTCACTCCCTCAGCCTCAGCCCCTCTTTGCCCCCACCAGATGACTGAGGGAAGACAAGTTTCCGACGCTCGGGATCTTGAACAAGACAGCAACCTACTGCGAATGCACTTGTCTGGGGCTTAGGAGCCGGTCCCGGGGGCTCAACCAAGGCCCTGGTCCCTTCCCCAAGACCTCCACTTCCGTCCTCAGGGACCAGCAGCCGACAGACTGACAGACGCCGAGGCCGCTGCTTCGTCTCAGGTTCCCAGGGTGGAAGGGAGGAGGGCGGGAGGCAGCCGCCCACTGGGCCCCTACCTAGAGCCACAGGCCTGGAAAGGGGCCACGGAGCCCAAGGCGCCTTTCGCCTTGCCCGGCCCGGGGTTATTTGCGGACAGCAGGTCAGGAGCTACAGCGGCCCCCAGAGAAGTGGCAGCTGGCTCTAGGGACACCACGGGCATCGGCTTTCTCTCATGGCCCAGGGGAGCTGGGGGGCCGGCCACACTACTGCCTGGCATGTGACGGTGGCAGGCCGCCCAGACCCGGGCAGGGAAGGGAGGTAAGTGGGAGGAAGCGAAAGGAGAGACAAGACGGACAGTGACAGGGAAGTAAACAGTGGGGTGAGAGATCACGTTCTGGACTGAGCCGCAAAGGCAGGGCCAGAAGCAGCACAGGGGCTCCCGCCTGCAGCAGGCGGGACCAGCCCCGAGGGGCTCCCGTTCCACAGATGGATGAACGGACGGACCACCCAGGATGGGAGAGCCTGACAATCCCACCAGCCTGCCTTCCACCTCTAACGTGACCAGTCTCTGCCCCTGCCCCGCCCCCTGCCCCCTGCCCCCCCTCCCGCCCTGGGGATGGCCTGGCTCACTGGCTCAGGTCCAGTGCTGTCCTCTCCCTCGAGGGCTCCCGCACCCCCTCCCTAGACTCCCCACCCACTCCCTTATTGCTCTCTCCAATCTGTCCCCGTTCACCAGCCAGACCCCTTAAACCTAACCCTATCCTTCCCCCACTCAAAAGGCCTTTCGTGGCTTCCCGCTGACCTCAGGAAAGAGCCAAGCTCCCTCACTTGGGATTCAAGGCCCTTTAGGACCCAGCCTCTACTGACCTTCACTCCAGCTGCCCCCTGCCCCTGCTCTGCCCAGCGGCCCCCACTGTCCATTCACCCGCGTCCTGACGCCTCTCCCAACTGCCCTGGCCTTCTCCCTGGGCTCTGAGTCTCTGCTTTCAACCCTTAGACTCCACCTAAATCTGGCCCCGTTCCTCCAGGTTAAAAACCCTTCCCAGGCCCCCCAGTGTGCTCAGACACAGAACAAAGTCCTTTCCACCACGAGCTTAGGGTCACCTAGAAAGCTCTCTATAAAACCTAATAACCGTGACAATAATTATACCTGGTACTACCTCCGTCTCCAGCCCCCCACCCTCCCCAACCAGGCTTCTGTCTCTCAGGCCCATCCCTCTGGCCTCCATTCCCTGTACCTGTACCTTCTGTGGGTTCTCCCTCCTCCTGGAGGTCTCAGCTGAACCAGCCTCCTCCGGGAAGCCTTCCTGACCTCAGAGGCTGCCTGGGTACTCTCTGCGCACCTCCTCAGCCAATTCTTCCGACACCTATTAAGTGCTAATCTAGTGGACCAGCACAGCATCTGGATATCTGCTGAGTACATAATGAAAGAACCCAAGTCTCCCCAGCCCAGGACCAGACAGAGCCATGGAAACATTTCCAGAGTCTACTCATGCCACCAATCTCCTCTGAGCGTGTCCTAAGCTCCAGACAACCAGAGGGATACCAGAGATGAATCATCAGGAAGACAAGACACGGCCCCTGCCTTCATGAAGCTCTCACCCTGGTGGAGGCGGCAGACAACACACAAGTATGCGTGTAACAATGTCAGGTGGTGAAGAGGTACTGAGAAGCAAAGTCAAGCAGGAGAAAGGGTGGCGGGGAATGTGGGGTGCTATGTTAGCTGTGTGGTAGGGGGGACATGTGAGGAGGGAGGGAGCCATGCTGCCCTGTAGGGAAAAGGATTTCGGGCAGGGGAAGAGCAAGTGCAAACCTCTGAGTCAGGAAGTACTTGTAGAGCGTGAAGAACTGCCAAGGGGCTGGTGTGGCCAAGGAGCCAGGAGAAGTGGGAAGGAAGAACAGTTAGGGCCTGGCGTGAGGGGGTGGTGGGAAGTTCGAGACGTTGTCCCGACATGGGGGCGAACACCACGCTTCCCCTAGTACCAGCTCAGTTCGCAAGTTCCAAAGAACCGGTATGGAGAACCCAAGTCCCAAGGAAGGGTGGCCATGGAAGGACAGGACCGGGTGGGCCTGGCGTCCAATCTCGACGTTCCCCTCCCATCCCCAGCCCGGCGACTTCACCTCCGTGATTCTGCGTGTCTCGGGGTAGTCAGCAGCGCTGAAGCACCCGCTGCGTGCAGAGGCTCGGCCTACTGCCTGGCCCGGACCCTGGGGAACACGTGAACACGTGGGTGAGCATTCAAACACGCAGCTGCCGTGATCAGAGAGAAGCAAAAGCAGCCAGGTATGGCCAACAGTGGCAGTGGCTCGCGGACCAGCCGGGTGGCCTTGAGCAAGTGGGGAGCCGGTGCCCTCGTGGGGTCCCTCCTCAATGATCTCAACCGCCCCACCAGAGGGGCAGTGACCATGCCCAGGGGAAGGCAGAAGCTCGGAGAGTGGAAGCAAGCCATTTACCTCGGGTCTCCCCACTGCTCGGCACCCCGGGGCCACTTTCTACATTCTCATTTCAGCAGCTTGGGCAAGGGCAGGGGGAGGAACTGGAAGATCCCCTGCGCCCCGCCTGGATCCCGACCCGTCCTCCCGCTGAGGGTGGCGCCTCGCTGAGGTGTCTATGACGCAGTCCTGGGGTGATGAAATACCAGGCACCGATGCCAAGAGGATGGCCTGCTCCCCAGGGAGCTGCCGGCAGAGGCTGCCCAGGCGGGATGACAGAACAGCCTCTGGAAGCCAGGTGTCAGCACGCAGGGGCCTGCCCTGGCCGCCCCGGCCCAGAGGCAGCACACCCCACGGCAGGGGGGGCCTGCACGGCCCCATCCCCACGCGCTGCTTCCTTGAGTGTCCGGGCCCGAGTCGGACGGACGAGGGCCTGGGCCCGGGCGGCAGCTTGTAGGCTTGAGGTGAGCCCCCTGGGAGACAAGGAGAAAAGAGCAAGGCCACTTCACAAGAGTCACCCACGCTACCAAGGAACGCACACAATCTCGTTATTTAGGAGGAAATACAAGTTACCATCCACCAGGATGGCTGAAATTTTAAAAACGGACGGTGCTAAGTGTTGACAAAGATACAGATGAACAGTGGTGGAAGTATAAAATGGTTCAACCACTATGGAAAACTGCTTGGCAGTAAAAATTAAAACTCAATACGTGCCCACACCCCATGACCCAGCAATTCCACAACCCAACCCGACAGAAAGGAGTGTGTTTGTTTACCAAGGGACATATACTGGAATGTTCACAGCAGCAATACTCACAGTAACCCCCGAACTGGAAACAGACCAAATGTCTACCCACAGGAGAATGGAGAAAACAAATGGAGGTAAATTCATACAGCAGAACATTCCTCCACTCACTACGGACACATTCAACAGGGACAGAGCGTAAGGAGGTTACCACAAAAGAAATGAAAGACGACACACACACAACAACACATCAAGTGTGGGTCCATTAGCAGTAAGTTCGGAACGGGCAACAACACTACATGTTTAGGGGTACCTTCCTCACTTACAAAACTATGCTGAACGTCAAGGAAACAAATCCACAAAAGTCGGGGGAGTGGGTAGCTTTAGGAACAGCGGAGGAGTTTCCAGGAGCTGACCGGGTTCTGTTGTGGTCACACCGGGCTCTGTCCTGTGGCCGTTTGTTATACTGCACCACACAAAACAGGTTTAATACCATTTTTCTGTGTCGTATGACAAAAGAAGTAACTATAAAAAAAGAACCTGGGTTTGAGAGTCCAGAGAATGTGCGGAGCCAAAATCAGGCCTCCTGGCTTCCAGAGTTTGCCCTTCCCAAGGCTGGCGTGCCTGGATTTTCCCCTAAAGAAGGTCGGGTCACCAATGAGGAAGGAGGAAGGAGGCGGCATCCAGGGTCCAGAGGATCCGAATTTCACCCCCAGGCTCTGCTGGCTTCCCGGCTGTGTGGCCACAGGCAAGTGACACCCTGCCCTCTGTCGAGTGTAGAGCTTCCCTCCGTACAATTATCCTGCTGGAGAAGGACCACGCACCCCAGGAGGGAGCAGGCACACACTCCGGGCCCCACGGCGTGAGAGTGGGCTGGACGGAGGGGCGGGGACGTCTAGCTCTGCACAGAAGACAGCTGAACAGGGATGAAGATCACTGCTCTCGGTGGTCACTGTGAGCAGGGACAGAGACAGGAGACTCGACAGGGGTCCCCAAGGAGGCTCTGACCACTTTGGCCAGCTTTTATCCGTCTCAAGAGCTGCTGAGTACATGGCTGTCACTGACTTACTCCACCGTTAGTCTCAAACGCTCTACAGTAACTTATTCTAAAACTTCTTTAAGACATTTGTATTACCACCTATCTGACTCACGGGTGTTACTTACTGCTCAATGGTTTCCAAACTGTAGCTCCTTCAGGAGCTTCAGCTCACAGAGCCAGAGTCAGATCTGTGAGAGGCAACTTACAGGACGATGCAGGGCCACTGGGGGGAGGTCCTGGTGGCAGTCCTGGGCAGGGACTGGGTCCTGGAAAGGGTCCTTCCAAACCTGTTTCCACATCTGTAAAATTAGGGTTGTGTGGTTCCCGCTGCTCGGGGAGGGCGAGGGAGGGTTGTGAAGGCTCACTGAGCTCTAGCACTAGGTCTTCACCCTTTCTATGGGCTCGGACCCTGTGACCACCGAGTCAGAGCCCATCCCTCCTGTGCTCAAACCCTCCGGTGTCCCCATCTTACCCCGAGTAAAAGCCAGAGTCCTTACAGGACCCTCAGGACCCTATGAGATCTGCATGGTTCCCCCTTTACTTCTCCAAATACACTCCATTTCAACAGTGCCTAGTCCTGTGGCTCCTCCAATACACCAGGACATCCCTACCTCAGGGCCTTTGCACCTGCTGCCCCCTTGGTCGGAATGCTCTGCTCGCAGGTATCTGAGGGGCCCCATTCCGCTTTCTTCAGCCTCTGCTCACATGCCACTTTCTTCAAGAAGTCTTCCTAAACAGACAAAAGGGAGCTCCCATCCTACCTCCCCTAACCCTTTATTTTTCTCCATACCTCTACCTCTCCTTATCCTTTTTCTCTGTAAGCATTTTTCATCGCTGTCGTGACTTTATGTATTTACCTGTGTATCAGCTTATTGTTAACCTCTCCCCACTATAATGTCAGCACGGTAAGAGCAGGGGCTCTGGCCTGTCTTGGGCCCTGCTGGATCCTCTGAGCCTTGCAAGGTGCTGGGTACACAGTGAGCACTTAAAAAGTTATTTGCGGAATGAATGTGCAATGTGAAGCCCTGTGCCCAGAACAGGCTCAGAGTGACTTAGGTTCCTTTCCTTGCCACTCGTCAACTCCTTTTTTCCTCTGGGCCCCCCTCCCTGACCTCGTTTCTATGCCAGACGACACAGATGGCATAAGGGAGGCAGGAGGGGAGGCTGAGGCTCTGCAGCTCCTGGAGCTAGAGACAGCAGGGTGGGGCTCCTTCCTGGGGCTACAACCCCCCAGGGCCCTCTGCCACCTGCCCTCTAATCTGCACCTTCCCTATAGCTCCCTGAGGAGGACTTGCTCAGGAGATAAACGCAAAGACAACAGGAACCTGTCCTTCAACAGGCAACACCTGCTTGCGGGAATCTGGGAGGAAACACAGGCGCGGGGTGAGCTGAGGGAAGCAGCTCCCTTGTTTGCCGTCCCCAGCTATGTGAACTGGTTCCGTGCTTTGTGAGCGCACTTTAGCAGTACTAAAAAAGTGGCAACCCGCCGTCAGAATTTCTCCTGCAGATCATTGCCTGTGCACAGAGGTTCTAAGGTGGGGTTTCTCCGCCTCAGCAGGAGTGTTACTTGGAACCAGGTAATTCTTGGTGCAGAAGCTGCTGTGTACACAGGAGGAGGCTTTACCAGCATCCCTGGTCTCTACCTGCACACCCTCCCCTGAGCTGTGACTATCAAGGAAGTCCTCACAGGGGCACCTGGGTGGCTCAGTCGGCTGAGCCAGCCACTCCTGATCTCAGCTCAGGTCAGGTCATGATCTCAGGGTCGTGGAATCGAGCCCCGCTTGGGGCTCCTGGGGCTCCGGGCTCGGCGCAGAGCTGGCTTGTCCCTTTCCCTCCCTCTGCTCTAAGATAAATAAATAAAATCCTTAAAAAAAAAAAAAAAAAAAAAAAGAGAGAGTCCTCACACGCTACCAAATGTCCCCTGCAGGCAGAGCACCCCAGAGCAGAGCCCACCACCCCACCAGCTGCGAAGCGCTGTGCCGAGGGTACACTTGCTGAAATCGTGCAAGACTGGAAGTGACCGACACGCCGGGCCCAGGGCTCTGTCACCCTAGCAACGGTTAATGTGGCGGCACCAAAAAGAGGGAGCGGATGCCCATGTGCCCGTGTCTCATTTACCACAGGCCAGGCACACCCAAGTGCTCTGCGCGGGGGAATTCAACCCTCCCGGGCACTTTTACAATCTTTTTTTTTTTTTTTTAAGATTTTTTAAATTTATTTTGACAGAGACACAGCGAGAGAGGGAACACAAGCAGCGGCAGTGGGAGAGGGAGAAGCAGGCTCCCCGCCGAGCAGGGAGCCCGATGCAGGGCTCGATCCCAGGACCCCGGGACCATGACCGGGGCCGAAGGCCGACGCTTAACCGACTGAGCCACCCAGGCGGCCTTACAATCTCTTTCTAATGAAGAACCGTGTCACCATGTGCAGTGACCACTGCCAGCCCCTCGGCCAGGAAGTGTGGAGCCGGCGGGGCCAGCGGCCACATGGCCTCTGGAGTCCGGCACACCGGGAGCCGGGCCCTGCTCCCCAGCTTTGTGGGCTTCAAGCTTCCCGCCCTGGCTGAGGGGCCCTCCCCGGCACCGCCGCGCAGCCCTCGGACGGAAGCAGCCTCCACGGGCAACCTGCCCATCGGCACTGAGCGCGCGCTCAGCTCCACGGAACATCCCGCCTGATCCCCCTCCTGCCACACAGACGTGCGCCCGCACGGGGCCTCCATTTGGGTGGCTGGAGCCAGCCCAAGCGGAAACGTGAGCCACAGCGGCCTCTTCAGGAAAGCAGTCACGCGATCGACGACTGACAACAGATCTCACGGGGGAGAGCGTCTTAGGCCAGAGGCCACATGGAGGTGCGTGTCTCACCGTGGCCCATGTGGAAGAAGTGCCAAGAGATGCAGGACCACGGGGGCAGGAGTCAAGGCTGCCTCAGGAACCAGATGCGCTTCCACCTCGGCTCTGCCACCTCCTGTGGGACCCCGGGCACGTGGCTTCCCCTCTTCCCCTCAGTCTCCCCATCCACACACCAGAGACGGAGCGGTACGCACTCCCTGCGGTGGGGCCTAGAGTTAATCCACACCAAGTCCCTCAAACTCTGCCAGCGAGCCAACCGCTCGGCACCCGGCAGGTGTTAGTGCCTCCGCTGCGGGGAGGCGGGGGGACCCTCGCTTCCCACGTCGCACGTTTCTGTAACATGAGAGTTTTTACCTATCCCACCTCCTCGGTGGGAAGGCCGCGTTAAAGACACTTTTTTTCTCTTCAGTGGCACCCAGTCCCCTCAGCTGCCCCATCGGTCTACTTGGAGCAGGTACAGGACTAGGAGCAGGCTCAAGACGTAGGTGGACTGCAAGAGATACTGGGACAAGAGTAAGCAGAGCAGATTTCCTTCTCTTCCTTGCCACCCCCGCCCACCCTTCCCCCTCAGCCCACCACCCAGGGCCTTACAGCACCCCACGGAAATCACGTCCCATATCGGAGTCGTCCTGGCCACGGGCTCCAAACACACCGAGTGCACCAGGCTGCAGCCAGGCAGAGACCCTCCGAACACAGCTCTGACCCTGTCCCTCCCCTGCTTGGGGATCACATCCAAGGCCTTCATGGAGACAGGGGTCCACCTGAAGTGGCCCCTGCCTATCCTCCTGCCTCTTTGATCAGCAGCACCATCCCCACAGGCACTCTTCCCTTCTCCCGGTCCCTCGAACAATCCTTGCTCTCTCCCCCTCCCTCCCTCCCTCTCTCTCTCTCTCTCTCTCTCTCTCTCACACACACACACACACACACACACACACCCAGGACCTTGCACATACTAGTCGCCCCACCCGGGGCACTGCTCACCCATCTTCACCTGCTAAATCCGTATTTCCTCAGGGAAGACTGCCCTGAGTGCTCCTTGCCCCACAATGAGTCACAGATCCTCAGAGCTCAGCGTCCCTGCCCCCTCATGGCTCTTACCTCGAATGTGCTCAGTCACTTGGACAAGTGTCTGGGTATTGGTGCCTCCCCCATTCGATGGGGTGCTCCACAAGGCAGGGATGGGAATGTCCTGGTCTCCACTGTGTCCCCACCACAGGGCCAGGCCCAGAGCTTCCATAGACTCAGGGTAGGGGTAGCAACCCCAATCATACCTTTGAGGTCAGAGTTGGGTCAAGTGAAGGTGAAACAAAAATCCTGCTTTCATTCATTCCACAAATATGGCACCCAGGCTGTGTCAGCAACTGCTCTGGTCACCAGGGAGGCAGCAGTGACCAAAACAGAGCTCCCTGCCCTAGGGGAGTTTATGGGGGGAGGGGGGAGGGTGGACAAGCCTTAAAGCAAAGCTAAATGAAGAGCAAATTACATGCTGTAACAGAAGTTGACAAACGCTATGGAGAAAAGCAGCACATGGGGGACTAGGTATGTGGGAAGGGGAGAGTGTTTCTGGTTTTATCCAGGGTGATCAGAGAAGGGCTCACTGAGATGGTGAAACGTGAGCAGAAATTCTCCCTGAGAGATGAGGCAGCCACTGGGGCCAGGGGAGAGGGGGGAGAGCACCCCAGGCCCAGGTAGAGTAGCACCAAGGCCAGGTGTGACCAGGAGGGTGGAGGGGAAGGAAGCACGTGAGACTGGGGGGGGGGGGCGGCTGGCTGAGCAGGCCTGGGAGGCCGCTGTAAGGGCTGTGACTGTTTCTCAGGGACAGATGGGGAACAGTCTGGCTTGGGGCGCAGCGGGATGCGGAGTTCCTGGCCCCGGTGAGGCAGAGACTGTATCACAACCGCCTCCTGCAGCTGTCCCCAGAGAAGCCCGATGCACTGGCCTGACTCTCTCACCTGCTGGCCCCCAATGGGGAAACTGAGGACAGGAAGGATGCAGTGAGTACCCAATGCTGGGCAGCCAGGACTTGGCAGAAGAAACCGGATCATGTCCGTCCCAGCCCTGAGCGTCTTCCACCTCCTTCTGCCCTCACTCCCAAGAGACCGAGCCCCCTCTCGCACTGGGGCCAGCCCTCCCTTACCATCCCTGACAGCTTGCAGACCTGGGCTGCCCCTGTTGTACACAAATGCACGCGTGCGCACACGAGCAAGGCCCCTCCGGTCTGGCTAAAGGCTTCTTCCCTCACAGGCATTGCTCCACATCATCATCTGCCTGCTTCCCTGGCCAGCAGTTTTGAGGCAGGGTCTGGTGGCATGAGTGTCCATCTTATCCCTGGGGCACTTAGGAGCAAGCACCTTGGGTCCTACCCATGGATAACATTTACTGAGTGTTCATGATGTGCCAGGTCTGGACTCCTATGAATCCTCATGGCAATCCTGGGAGGTAGATGCTATTGTTAACCCCATTCTTCAGAAGAGGAAACTGAGACCCAGAGAGAAGAAATCACATGCCCAAGATCACACAGCGGGTGAGTGCAGGAGATGACTGACCTAGCCAACAGAAGTTTCTGTAGTAGAAATGCAGGCATAGGGGCTAGTGCAAGTAAAAAACTTGTGGGGCACTTGGGTGGCTCAGTCGTTAAGCGTCTGCCTTCAGCTCGGGTCATGATCCCAGGGTCCTGGGATCGAGCCCTGCATCAGGCTCCCTGCTCGGTGGGAGGCCTGCTTCTCCCTCTCCTACTCCCCCTGCTTGTGTTCCCATTCTCGCTGTCTCTCTCTGTCAAATAAATAAAATCTTTAAAAAAAAAACAAAACAAAAAAACTTAAATACAAGTAAAAATTTAGTTTAATTAACTAAAACTCAAAATAGCCACACAGAACTAGTAGCTAGCATATTGGGAGGTGCAGCTCCACAGAACCTCTCTGATGAAGCACCAGGGGGCTGAAGGCAGGAGGGGGGGTGGGGGCAGGTGAAGGCTGGGGATGTGCTCACAGGCCCAAGGGGTTGGATCATCCCAGCCTGCTGCAGAGAAGCTCCCATGTGGTATCATCACTCCCAACCCCTGACCCATCAGCCCAGGGAACTGAAACAGGGCTCAGAGGCCCAAATCCATACCTAGAGTGCTGGTCAAGTCAAATCCTGACTGCTACCTTCCAAGATGCACAGGTCGCTTCCCCAAACCTCAGTGTCTTCATCTATAAAACGGGATCTTAATGCCAACCTGAGCATGTGTTTGTATTATTTCAAAAGATGTTTTGTTTTTTGGGGTGTTTTTGGGGGGGTTGTTTTTTTGGCAATCCAGGGTCATGAGGACCCAATGAGACATGCTTCAAGCACAGCTGGGGATGAGGCCAGCACTTGGGAAAACAGGCAGCAGTTACACAAAGGCAAACTCCAAAGTCAAGGGCCAGCCTGAGCCTGAGTTAGTCAGAGCTATGGAAGTGGCAGCTATGTTCATACTGTCACTAGCTGGTTAAAAGGAATCATCCAGATGATTCATGACATGCCCATATTAACTTGTTGAAAATATCTAAATGAGAACACACAGCTAAAAAAGAGTAGACAAGTCGCAGACACTACCCCAAAACACATGCTCAACCCTTGCCACCCCTCCAACCCCCCTCTAGGTCTTGGGACACCAGTTTGAGAAGCACAGACTTGCCTGCCAGACCCAGGACCCGCCACCCTCCTGTGCACTGACCCCACTCCCCCAGCTGCAGTGGCGTGTACTCGGGGTCACCACACTGAGGTGTATCCCTTCAGGGCCTTTACGCGTGCGGCACCTCTGCCTGGCCCATTTCTTTGGGCTTTCACGTCAAGGCTTGAATGCCTCCCCTCAGGAGCCTTCCCCAAGTCCCCCTCCTGCCAAAGCCAGCCAGATCGGTGTTCCCTTCCTCTGTGGCACCAAGCACTCACAGGACAAACGCTACTTCTCCGCCTCCTCCAGCAGACTGGGCGCCGCTCCCTGACAGACACAACTATACACGGCCCATAGTAGGTCCTCAATAAATTATCTGGTCAAAGAACGGAATACACAATGACCAAAAATAGCCAAGGGCGGGCTCCAGAGCCATTCAGGAATCAGACCCCACGGGAAGGAATAGGGGAGTACCTCCCAACTCTCACCCCTGGCCCCTGGCCTCTAGGGAAGGAAGGGGCTGGCCAAGGCCAGGGCTCCGTGGGCACTGTGGGGGGGTGGAGAGAGGCCACTGCACCCCATCTCCCAAGCAGGGATCGAATGGAGCTAATCCAGTCATTTCCAGAACAAATGAGGCCTACTTCATGTCAGCTCTGTCCAGGAGGGGAGACAGCAAAAAAGTCATTAGGACCACAGTAGTGAGGGGCGCCTGGCCGGCTCAGTCGGTGGAGCGTGCGACTCTTGATCTCGGGGTTGTGGGGTCATGCCCCATGTTGGGTGTAGAGATTACTTAAAGTCTTTAAAACCGCAACAGCAGCGATTACCTCAGAAACAGTGGCCATGGCATTGATCGGAGGCAGAAGGGCCAGTCTCAAAAAGGCAGACTCAACCCCAGATACAGCTGGCTTCCAATTTCCTGTCTGTCACCAACACTGTGACTTTGGGCAAATCCAGTAACCTGCCTGGGCCTTTGCAGGCTCACCTATGAAATGGGAGGAAGAGTTGCGCTGAGCTCCCGGGTCACGCTGAGGATTGGTGAGAGCAGGCACATCAGGCCCCGGAGCGGGCCCAGCACGGAAAGGCCGCCCTGTTAGCGCTCAACAACGACAAAGCAGTCTGCGTAGCTTTCTGTGCCTCAGTTTCCTAACCACCAATGGTGGTGCCTGTTACCCACCTCACAGGCTGCTGTGCCCAAGCTAACAGACACAGGCTGCTCAGAGCCGAGTCTGGCTGAACAGGGGCGCGGTGATGGGTATGATTAATATTCCTGTCAGGAGCCCACCCCAGCAGGAACCTCGGCTGATCGGCCTGCCACCTCCTCCCAAGACTCCAAACACACAGCGGCTCCACCAACCAGCAAGCCCAGGCTGGCTGCGCCCAGGGGCCCCCGTCCGCTCGCAGATGCCCAGCCTGACCCAGGCTCACCATCTCCTGCAGCAGCAGCACGGATCTACCAAGCACCCTCCCAGGAGGCCCCGTATCAGGCACTTTAACACACGAGATCCCTGAATCCTCCCGACAGCCCCACATGGCAGGGTTGTTCCCATTTCAGCAGAGCAAAATGCACCTCAAAGACATGATATGAGGCCCCCAGGGCTCCAGAGCAACCAAGGGAGAAGTTAGGAACAGGGAGCACACCCAGGTCAGCCCAGACCACTATGCAATGACCCACCCGATGAAGACCTTGAAATCAGACCGGGAGGGGGGAGGGAGGGGGGCAAGGGAGTGGCAGCTGCCCCCCCCCCCAGTCCATTTGGAAAGGGCCCACAAGGTGGCAAACCAAGGCAGGCTTGGATTTCTGGCCTCACCCTTAGAAACAACATCTGTGGACGAGCTTCCTGGGCAGAATGGCAGGGCTCGAGGAACTTCCTGCACGGACCTCTACATGTAGTCTCCCCTTAGCCAACCCCGGCTTACCGTCCCCTGCTTCAGGCACCCAGTACAGCCAGGCCCCACGGCGGGTGCTGAGTTGGCGGTGGGTCCTGCCCCCAAGGGGGCCAGGCCCAAGCTCCCACCCCCCACCCCTGCCCCTCCCACACCCGCTCCCTTGTTCCCTCCCTCCTGGTCCTGCTCCCAGGGCTGTCTCCCCTAGCTGGGCCTCTTGCTGCTTGGCTGGTTGTCCAGAAGAGCCTGCCACGGAACCACCCCACCGTGCAGCCCAGAGGCCTGGTGGTTGGGAGCCTTCCACTGAGAGCTCTTGGGAAGTTGAAGAGGCCCAGGGAGGGGTGTCCCTGGGTCCTCCAGAGGCCTGGAGATAACTTCAAAAGACACTCCTTTCCATCCCCTCATCCCAAAGGATTTCCGGAGACCCCAGGAGGTTTGCTCTGAGTCTCCACTCCTTCCAGGAAGACAGCCCAGGGCAAGCCTGGGAAATTCAACAGCCTGGCCTCAGCTTACTGCGCTAAGCCTTCAGTGTGGGGCCCCTCACCCACAATTACCTGGTCTCGGAAGACTCTGGAGCCACACCGCCCAAATTCAGAGCCCATCCCCAAAACTGCGGGGCTGGGGACCCAGAACTGGTTACTGAGGCTCTCCAGGCCTCTGCGAGCTGGGAATCAGAGCCGAGTCCGCCCCGATCTAAGGGGTCTTCACTGAAGTCCTCCCATGGCTCCTTCACAGCACTCGAATCCCTACCGCCATGTCACCTCCTCCAGGAGGCCCTCCCTGATCACCCCACCTAAAACACAGTAATATCCGCACTCTCTTTTCTCTGACCCCCATTCACTTTGCCTTCCCAACACTGACCCAACACTGATATCCTCTCCTAGATTCGTTTGCTGGGCACCTATCTCCACTAGAAGATAGGCCCGTAAAGCCTGGTCATCCCAAGTTCTAGAGCAGCAACCGGGAATGTGGCAGATCCTCAGGCACACAAGCGACATGGAAGGTCAAATCAGCCAAGTACAGGTTTTATCAGGTATTACTGTTGTTCAGCACTGTTATTTGATATTAGCCCAGCTGTCGGGGTTGGGGAGGGGTGGGCCCAAATCACCTCACTGAGCCTCCCCCCATCTGTCCCTAAACGGAACAGCCCCGGGCCCTGGGGAATGCGGTGTGAAAACCACAGAGGAGGGAGGCGACCATCACGCCTTCGCCGTTTCTAAGGCAGTGATTCTACTCAAGGGGGAAGTGGGAGGCATGTGAAACTCCCTGACCGGCTCGAAAATCTACCCCCCGCCCCAGGCAGAAGCCTGAGAACCTCTTCTGGCAAAAGGCACTTTCTGAAGCTCAAAATCTGACCAAGCTGTTCCTCAGAGAAGTCTGCAAGGCTCTGACCCCCACCTGCCCTCCGCCTCGGCCTCCCCTCACTCACCCTGCCCCGCCACTCAGGCCTCCTCCATACCGCAGGTCCCTGCACCTCACCAAGCTTTCAACTCTGACCCTGTGGTTTCCCCACCGCCCTCCAAGGCCGGTCCTTCTCCTCACTCACCTGGTCCATCCGATCGGGGATCAGCAAAGAGGCCTTCCTGACAGCCCAACTACGGAAGCTCCCAGTCACACCTGATTTTAACTGCCTGCCTAGCACCTTCCTCTAACCTGTCCCTTGCTTATTCGCCAGGTTGATGGTTTGTCTCCCTCGATGCCACGGAAGGAGTGGCTCTGTCGAGGGCACCGCTGCATCCCTAGCACCCAAAGCGACACCAGGCATGCAGCAGGTGCTCAGTAAAAGCTGGTGGATAAACGAAACCCTTTGGCTCTGCAATGCCTTCGGGATCCAATGCACACTTCTCTCCCCCGCAACCCCAGCCCAGGTGGCTCTGCACAGCTGGGCCCCTGACTCCCATGAGCACTTTTGCTCCTCACCCAGCTTGTGCGCCCACCCTTCTGCCTCGCAGCCTTCAAAAGGGCTGTTCTCACTGGGGTCAAGGCCCTTCCTGCCACTCCCGGGGGCTGTGGTGGAGATTCAGTAAAAGCACATATAGCAGAGGAGTGTAGCAGAGCCTGACACCCGAAAAAGAGCTAGAATTTTTACCTCGGAGGAGCTCTGGGCAGCAACTGTGTGGGAGGATGAGGAGGTCTGGGCGCTGCACTTGCTACCCTTTATTTGATTATATGTCCCCACCCCCGCCCCAACCCTCCAAAACCTGTTTCCTCATCTGGAAAATAGAGATGCTAATTTCAGCTGGGCCCTCCTCCTGGTGGTACCCGCCAAGGCTCTGCAGCCTGGGAAGGGCCTCCAAGATAATAAGAATTACAATCGCTAAGATATCCTGAGGGCTCACCGTTTGTCAGGCGCTCTTCTGAAAGAGCAAGAACAGGAAACGTTTACTGGAGACTGTTATGCTAGTGAGGCTATGAATGCTTTCCACCAATTAACCCATTTAACCTTCACGACTATGTATGGGGGTGGGGGGAGGGGGAATGACCATCCCTTGACACAGACAATGAAAGCTCAGAAAGATTGAGGAACCTGCTCAAGGACACACAGCCAGGGAGTGCTAGGGCTGGACTTGAACCCCATGCTCTGAATCACCTTGGTGCAGCTCTTTAGAGGTCAGAAACCAGGACACGGGATTCCCAGATTCTTGGCTGGGCCAGCTGGGGAGCTGGACATCAAGACAGTTGAGACGACTGAGGGGAGGGCATGGGGAAAGATGGACGTATTCAGGACTGCCGACTGAGCACCTGCACAGTGCCAGCCACCATCCTAGGAGCTTCTCATGGATGAACCCATTTCGTCCTCACAACAGTCTGAGTTGGGTGCCGTTCAGAGCCCACTGCACAAGAGGTGAACACTGAGGTCCAAGGTCACACAGCCAGAACATGAAAGCTCCAGAAAACTTGCATGCAGGCCCAACCCATCCTTGGGCAGCGACCTCTAACACGGCTCCCCTATGTCACCCCCTGCACGGCTCCCCTGTTTTCTCCTGGCTCCCAGCACGCATACTGCACCGGGTCGAAAGACACCCTGGCTCAACTCTGAGGAGGGACGGAGTTTCACCAGCTAGCCCAGAACTACTAGACTGGCTGCCGAGATGCTCACAGCAGCCCTGGGCTCGGAGGATGAGGGGAAGGAAATGCCCAAGGGTGCAGCTGACAGGGGCCAGGGCAGGGCCTTTGAGGTGCCAGAGACCCACTCGAGCTTGGGACCTGGGGAACAAGGAGCGCACGACACTAGAGGCAAGCCGACCTGGGTTCAAAGCCCAGCCTGCCCCCTAGGGTCTGACAGACCGAGGACAAAGCAATTCTTTCCCCTGAGCCCCAATGTCTCATTTTGCAAAAAGGAAAGAAATACCATATCCACTGCTGGGGGCAACTAACCCACGGTTCTAGGTACTTGTAGACAAGAGGTTCACTGAGGGCAAACCGGGCCGGGAGTTCACGTCTTGGTTCTACTACTTCTGACTGACACATCAGGCCAACCCTTTCACTTCACAGTCTCAGTCTCCTCATCTGTAAAATAGGCACTACACTCCTACTAGCTCACAGGAGTCTATAAAACAGGCATAACCGGGCGCCTGGGTGGCTCAGTCGTTAAGCGTCTGCCTTTGGCTCAGGTCATGATCCCAGAGTCCTGGGATCGAGCCCCGTGTCGGGCTCCCTGCTCAGCGGGAAGGCTGCTTCTCCCTCTCCCACTCCCCCGCTTGTGTTCCCTCTCGCTATGTCTCTGTCAAATAAATTAAATCTTTAAAAAAACAAAAAAAAAAACACGCATAACCATACCTATCCTGCAGGTGCGTTTTTGAGATACAAAAGAGCTCACGTGTGTAAAAGGGGTGCCACACGCCTGACCTACTGTGGAGGGCCAATAAACTCCAGCAGTTCACTAGCTCTGGAAATGACCTGCCTCTCTGTGCTTCAGTTTCCCCTTCCAACACGGAGATCGTTCAACAGTCCCTACGGCTCTAGGATGTATTCAGCAAGTTAATCTATGTGAAGCATTGAATAGTGTGTGGTACACAGAACGCACTCAATAAATGTCAGCCATCAGTCTCACAATTATTTTTATTGCTGCTGTTAACCCCATCAGGCAAACCCTCTAAAAGCTGGCAGAAAGAGACCAGAGAAACAAACCCCTAGTGGAGAAAAATTCTAGAGCCTCACAGTCTCGAAGAGACTCAAGGACCTCTAGGAACCACTACCAGAGAAGCCGGTCAGCTTGGAAGCCAAGGATGTGGACCAGCCTTTGACCACATCACCAGCCCCCATTAGCTGGGTCAATGAGGGACTATAGCCAGCCCTCCGGGAACTCCAGACCCGGGGCAAAGGCTACTGGGCAAGCCAAGGTCACGAGCTGGCCTAGGGAGCCCGGGCACTGGCTCCAAGCACTCACCCAGTGACCACACTGAGAAACTAGATCTGTGGGGGTTTTGGCTACCCTAAGTCCTCCAGAGAAACCTTCCTCCCTGGTTCGAGTTGGGCCAGGGCACCCCCACCCAGGTCCCCTTGGCCTGTGCAGAGAGGAACAGCTGGGAAAACAGCTCTCAGCCTCATTGTCGCCTAGTGGTGAGACCAACTGTTATCGCCTGGTGGGGAGCGTAAACACGACAGGAGGCAGGACAGCTAACCGGGGAGTCACAAACAGCCTCATGACTGGGATGGAGACTGCCATGATCTGTACTGGTGCCTGGCTCCTCTGCACCCACCGCCAAGCAAGGTCTGGCCAGGGCTGAATTGGGAAGAGAGGACAAGGTTGAAAGGCAGACCATGGAGGACCAACCTGATTACTCCCTCTCGCTGAGCCTAAGCAGAGAGGAAGAGGGTCTTCAGAATCCCAAGGATCTAGAAGTCCCCAGCCACCTTCCCTTGGCAGGGAGGTATCCCTTTAAACACTCCTTCCTCCTAAGTCTTAACAAGCAGATCCAGGGGACACAGCTCCTCAAATCTAAGCTCAATACCTCCTCCCCTCCCTAATATGGAGCCGAAAACTTCAGACAGAGGCTTCTAAGACATCTCCTGCCCATAGAAACAAAGAATTTGCCGCAGCAGTGCCCCACACACCTTAAAATGAGGTTTAGTAATATGAAAAGGTTGTGGGAAAGACAGCAATCCCAGCGACCATCCAGTTCCCCCCCAAAGTCATTAAGAAGTTCAATAGCGACCCTCCCTCCTCCGGCTCAGTGTAAACCCCCAAGCCCCACCCACCAAACTCGGGAGGCAAAGCCCTTCCTCAACACTCCGCATTACCGCCCTCCCAAAATACTCCCCTCAACACCCACTGGGGCCTGCCCCCCTCACCCCCGCGCGTCCCTCAACGATTATAAACATCACAAGCCTCCTCCTTTGATACAGCGCTCCTCCACGCTCTCAGGATGCCCCCCCCAGCACCTCAATGGTATAACCCACACGGCGCTACCCGGGCCGCACTTGGTACAGCTCCCTCCGCAGCAGCCCCCCACCGCCCTAAACACGCTAGAGGAAAAGCGCCCCCAGCCCCGAATAGGTACAACCCCTACACGTCGTGAGGCGCGCGCCGCTCCTCCGCCCGCCCCCCCCGCCATGGCTCAGCTCTCGCACACCGGGCGGGCTCCCTTCCCATCCCACTGGTTCAGTCCGCAGCTCCTCAGTGGTTCGGTCCCCGCACTTCGGTGTGCCCCCCCGCGCCGCCTCAGTGGTACGGCCAGCCGCCCCCGCCCCCGGCCCCTCAGGCGTAGTCCGACCGCCCCCGCGCAGCCGCCCCCACTCAGTCCCGGAAGGGGGGGCTCGAGGACGGCGGTCCCCGCCCGGCAGGCACTGGTGGTACGGCCCGACGCCGCACTGCGGGGGGTCCGGACGCGACCATCGCTGGGGGAGGCGCCCGGGGACACGCGCTGGCGCACTCACCTGTCACCGGCGGCCGCCCAGCCTCTCCGGCGGGGCCCTACTCCCGCCCATCGCCACGCCGCGCTTGGTCCCGCTCCTTGTGTTTCCTGGCGCCGGCAACTGCAGCAGCAGCGGCAACGCCTTCTCCGAGCCAGGCCCAACGGCTCGCGCGGCGCGGCCCCCCCCGCCCCCTCCCCCCAGCCCCCGCTTACCGCCCCCTCCCACCCGCTGGCCGGAAATACCGCCTTCTCCCGCCACAAACAGGAACTGACGTAAAAGAGCGAGAGAGATGAACTCGGAGAGCGCTAGAGCGCAGGCGGAAGGCAGGGCAAGAGGCTGACTCAGAGCGGGACGCCTGCGTACTTTAGGCAAGTTTGGGTCGAGGTGGGCTAGCGAGGTGCCACGCGCAGGCGCCGGACGGAAAGAAGAGACACGATTGCGCAGGCGCAGCAGGACTCTGACGCCCGCCTTCCCTAAAGGCTCGCCGCAGTGGTACTTCCCGGCAGCCCCTGGTCCTTATTTACATACGCTTTGATCTCGCTTTACTGTGATCTCGCCTTTCCCTTCGGTTCCGAGGCTCTTAAAGAGCCCTGGAGCGGGGTTTATGAGAGTTGTCTTTTCACTGTGTCCCGTCACTGCGAGCACAGGCTCTGAAGCCTCACAAACCCAGCTTTGCATTTCCTTGCTGGTGATAGTAGACAGAAGACTTCACCGTCTTCTGTGCCTGTGTGTCCAAATCTGCAAAATGGAAACAGAGTTGCGTCACTGGGCTATTGGACTTTTTTATGTAAATAGAGCAGTTTATAGCAATTAGACACTCTGGGACTCCAAAATATTAATCCTACCTGCCTATCATATATGTGCAATTAAATAGGGATATAACTTTTTTTAACAGGGTAACTTGGTCCTAAAAAGGCTTTAAGATCGCCTTGTAAGAAAAGAGTTTTGCAGGGGCACCTGGGTGGCTCAGTCGTTTAGCGTCCGCCTTGGGCTCAGGTCATGATCCCAGAGTCCTGGGATCCAGCCCCGCATCGGGCTCCCTGCTCTGCAGGAAGCCTGCTTCTCCCTCTCCCACCCCCCCTGCTTGTGTCCCCTCTCTCGCTGTGTGTCTCTCTGTCAAATAAATAAATAAAATCTTCAAAACAAAAAAAAGAAAGAGCTTTGCAGAGATCGTGGTCCACTTGTCAGCTAGTGTCCTAGGCATCTGTCTCCCAGTCCTTCTCTCTCAAAGGTTG
Source organism: Mirounga leonina (assembly GCF_011800145.1). Classification (NCBI taxonomy): domain Eukaryota; kingdom Metazoa; phylum Chordata; class Mammalia; order Carnivora; family Phocidae; genus Mirounga; species Mirounga leonina. The sequence continues at coordinate 699,047 of NW_023270459.1, read as the reverse complement.
GGTCGGGCTTGCTGCCTTCTGAATTTGGGTTCCAGTGTTCCACAGAGCTTGGCAGGTATGCATTGGTTAGGGCATACTTCTAGAAGCCCTAGCTAGGAGTTGAAGAACCCTAATTCCACGTAAGTCTGTGAGAGTGACGCAGGCAATCCAGCTCAGAGGTGGGCCTTAGTTTCCTCAGAGGTAAAGGTAATACTGGAACTAGACCTTAGCTAATGGGTTTCCAGCTTGGAACTTGCTGCTCTGTATCCCTTACTCATGGGCTTCCCCCAGCACAGTGTTGATAACCCGCCAATACCTCCCCCACCCAAGCCCTGATCATTTTAGTCTCTTACTGTCTGGTGACAGGTCTGTCTCAGAGCCCCACGAGGGAAAAGACCAGGACTGCCTCAATCGTCACTGTGTAGCTAACACTGCCCAGCAAAAGTCTTGGCACAGAATATGCTCTTGGGGAATATTTGTTTCAAGAATTAGTCCTTTCTGCTCTAATCTAGACTCAATGTCACTGTGGCCTACCCTCTTTGCCCCCTTCTGTGCTGAACAGTTCATCGCCCATTCCCCTATTTCCGAGTCTTCCCGAGTTAACTGGAATATCTGCCCGTCCCGGGATGGATTACAACACATAGAGATCTCACTGAAACCTCCCGTGTGCTTGTGTATAAATTCTGTGGGGCACCAGTGGTCAAGGATAATGGCTTTCAACCTAAGACCTAGTACACACATAGGTATACTTACCTATGTACATATATACTTGTATGAAAGTGTCATCAAATACTATTTACTGGTATGTATCATGCACTCAGATTTTTTTCCCCCCAGTGCTGTTCGAGGCCCTGCTAAACTGATTTTCTGACCCACTAAAGGGTCATGCCTTGCAGTTTAAAAAACACTAGCCTGAGGGTGAACAACACTCACTGGCTTTGGAGATAGGCCTGCCTTTCCTGTGTCAAAATAACTTCACTTCTCTCATTGCAAAACAGTATCAATAGAATTGACTTAGCAATTGTTACAGGCCAGATTCTGTTCTTGACACAGTTCCACCAAGGCTATCCTGTTGCCATCAACACCATCTTGGAGGTCAGGTACAACAGTACTTAAGGAGCTTGCTCGAGGTCCCAGGACACATTAGGGGTAAGACAGGATTTGAACCCAAGCCGTCTGATACAAGAGTCTGTGCTTTGAATTCATATCTTGCTGGAAAATGGGAAGTCATAGCCCTGTTAATGCCCCGAGGCAGACCACTTAATTATCACTTGGGAGCCTCAGTCCCTCAATTTCCAAAACAAAGGTGATTGAGGAGAAAACTCCCTAAAACCTCAAATTGTTCTATACCTTCTAATCAATTCTGCAAATGCCCTGCCTATAACTGTAAAGATGAACTACACACGCACTTCTGCGGAGATGGGCCAGTAGCTTCTCATCGGAAGGTTGCCCAAGGGCCTCTTGATTCAGAAAGAATGATTAAGAATCCTTTCCTGATGGGCGGAGAGGGCATCTCCTCAAAATACCCTTCTGTCGCCACGGAGCAGAAGTCAGGCCCTAGAATATATTTCAAACCTTGTCAGAGATGGGGCTCCCAGTGGTGACTGGACACGTTGCATGGACCAACCATCAGGAACCTCTTAGGGGCAGGCGCCTGAGTGGCTCAGTCGTTAAGCGTCTGCCTTTGGCTCAGGTCATGATCCCAGGGTCCTGGGATCGAGCCCTGCATCGGGCTCCCTGCTCAGCGGGAAGCCTGCTTCTCCCTCTCCCACTCCCCCTGCTTGTGTTCCCTCTCTCGCTGTCTCTGTCAAGTAAATAAATAAAATCTTAAAAAAAAAAAAAAAAAAAAAAGAACCTCTTAGGGGCGTCTGGATGGCTCAGTGGGTTAAGCGGCTGCCTTCGGCTTGGGTCATGATCCCGGGGTCCTGGGATCGAGCCCCACATGGGCTCCCTGCTCAGTGGGGAGCCTGTTTCTCCCTCTGCCACACTCCCCCCGCTTGTGCGCTCTCTCCAATGAATCAATAAAATCTTAAAAAAAAAAAAAAAGAACCTCTTAGTAGCTGCAAACAGGGAGCTTCCACTCCATCCGCACAAGGTCTGGGGGGGTCTGTGGCAGTAGTGAAGCTGGCCATGGGGAGGAACCCTCTCTGCCACCCGGGCAGTCAGGAGATACAAGCAGGAGGACTCAGATTTACCCCCTTCTTCATCCTAAGCAGAGCATTTTCAGGGGGAGAAAGTCCATAGCATTGATCCGATCCTCAAAGAAGTCTGGAACTTAAAAAAAAAAAAGTTTTTATTTAAGAGAGTTTCCCATGTTCCACAGAAATGTTGAAATATCTTTGACTCCCCAGCCAGAAGTTTACTAAGGCCCCAACCCAGATGCTACTGTTTGGGAAGATCCTTTTAGAGTAAATTTAAGGGTTCGACAGAAGTACAGATGAGCTTCAGGGATTCTGTAAATGTTGGTTCTAGTTTCCTTTTTATACAATATGTTTCTGTTTCAAAAATTGTACATGGAAGACACCATGCGTCGTGCACATTCAACTTTTTAACACATCGGAGATTCCCAAAACATTGACGTGGTCACGAGAGGCTAACACTCTTGTAGGCAGACCTTGGGATGAAGCTTTTTCTACTCTTGGTAAGATCAAACACTTTCCATCTGCTCTGAATACATAGATGGCTTCCCATCACATGTGGAATAAAAGCTAAAGGCCTCATCATAGCCTTCAGGGCCCTCACGGGAGCTGCCCCTGCTTATCTTTCTAATTTTATCTCAAGCTCCTCTTGCCCTTGACCACCATGTTCTGGACACACTAACCTCTGCCCCTCCCAAAAATACAAGCTTGTTTCCACCCTGGGGCCGTTTCACTTGCTGTTCCCTTTGCCTGGACTATTTACCTCCCTGATCCTGATCTTTGCATGACAAGCTCTTTCTTGTCTTTCAGAATTGAGTTCAAATCTCACGTCCTTAGAGTCTTTCCTTGCCCACCCCAAATCCAAAAGAGCCACACTGTTACTAGTTCTGAAAACATTTGAATTCCTGACCTAGCACTTAACGCTAAAGAATATTTTTGTTAAAAAAAGAAAAAAAAAGAATATTTTTGTTGTTGATGTTGTAGCTGTCTTCCCCCAAACCAGAATATAAATTTGCCCATGAGGGTGAAGACCTTGTCTTGGGTGGGCACCACTGTATTCCCACCCACTAGAACAATGCCCGGCACACAGTTAGGACTTGCGGGTCAATGAATAGTTGTTGACTGAATGTGGTTTTGTTTGTTTGGGTTTTTTTTTTAAGATTTTATTTATTTGAGAAAGACAGAGCACAAGCGGTGGGGAGAGGCAGAGGAAGAAGCAGACTCCTCCCTGAGCAGGGAGCCCGATGTGGGGCTTGATTCCAGGACCCTGAGATCATGACCTGAGCTGAAGGCAGATGCTTAACCAACTGAGATCCTCGCCCTAGTAGCTTTAACCTTTTTAGTCAAAACCACATTCAGGGCCGCCTAGGTGGCTCAGTTGGTTAAGCGTCTGCCTTTGGCTCAGGTCATGATCTCCGGGGTCCTGGGATGGAGCCTCGCATCAGGCTCCCTGCTCAGTGGGGAGTCTGCTTCTCCCTCTCCCTCTGCCCCCCTCCTCACTGCGCATGCTCTCACTCTCTCTCTCTCTCTCTCTCTCTCAAATAATAAATAAATAAAATATATTTTTTTAAAAGCGGTGGGGGTGAATTTTACTTCAGGTTTGTATTTGTCCACTCTCAAAAAGTTGAACAAATAATAATCTCTGAACATTTATTAGTGAATTCCCACATTTCAGGGACATTGCTAGGAACTATACCCATGACGTTAAATGATTCTGCAGGTAGAAGGCTCTGTAAGGTTTATTTTGCAGGAATAAACATAGGCCCAAGGAGGAGAAGCCTCTTACCAAATACCACGTTGCCAGAATGTTGTGATGGCCAGATCCATTCCCACAGATGTCTCAGGCCAAGTCCTCACTTTTATACAAAGCACTGGACTTTACATGTATGGGCCCAGATTTGAGAAACAGAAAGTCACATTTTATGCTGAAGCATATGGATTTGAAACAGTGAAATACTTAAAACAGAGTTTCCTACATTATTAAGAAAAATTGAGATAATATGAATGTTACCTAATTTTTTTTTTAAAGATTTTATTTATTTATCTGACAGAGACAGACACAGCGAGAGAGGGAACACAAGTAGGGGGAGAGGGAGAGGGAGAAGCAGGCCTCCCGGCGAGCAGGGAGCCCGATGCGGGGCTCGATCCCAGGACCCTGGGATCATGACCTGAGCCGAAGGCAGACGCTTAACCGACTGAACCACCCAGGCGCCCTTCACCTAACTTTTTTTAGGTTCTCAATCCTTCACAGCTGCCCGGCTCAGTGGTTTATAAACTATTCCTGCTGTTGCCACAAGATGGCGCAATATGAACTGGCCATCTCCAGGGGAACGCAGGCTGCCTTGCAGGCATCAAGCCTTCCCTGAGCCAGTGGAGGGAACTTTGTGCTGTTACTTAAACGTTGAGTGTAAGGAAGCTGGCATGACACCTAAATGGAACACGTGATCCAGAATTGGACTGTGAGCCGGGAGGCGGGGGGGGGGGGGGATGGCCATAAGGAACATTATTGGGACAGTTGACGAAATTGAAGGATGAACTGGTGTTTAGAGGAATACTGTATGTTAAATGTCTAGGTTTTGATAGTTACACTGTGCTTATGGAAGAGAGTGTTCTTGTTTTCAGGAAGTACACACTGAAGTATTATGAGGTTAAGGGGCATGATGTTCTTCAACTGAACTTTCAAATGGTTCAAAACACGTATATTGTGTGCATATGCGTGTGTGCACGCGCATGCGCTCATGGAGAAGGGGACAGGGAAGAGGGAACAATAAGACAAATGGAGCAGACAGTTAGCAAATCTGGATAAATAACATACAGAAATCAGGGGTGCCTGGGTGGCTCAGTTGGTTGAGCATCAGACTCCTGATTTTGGCTCAGGTCTTGATCTCAGACATGAGAAACCCCTTGTACCATTCTTGCTACTTTTCTAGAAGTTTACAATTATATTATTTTTGAGAGAGAGAGAGCGTGCACAACCTGGGGGGGAGGGGGCAAAGAGAGAGAGAGAATCCCAAACAGGCTCCATGCCCAGGGCAGAGCCTGACATGGGGCTCAATCTCACAACCCTGAGATCATGACCTGAGCTGAAACCAAGAGTGGGAAGCCTAACCGACTGAGCCACCCAGGCGCCTGAAGCTTACCGTCATATTAAAATAAATAGTTACCGGGGTGCCTGGGTGGCTCAGTCGTTAAGCGTCTGCCTTTGGCTCAGGTCATGATCCTACAGTCCTGGAATTGAGCCCCACATCAGGAAACCTGCTTCTCCCTCTCCCACTCCCCCTGCTTGTGTTCCCTCTCTTGCTGTGTCTCTCTCTGTCAAATAAATAAATAAAATCTTTTAAAAATAATAAATAGTTACCCAAAAATCTCTTTTTGTAGCCAATGAGAATGTCATGAAAGAGTTCTTTAAGTGTTGGTGCTGAAAATCATCAATTTCAGAGATAAAATTAGATGACAACACTGTGCCAGGCACTGTGAAGCCCTTCACAATCATCCTGTGCGGTGGATGCTACCATTACTCCCATCTTATTGTAGAAGAAACAAGCTCAGAGAGGCTGAGTAACCCGCCCAAGATCACGCAGCTACAGAGCTCATGCATTTTAACCATAACAGACCATCAGGAAGGCCAAACGATGGCCACGATACGCTATACTGGTCATTTAGGAACAAGCACTGCACTCAGTGTGAGAGGCCAGAAAAGGCAGCTTTAGGGAAAAGCTTTGAAGCAATGAAGGTAGGTTTATGTGCTCTGAACCCCTGCCTCAACTTGATAGTCAAGTCTATGCCAAAGTCAGTCTTGAATTATGCAAGATTTAGCCAAGATAAAATTGGGAAATCAAGTGGCTGCTGATTCGGAGGTGAATGAACCTGCTAGCCATTAGCCTGGGTGGAAAAATTATACTATTCCTCAAACAAATCTGATTATTCTCTATATTTACTTGTAACATAAATTCAAACTTGTAAAACATAGGTACAGTCCCTTTGCCCCTGCAATCTAACTCCTAGGTATCTGCCCAATGCATACGTCCACACATAAGCAAAATGTGGTGGACACAAGAGGCCCTGTCTGTGATAGAAAGACCTGGAAACCACTAGGTTCCCCAGTAAGAGATTGGTTCAGTATCTCAAGGTGCATCCACACAAGGGGACACCATGCAGCTACTTGAAAAGGACGCTCTTTCCAATAAGCACGTTAAAAGGCATTTAACATCACTGGCCATCAGGGAAATGCGAATCAAAGCCACAATAAAATGGTATCATTTCACACCCACTAGGATGGCCACAATCAAAAAGACAATGTGGGGGTGAGCATGTGGAGAAATTAGAACCCCGTACACCACTGGTGGAAATGTAAAGTGGCGCAACCACTTTGGAAAACAGTCCAGCAGTTCCTCAAAGGGTTAAAATAAAATCGACGTACAGCCCAACAACTCAACTCCTAGGTACAGACCCAGGAGAACTGAAAACATGTCCACACAAACACCTGTCCATGGGTGTTCAGAGCAGTATTAATTCATAATGGCCAAAAAGTAGCAACAACCAACATGTCCATCACCTTGACAAACAAAATGTGAAAAATCCACACACTGCAACATTATTCATCAATTTTGGAAAAATGAAGTACTATGGAAGATCTATGGCATCACATGGACGGACCTCAGAAACATGCTAAGTGAAAGAAGTCAGACACAGAAGGCCACACACTGTATGATTCCATTTATATGAAATGTTTAGAAAAGGCAAATTCTATAGAGACAGATTAGTGGTTGCCCAGGGCTTGGAGCGGGGGGCAGACTATGGGAGGACTTGAAGAAAGATGGTTAAGGGGGAGGGGGTTTCTTTCTGGGGTAACGAAAAAATCCTAAAAGTCTAGTGATAGATACACAACTCTGTGAATAACTAACAGCCACTGAATTGTGTGCTTTAAACGAGTGAATGGATATGTGAATTCTATCTCAATAAAGTTTGTGTGTCTATGTGTTTTTTAATTGTTTTAGAATTGTTTTTGTTTTTTTTTTAAAGATTTTATTTATTTATTCATGAGAGACAGAGAGAGAGAGAGAGGCAGAGGCAGAGGGAGAAGCAGGCTCCCCGCGGAGCAGGGAGCCCAATGCGGAACTCAATCCCAGGACCCTGGGATCATGACCTGAGCTGAAGGCAGACGCTTAACCGACTGAGCCAACCAAGCGTCCCAGAATTGTTTTTAATTGTTAAGAGATACCAAAAAGCATAAAGAATAATACAATGAACACCTGTGTGCCCACTGCCCAGCTTTAAAAACCATGCCTATGCTGTTGGGAGGTTTTTAATTTTTAAGTAATTTCTGCACCCAGTGTGGGGCTCAAACTCACCACCCCATGATCAAGAGTCGCGCGCCCCACCGCCTGAGCCAGCCAGGCACCCCCACCATTCCTAGACTGTTGAATCTTTTCATGCCCTCTCCAATCACATCCCACCCCCCTCCTGGAGGGAACCATTACCCCACATTTGGAGTGTATCTTTCCTATGCATTTCATACATTTGCTACATTTTAAATAGTAAAGTGATTAAATTCTTAATAAATATTTAAGTAGTAAATAGTTTGCGTATTTTAAAACTACACGTATTCGTCTGCAATTTGCTTTTTGCACTCAAATGTTTTTGCTTTATTCATATTGATACGTGCGACACTAGTTCATTTCATTGATGTACAATATATCGCATCCAGTACACCATACAGTACATCCGATATTGATGGGTAATTTGCCCAGATGGCCACAAAACCATCTCTCATCCCCCCACGCTCTTCTTCCCAGGAGACACTGACATTTCTGTCATTGAGAGGCAGGGTCTATGGTCCCGTCCCCTCGAATCCAGGCAGAAGTGAAGCAACGTGACTTCCAATGCTAGCTTAGAACAGGCAATATGGTCTTCCCTGGCTCTCTTGAGCAGCTCGCTGTTGGAACCCAGCCACTGTGTTGTGAGGAAGCCCAGGCCACGTGCAGAAGCCATATGTAGGCATTCTGGCTGATAGCCCAAGCTGAGGTCTGAGCTAAGTGGCAGGGTTAACCACCGAACGACTGGGGAAGCATTCAAGAGGACATTGGCCCCAGCCGATACCTTACTGCAACCACAAGAGAGCCCCAAGTGACACAGTCTAACTGAGCCCAGTCAACCCCCAGAAGTACAAGAGGTAATAACTATTGATTTAAGCCAGTAAGTTTTGAGGCAATTCATTGTGCATTAGATAATTGGAACGAGGCCCTGTTGCGTCCATTCTCCAGTTGAGGGACAGCTGGGTTTGCTTCCAAGTTAATGCTATTACAAACAGTGATCCTATGAACACTCTTATGTACATGTCTCTGTATGCACGTGTAAGTTTCTCCAGCATGGTAATGGCCGGGTTGGGGAGTATCACATCTTCAATTACACTACAACCTACCAAATTATTTTCCAAAACGGTTGCTACCAACTGACACTCCTAAAGCAGTGTACCACACTCCCATCACTCCAAATCTTCCCCAACACTGGGGACTTTAAATGTTGTGCCAATCCCCTGGGCACAAAACAGTCTTATTGTATATGTATATGCCTTTTGTACCTTTGATTTTTTTTTTTTAAGATTTTATTTATTTATTTATTTGAGAGAGAGAGAGATAGCAAGAGAGAACATGAGTGGGGAAGAGAGGGAGAAGCAGGCTCCCTGCTGAGCAAGGAGCCCGATGCAGGGCTCGATCCCAGGACCCTGGGATCATGACCTAGGCCGAAGGCAGTGGCTTAACTGACTGAGCCACCCAGGCACCCCCTGTACCTTTGATTTTTTTACTGTTTGCATGAATTGATCCAAATAAACATTGAAATGTACACTAATACATTCTTGCTTTCCTATTTTGAACATGCTTGATATATATTGGGGTCCCATATTAAGATAGCATTTCTTAAAAAGGAGGTGTTGCCCCAGTGGCAACGAGCTCATCTCATGCCTAGATCTGGGTTTCGATTCTCAGTCACCGTTCTAAATAAAATAAGCTGGGGCTCCTTGGAGAAATGGTGGGCTCTAGAACCAGGGCAGGAAGTATACAAGACGAGCCTGGAGTATCTGCAGTGCCAGAAAGTACAGAATCCTAAAAATAAAAACACAAAAACACCCACCCCCCAATAATGGAAGTCGGTCAAAGGACCCAGGAGCCAACTGCAAGAGTCCCCAAATGCCAAAGCTAGAATAACGTGAACAAAATAAATCAAGTAGTACTGGATATGACCCAAAATATAAAATAAGTACCCAAGAGTCCCTACTGATGAAAAGAAAATGATTGAATAAGTTAATAGAGAAAAGAGACGCATCTCCCTTGCAGAAGAATTCCCAGATTTATTTAGAATTTATGCCGGGACTTTGCCCTCAAGGAGGTGAAACATAAGCTCCGTGCTCCTTAGGTGTGGGCTTAAAGGAGTGACTGACTTCCGTTCCAAGAGTTCAGTACGGAAAGGGAGAGGAACGTGACAGTGGAGAAGTCTGGCAAACAGCAGGCAATCAAGCCAGGTAATCAAGGTTAGCATCAACAGGGATCCATCCTGTGGAGAGTACGTACCCTAGACATGCCGGGTTAAAATGCCACTTTACCTCTGAGCTCTTCCTCTGAAAAACACGTAACCCTGGTCTAATAACGAGAAAGGCAAATTCCAATGGAGGGACAATCTCTAATAGAGATTGCCCAGTATTCTTCAAAACCGTCAAGACCATCACCCCACAACCAAGAGGGGCCTAAGGAGGCATGACAACTCCCTATGTGTCTACACAAATGCTGGACAACACAAATGTAACATGGGCTCCTGGAACAGAAAAATATATTAAAACTAAGGAAGAAGCTAAGGAAATCTGAATAACGATGGGCTTTAACATTCACGACATCAACATTGGTTCATTCGTTGTAATGAATGAAGCACAATACTGTAAGATACTAATAATAAGGGAAACTGGATGTGGGGTATATGGGAGCTCTATCCTATGTGTACTTCTGTAGGCCTGACATTGTTCTACAAAATGAAGTCCAGAAAATAAAGTCTTAAAACACAAATGTAAAAAGGCGAGGCTCCTGGCCCTGGCATCAGACCCAGTCCTGCCACTTGCCAGCTGGCTCAGGCTTTGAAGTTTGCGGAGGACCCGGCGTTCACAAAGCAGGTAAAGTTCAGTGTAGGTGAACATCAGACCGTCAGAGGCGGGTGTATAGAAGCAGGACTCACCAAACTAAGTCAGCTCAGATCCCCAAAGGAGGGAAAGGAGGGATCGAGGTGGTCACAGCCCAACGCCTGGCCCATCCGGACGGCACCAGGCTGAGACACTGGAGGGAGGGGCAGTGGGGCTGCCTATCACAAGCACCCAAAGTTCCCTGATGTGAGCGACCAGAGGAGGTGGCCTCATCCCAAGATCACCATCCAAACAGAATCGTCCCCCCGGGGCTGGCTCAGATCTGGCTCTCTGATTTACCATGAGCCCTAGGCCCACTGTACCTGCAGCTCACATCTGTTCATGGGATGAGAATAGGAAGCCCCTGAACTTCATGCTGCTGCCCTTTCCCGGAGGACTCGGTAAGTCTGCTGACTTCACAGCCTTAGTACTTCCTGGCACAAAGATGTGGTGTTAGCTCTCAGCATTCCCCAACCTGCTCCCTCCGGGGGTCTCCAGCTACAAGAGTCCAATGGCTCTGAAGTCCCTTTTGGAATGGGGCGACAAGTGTTATGAATGAATCATCTGGAAAATGCCAATGATCTCAGAGGAGAGCCTGGTTCGGATTTGCTATTGACCAAATACCAGTATTTGCACTGAAGTGACATAATTGGAATTCTGAACTGACCCCACATGCAACAAGGTTATCTATCCATTGAAGTACTGCTTGTAATAGCCAGAGACTGGAAGCAACCTGAGTTCCCTTCCAGAAAGGGCTGGTTAAGTAAATATACGTGTGTGCTTATATATGCGTTACTATTATCTTCCTCTGTCTGTATGCCTGTAGGAGTGTGTGTGTCTGTCTGTCTGACTGTCTGTCTGTCTGCAAAGCACACACACCATAAACACATCTCTGGAAGGGTTCCTCGAGATACTGGAGATACTGGTGGCCTCTGAGGAGGGGACTGGGGGGCTAGGAGACTCAGGAAGGAACTTCTCCCCATAAAGCTTTTTGTATCTTTTGCATTTTGAACCATGTGAATGTATAATAGCTCAAAAATATTTAATACAACCAGAGGAACAATAACGCACTGCTGTGGGTCACAGATGTGGAGGTTGGTGTGGGGGCATCGCCAAATCAAATGGCAGGGATTCTGAGGCACGGGAGGTGTCTGGTCCGGTCCAGCCAGCAGACGGTGGCAGGATGGGGCGTGACTCTCAAGGCCTGCAGCGTCCCAAATCTGTAAATGCTTCCTACGGCAAGTTGATGCGGTGGTGGGGGGGGAACATGTACATGTAGATAACTCTAGAAAATCCAAAACTCCTAACCTAGGACCCCACCCTCGTCTTTCCAAAAGGTCCTTGTTTTAAACTGCATTCGAGACAGCACAGGGCAGGGGTCAAGGGGCAAGGCTGCCGGTCAGCGGGGTGACACCTTGGGCACTGCACTCCCCTCTGGGTGTCCGTAAAGAGCAACAGTGACCTGACTTCCCTCACGCAGATGAGCCTTTCATGGTTAAGTGAACTATTCGTGTTTTTACATCATTAAACATAAAGAAGCTACCCAGGGGGGCGCCTGGGTGGCCCAGTTGGTTGGGCGACTGCCTTCAGGTCGGGTCATGATTCCAGAGTCCTGGGATCGAGTTCCACATCGGGCTCCCGGCTCATCAGGGAGCCTGCTTCTCCTCTGACCCTCTCCCCTGTCATGCTGTTTCTCTCTCTCTCTCTCAATAAATAAAATCTTTAAAAAAAAAAAAAAAGAAATTACCCAGGGCTCTTAAATATAGTAACACAGAGTTGAAGAGCAGTAAGGAAAGTGCGGAGGCGTGCGAGCCCCCTCCTTGGGGCACCACCACCACGAAGGGGCAGCCTCCGGAATCACCACTGTCCACGTCCACTGCCCTCCAGAGGCCTGACCTCACGCAGTGCCCCGCGGGCCTCGCCTGGGCCCTACCACCAGCCCTCACAGCGACGCCCAGCCCTTCACACCCCGGGCCCCGTGCTCGGCCCACTGCCCAACACACAGCAGCCCCCCGACGTGACAGGACTCAAAACCCACAAATAAACAGACAATCGGCTCAGGAAGATGACACAGGTCTGGGGACGGATGGTGGTGATGGTTATACAGCAACAGGAATGTACTTAATGCCACTGGACAGGGCCCTTACAGATGGTTAAAATGGTCACTCATGTATATTATACCGCATTAAAAAAAAAAAAAAATGGATGAAGTCTCATCTCATCCTCACCTGCTCTTAGGTCTCCCAAACTGCAGCCCATTCCTTGCTAATCACATCAGTTCTGTTCTCTAAATGAGAAAACGGCCCCCAATTCCCTTCTGGGTCCTCTCCTGCTTCTATGCTCCTCTCCAGCTGGTATCACCAGGCCCTCGGCTTTGAACAGAGTTCCCTGAGCGCTCCCCCAAGCTGTGGGTCCCCAGCCCAGGTGCCACCCCCTCTGAGTCCCAGCAGCCCAGTGCCCTCCTGCCCTCGCCTCCTCCCTCCCCAACCTCTTAGTCTCCACAAACAGCACCAGCTAGATGCTCCGGCCCCTCCTCTAGGTGATCCCTGCTCCCCGCCCCCTGCACCCCAACTTCCCATCCATCTGCGCTGCCCACGCCTCCCTCCTCCCCATGCTTCGCCCCACGCCACCTTCCTTCCTTGCCCCGGCTCCTGCACGGCTGCCACCCTGCCTCCACCCCTGCCCTCCCCACAATTTATCCCCTCACGGGGGCCAAAGCCATCTTCATAAAAGGCAACTCAGACCATCGCTTGCCAGCTTTAAACCCTCCCAAACTTCTCAGGGCTTCTGGAAGATGTCCAGATTTCTCACCTCGGGTCACAAAGCCCCAGGTCATCTGGTCCCTGCCCACCTGCCCCAACCGGTGCTCTGTGGCAGGCCCCTCCCTCCCTGGCCAGCCCCCCCCCCCCCCCCCCCCCCCCCCCCCCACCCCCCTGCCCTGGCCTTTGTGTTCCTTGCTCCTCCGACCTCAGACCTTTGCCCTGGCTGTGTCCCCTGCCTGGACCCTCTCTCCTCCTGCACCTCACACAGCCGCTTCTGACCGTTCCCAGCTCAGCCCTTAACCTTGCCTCCTCTGAAAGGCCTCCTTACCCCCAACATCGGAAGAGGCCCTGGCCACTTCTGCTCCTCCCTCCCATTCTTTCGACAGCATGATCCCCCTACCGCCATCTGCCTGGCTAGAGAGGTCAGCCACGCAGGCAGGGGCTTGTCTGCCTTGCTCCCAACGGATCCCCAGCTCCTAGAACAGGCCTGGCACGGAGTAAGGGGCTGTGCAGCATCGAGCAGGTGTATGATCAGATCAACAGGAACCTGCTGCCTCACAAGGGAGCCTGCAGCTTGGAAAGCCACCAACAGGCAGAGTGGCAGAAACAGGTAAATTATACGGAGGGGGAGGACACAGTGGCGGAAGAGGAGCTGGGTGAGGGGAAGAGGAAGTCCACCTGAACGGTGACCGTGACCATTACTCCCTGCAGCAAAGACATGGCCCACGTGGAGCCTTGACCTTCACGGACAGAGCCCAACCCTTCGTTGGCACCCCCACCTACACTGTGCTTCGTGTGAAAAACAACCCTGTGACTCACCCTGAAGGAGGGGAGGGAAACAGTTTGAAAGTCACAAAAATATATTAAAACAGCTGTTTTCTTCTCTTTCTCTCTTGGTACTGGCCTCCCTTCCCGGCGATCCTTGCCCACCACCCACCACGGGCTTTCAGAGGAAAAGGTGCCCAGGGCAGGAAAACAGAGGTGCCCCCGCTGCAGCCCAGGGTCAGGGGAGGTCCCTCCAGCCCGTGCTTGAGGGCGGCTAACAGTCTCTACAGGCTCGACGCCACCGCCGACGAGGGGGCCGCTGGGAGGCCGGAGGTGCAGGAGGGTCAGGCAGGACGCAGCGCACAGTCGGGCCTTGCCACGGGGACAGAAAACAGAAGAGAAATGAACAGTGTGAAGAGAGGGAGAGACAGAGAAGTTAAAGGAGCGGGGGTGGGGGGGGAGACAGAAGGGGGAAGGGGCAGAGGGGCGAAGGGAAGTCGGGACGTCGGTAAGGTGGGGGGACTCTGGGGGGAACTGGGGAGGCCGGGGAGCTGGGGCGGAGGCAGCAAATGCTGCCGAGGGGCAGGAGGGGGAACGGAGGAGGGAAAAGAGCACTTGGCTCTGGGAGAGGTAGAAAAGTGGGTCCTGCCAAAGGCCACAGTCCAAGAGGAGAGAACAAAGGACGTGAGAAAGGAAAGTCCTAGAGCAGCAAGGCCAGGCCACAGCGACCATGTCGGACTCAGAACACTGGGGTGAGCCCCCAGAAAGCTCGGGCCGGCTCGAATGCCTGAGGGAGACAAGCAGTGTCATCCAGGAGCCAGCAGAGGACTGGGCATGGCCTCACGGGAGCCTCTGCCAGAGCCAGGAACCTGGAGAGGGGCCCGCGCCCCGCCCAGAGGCTAGAAGGTCCTGCGGCCCAGTCTTTTGAACACGCTCACTGTGCCCGCATGGTCCATCTGGGCACCCAGGCCCTCGCTGGAGCTGCTCCCCCGGGGCCCCACCAGAGTCCTCTTAATGGTGACCTTGACCTCGGCCAAGGACTTACTCTTGGTGCTCGTGACCTGGCTGTCCTGGGCCTCGGGCACAAGGGCAGCCTTGCCCAGTCTCTGGATGATGCTGACTTTGGACAGGGACTCTGGCTTCCTCTCAAGCCCTGGGCGTGAGGAAAGGGCCAGGCGTCGCAATGTCGGGGTGGCAGCCGTCGCGGCCGAGCTTGTGGCCTTGGCTTTGACAGTCAGTGCCGGCTGGGGACTGGGCTTGGCTGGGCCCCGGCCCAGCTTCTTCAGAACCCCGGCATACTGCAGGACAGAGCTGCTGCTGTCATTGTCGCTGTCCCAAGCCAGATCCTCGTCCATCTCTGGGGTGGCCCCCAGGCGGCTGAAAACTCCTGTGGGCTGCAGGGGTCAGAGACGGGACAAGTGAGTCATTTAGTCATTCAACACACATGCGTGCAGTGCTGCCTCACTGTGCCTGGCCTCACTGGGAGGAACACCCATCAGTGACACGGCGACACACTAGCCAGTGGTGAGAGCCACTGACCTTGGCCGAAGTTCAGGAGAGACTCCCTGGACAAGGGACATCTGAGATGAGATCTGAAAGTTCCGGCACATAGGTCTAATAAAGATGGGGAGAGGGTGGGCCACACACAGAAGACCATTTGCAAAGGTCTGCAGGGGAACATGGCAAAAGACAAATTTGGTCATTCACTCAGGCATCTCCTGAGTCCCAACTGTCCCTGGCCCTGCCCTCAGGGGGCTCACAGTCCAGCGGGGGAGACAGATCTGGCCGCGGAAATGACACAAACAACTCCCTAATTACAACAGTGGTGCATTCTCTGGACGAGACGGGAGTGCTGGCGAGACAGGAGTGCTGGCGAGCAGGAGACGGGGAAGCTTCCTCTGGGAGTTCAAGGACACCTTCTCCCAGGTGCTGATGTGTAAGCCAGGCCCTCAATGATCAGTCAGCCGAGAAAAGGGCGAGGGCCAAGCCCCCAAGGCAGGAATAAGAATCATATGTATGGAGCACTCGCTCTCTGCTAAGCTCTTTATGCTAAGCTCTTTACGTGGCTGCATCTTCTAACCACATGATCCCGAGTGTGATTATCATGCTCATGATAAGATTATAGGAGGTGAGAAAAAGGTCAGATAAGCCCTGGTGAGCAAGGGGTGGAGAGGCAGGAAACGCAGCCGGGGAGCTCCGGCGCAGTTAATCAAAGGTGACATTCAAAGCGTGCCTACCATGCATCAGACACCCCCAGCACTGTGCAGGTGTATCTCACTTAATCCTCAAAACCACCCGACGAGATGGGTCCTAGACAGATAAGGAAACTGAGGTACAAGGAGCTTAAGTGACATGGCCAAGGCCATGCGGCCAGGGAGTGGCAAAGCTGGATTCACACTAGGCAGGACTCAGGCCGTGTGCTCCTAAGCACACACCGTCCCTGGGCCCTGCAGGCCAAGGCAAGGAGGGTGGCGCTTATCCTGACCGCGGTGAGCAGCGTCTGATGGGGAGCAGGTGGCCTGTCCTGTGGGTGGGCACACACTGCCGCTGTGGGGGAGGGGCAGGAGATGGGGGGAGGTGGCAGAGCAGGGAAGGCAGATGGAGCCATCACTGGAGCCTGCCTGGAATGGGGGCACTGGGGCATCCCTGAGACAGGGCCTGGGAAAGGAGTCCCTTTAGGGGAAGATGCCGAGGCCAGTCTGGGACAAGGAGGTGGGAGCGGCCCGAGGGCAGCAGGCAGGAATTGGCCAGACCCCAAGCGCTGTAAATCAGGAGAGAGGTCGAGGTGCAAAGAAGGGAACTGAGGCTGTTAAGGCGGGTGAGGCGGCGCAGGGAGCATGAGGGGCTGGATGTGGGACCGACACCTGCAAGGAAGACAAATTAGAGAACTCAGGCGGTTTCCCCATTCCCAACTCACTTTATTCCCCGTCGTTGTGTCTGCCTTGGTCTCGGCGCCGAGGCGGTCAAACACAGACGTCCTCTGGAGACCTGGGAGGGAAGTGAGCCCTCAGCCAGCACCTGCTGAGCAGCGCACGGAGCCCAGGCCTGGCCGAGCATCATGCATCGTGCAGACAAGGGAGGGGAGACACGGCTAGTCCAGGCCCAGGCAGCTGTGGTCCAGGCAGGCACAGACTCTGTGTCTACACCCTGGCTAACACTGACCCACACGTCTCTGGCTAGTGCCAAATGTGGGAAGGATCCGATGAAACTGACCCTTGGGCTCCTTGAGACTGTACAAGTTCAAGAAATGTGTGTGTGCGCAAAGGGTTCTTAATCCCTACTTGTTCCCTTCACTCTTTTTGGGGTCATGGGGCTCTGAGAGCCTGCTGACTAGTGATGAGCCCTCTCCCTAAATCCCAACCCAAATAGCCATTGATAGAATGTTTACTAAGTTATGATATATAAATATGATGCAAATATAAAATGACCATTAAAAAGAGTGAAAGCATGGGGCGCCTAAGAGGCTCAGTCGGTGAAGCGTCTGCCTTCGGCTCAGGTCATGATCTCGGGGTCCTGGAATCGAGTCCAGTGTTGGGCTCCCTGCTCAGCGGGAGGCCTGCTTCTCCCTCTGCCCCTCCCCTGCCTGTTCTCTCTCTCTTTCTCTCTAATAAATAAAATCTTTAAAATAAATAAATAATAAAAAATAAAAAGAGTGAAAGCAGATCCACAATCCAGGTGAAAAGATCTCAATACAAAAGTTCTAGAATGGGGTGCCTGAATGGCTCAGTCAGTTAAGTATCTGCCTTTGGCTCAGGTCATGATCCCAGGGTCCTGGGATCAAGCCCCGCATCGGGCTCCCTGCTCACTGGGGAGTCTGCTTCTCCCTCTCCCTGCACCCCCCACCCTCTGCTCATGCTCTCTCTCTCTCCCCCTCCAAAAAAATCTTAAAAAAAAAAAAGTTCTAGAACAATACCTACAGGACGGTGCTATTTGTGATTTTAAGAAACACTCATATGGGCCTATGTACAAATGCATGCTTGCAAGCTCACAGATGCTGGTCTGGGTAGGTTAACGATGGCGTAGGATATGGGAGTGAGGGGACAGAGTCCGTTGGTACTGTATATTCTTCTGCACCATATGAATGTTTTTCCATGAGGACACGTACAATATTCTAAAGGGAACACTGTGGGGAAGACCCTCTCTGTACCCCAGCTAGGGACTGAACCTCAACCAGGCTCCTCTGGCTCATAATGATGGTTCCCACGCTTTGGGCACCCACCCTCAGCCAGGCATGGTCCCCACGTCACAGGCAAGGAGTCACGGAGTCCAAGTCCCCACCGCTCGGGGAAGAGGCGCCAGACGAGGCACTAAGGAACCCTGCTACACTAACTGCAGGACGACAGGGCGGAGGCGGTGACATGTCCTCCTCCTCTACGGCCACCATCGCTGTCCCCTTGGTCCAAGGCCCCCTGGATCTCAGTAGAGCCTGCTTCTCGGCCAGGGCCTGCAGGCGTGACCAACCCCGCACCATGCAACCAAAGGGAAATGCAGCCTCTACGCCCAAGGGCGCCCCTACCGGGCCGATACCTTTGGCCGCCTGTTGCTGCTCCAGAATCTTGCGGGTCCGGGGGGTGGTGCCTTTGGGCATGTTGATAATGTACTTCCCCTCCATCTCGGCTGTGACCCGGCGCCGCTTGGTGGGGACAGCCAGGCTCTCCTCCTCCCGGCGGGCCAGGGCTGCTGGGGAGGAGGGGGGGAGTGAGCATCTTCTGGGATGGAATGTTCTCCTGAGTTGGGGGCTGGACGCCCAGTGAAGGGCACAAATGTGCCCTTTACTTCCATGTGTTTGAATGACTAGAATCCCTCATCTTCCCAACCACCACTGACTCCGAATCACCAAGAAATTCAGAGGTCTAGGTGCAACAGGGTTGTTGATGGCGCTCAGAATCCCCACTCGGTGGCAGGCCTCGCAAGGCTCCCTGTGGCTCCATCCCTGCCCCCCGTAGGCTCACCTCCCAGCCCAGCCAGAGTCCCCTCAGAAAGAGGGAAAGGTTCAAGAGCTCCAGCTAGGTGGTGGTTTCACGGGTGTAACAATTTTTTTAAATTAATCAAACTGTATACTTACAATGTGTACATCGTACATAAGTAAATTATACCTCACTTAGATTAAAAAAAAAAAAAAACAGCATCCCCTCAACACATCTGAGCCAGGTCACTCCCAGGCTCACCGTCCTTTTAATACTTCAGAAATGAATTTTAACTTTCTTGCTCATGACACACAAATCAAAAAGGCCAAAGACGGGGAGGAGGCGCTTCTAAACACACAGGGCAGAAAGGGAGCACGGGCGGTGGAGGTGGACAGGGCCCTTCCCTGGGCCTCGGTTTCCACTTGTGCCAAGATCTTTGCTGTGGGGGTGAGGCCAATAAAGGCAGGACTGTGGGGCAGGCAGCAGGAGGCGGGCTTGGAAGCCCAAAGGCCGGAGTCCTATTCCCAGCTTTCAGGCTGAGACCTGGAAGAAAAACAAAGGCCAAGCACAGAAGTCTTTGGAGGAAGAGTGTGCTGGGAGAAAGGAACATCAGGGCAACGGCCCACGACGGGAAGGAGCCTGGAAGGGACCCATGGGAGGGAGCCAGGGGAAGAGATGCAGGAGATGGATGCACATTATACGGAGCCTATAAGGACATGTGGGAAGATGACTTTACTACCGGGACAATGGGACGCTCTGGAGAGTCCTAGCCCAGGGTGAGAGGATCAGGTCGAAGGTCTGGAAGGATCCTCCTGGCTGACCTCTGACCCCTGCCTCAAGCACAGGGCCTGGCACCAGTATGGGCCCTGGTGAGCATCTGGGAAAAGAGACTGAGCCACCTACAGTCCACAGCACTGTACTGAACACTTAAGACTTTATGCAGAGAGTAATGTCAATGTTAAGTGTTTCTTTCCACAATAAAAAAATAGATAAAAAATCTAAAACGATTGAACCGCAATGCACTTGTACCGTTAGGTACACCGTCTCAAGGGCTTCCCGCTGTCCCCATTCTACAGCCTGGGTAAGCAAGGTCCACAGAGGTGCAGGGGCTTGACCAAGCCTGAACACTTTGGACACCCTGTGGTCTTCAAAGCACCCTGCTACATTGGGAACATGACCTCCGAATACCATCTGCCAACCCACCCTCACTCCCAGCTCCTCCCGCCATCCACCCAAGTCCCCTCACCAGCAGCCTTGGCACTCTTCGCTGCCATCTTGTTGGATACAGTGACTGAGATCTTGGAGGTGCTGGTGTCCGGCCGCCTGGGGGGAGTGCCAGGTGGGGAGTCGCGGTTCAGGCTGTTGGTGATCATTCGAGAGGCGGCTGCGGGGAGGAAAGGGGAGAGTCATCGTGCCAGGGGCCTGGGGATGGAGGCCAGGACGGAGAAGGAAAGCCTTGGGACTGAATGGGGAAGGGGCAGCTGGAGTCACGCTGTGTCTACACGGCCATGATGGGGATACCTGGGGGCGGGCCAGTCTAACCAGTAGCCAGCCCACCCCTCGCTGCGTGGGGGCCTTTCCTGTGGCCCTAGATCAGCCTGGTTCCCATCACACCTCACCCAAGCTCCTCTCCCGGCTCCGCTTCAGCCAAGCTGGTCTGGGGGATCTTCCCCACCCAGCACCTCTTCATAGCACATGCTGTTCCCTCGACCAGGCATGCAGTTCCCTGAGCACCAACCAGCTTGCCTTGGCTCTTCACTCAGGTCTCCTCTCCGATGGCACCTCCTCAGAGAAAGCTTCCCGCACCACTCCATCAACCTCCACCGGCCTGACCCTATGCTAGGCTTGCTTTTGTCTCACAACCCTAGTTACTGCTTGACACTAAATGACACAGATTTATCTACTGGTGGGCTCTCTGGTGAGTATGCAGGCCCCACCAGGAGACAATGCCTGTTTATTTCTGTATCCCCAGTGGCTGCAACAGTTTCTGGAGCTTCACAGGTCCTCCATAAACATCCACTGGCAAAAATGAACACTCTCACGGAAAATCCCAACACCCCTACCAGAACAGGATCTACTGCAGGCCAATTTTACAGGTGAGGAAGCGGGGACTCCGGGAGGGGGTCCCTCCGCCAGGCCCCTGAGCAATGGTGAGTCCGTCTCCAGGGAGGCCACGGGAAGACATGCAGTGACGTCCCTCTGGGGATGCGGGACAGGAGTGAGGGCCGTCTCTGGCAGCTCCAGTCTTCTGCAGAGCAGAAGGAGGGATCCCAGGGCACCAGGGGGGAGCTACAGCACGCAGACGGGAGGGCCAGCCCCAGTGTGGGAAGGACATGGGTCTCGTCTCGGGCACAGTGTAGCTGGTTTTAGGGCCCGGGTTTCAAAAGCTCTTGGGGAAGAGCTTCATGCTGCCACAGCTCGCTCCACAGTCCCGGGGATCCCCCACCCCCACTGGCTTTTAGATTTTGGTATTCCATCTTACCCACCCCCCAAAAGCCTTCCCTTTTTCTGCTATGTGCTCTCTCTCAAAACCTGCTGAAGTCCCCCATACTGACCCTTGATGTGCTATTGCAATTATAGGTTGCTTGGTTGGTTTTTGAAATTATAAGTATAGCATACAGAAAAAATACATCAAACCCACACAGACCACTTAACAGAAAGTCAACTCCCACGTACCCACCACCCAGGTCAAGAACTGGAGCCTTCCTCATGTGATGTGATGAGCACTGGGTAGTATATGAAACTGATAAATTATTGAACACTACATCTGAAACTGATGGATGTGCTAGAAATTGGCCAATTAAATTTAAATTAAACAAAAAGAAGAAGAATTGGGGCCTTCCAAAGTCCAGGGATTGGCCCTTCCCAACCAGACCTCCTCCTTCCCCCTACCAGGAAAAAATGGTCGGTTTTCAGCCCTGCTCACTCCCCTGGTAATGACCGGTATATACCCTTTCACAATTTTCCCAAGACTTTTCTTCAGACAGCTCTGAAGCCGGATAGGGATGGCTTTCCGGCGAGCTGTGCAGACTCTCCTGGGATGACTGGGATGGTCTGCTATAGAAGGTAAGCAGTTGAGAGGCCCTGCCTCTTGCAGTGTACCCAGAGGGAAACGTCTTGCTTGAAAGGGATAAGGGATATGATGTTTCATCACGACAGGTAAGCACCATTTAGGTGGAAGAGAACAACTCTGTCTTTGCCCTAATGAATTTAAGCTGTAGTCAGACGTCAGACACACACAGATACAGACACGCATATTCAAAAGCGTACGTTATAAAGTGTATACAAGTGAGTGTACCAAAAATGCTGTTCTGGAACATTCTTCCCTCCTCCCTTTCCCTCTTTGCCTGTTTCCCCTATTCCTCCCAATTGCCTATTTTCTCCACTAGTATTTTTGTTAGTTTTACTTCTTTAAATTTGTTTTAAACAAAGACCTTCAGAAGGGTATAAAAAAATACATGCTATCTGACTTCAGTTATATACACTTGACAGACTAGCAAAAAAGACTAACAAAAATAGACATCCTGTGCTGTGAGGAATCAGGGTAATGGGTGCCCTGGAGAGGGGGGCAGTGATGCTGGTCAGGTTTCTGTTCCTGGATTTGGATGCTGCTGGCTACACGGCTGTTGGCCTGTGGAAAGTGAGTCAGCTGTACTTTCATGATTGCACCCTTTCCCATATGTAAGTTCAGGCAGACTGTCCCAGGAAAGAACTCCCAATTTGGGGCGCCTGGGTGGCTCAGTAGGTTAAGCGACTGCCTTCAGCTCAAGTCATGATCCCAGGGTCCTGGGATCGAGTCCCGCATCGGGCTCCCTGCTCGGCGGGAAGCCTGCTTCTCCCTCTCCCACTCCCCCTGCTTGTGTTCCCTCTCTCGCTATGTCTCTCTCTGTCAAACTGAGCCACCCAGGCGCCCCAGGTTTATTTTTCTTAAAAAAGGTATCACACTGCTGAAAAAAACAAATGTATAAATACAGTCTGTTCTCACCATTCACAGATTCCCTATTTGCAAATTTGCCTCTTCGCTAACATTGATTTGTAACCCCAAAACCAATACTTGTGGCCCTTTTGTGGTCATCCACAGCCAGGCACTGAACGGTGAAAGACCTGAGTCACCTGACATGCACTCGCCCCCTGAAGTCAAACGAGGTGACGCTCTGCCTTCCTGGGTCAGCTCTCACACAAGTAAACAAGTAGGCTTCTCACGGTCTATTTCGTGCCATGTTTTTACATTTTTGTGCTTTTTCTTAGTGACTTTGCTGTTTAAAATGGCCCCCAAGCATAGTGACAAGGTGCTTTCTAGTACTCCCAAGTGATGTGCCTTACGGAGAAAACATATGTGTTAGATTAGCTTCGTCCAGGCACGTGTTACAGTGCTGCTGGTCCCCAGCTTGATGTTAATGCGTCGACAACATATAACAAATGAAAGGTCTTTAAACAGAAATACACATAAAGTCGGGTCTGCACTGAGCAGTTGACAAAGATGTTGTAACCAGAGGCTCACAGGAACCTAACCTTGTATTTCCTCCGCGAGCAGCGACTCGGGACTCGCTAATTCAGTGTTCGCTTTATAGAACTTTATAGAACAGAACAGCCACCAATGCAAATCGGCCGCTGAGAGAACCTCAGATGGCTTTGTTTCACCCCTGCAGACTCCAGATGTGTCCCCCTGACAATTAAACTCCATGAATAAAGGGAAGGGACCCCCGGTGGGTGGGACTCACCGCTGGAGGCGCCGCGGCGGATCTCGCCTGGGATGGGGCTGGGGTTGCAGGGCACTGACTCAGTGGCAGCCTTGCACATGTCCTGTAAAATACAACAACAACAACAAAAACAGGTGTCTGGGTTACCAGAGGGACAAGGGCACGAGGTCCGGGAACAGAAATCTGAGCAACACTGGAGGGATCAGAGCCCGAGCTGCTAGAGAAGAGATTGCAGAACATTTCACCCCCAACCATGAGAAAGCAGCAGAAAGACCCAAACTGAGAAACGTTCTGCAAAACACCTGACCAGTACTCCTCAAAACCGTCAAGGTCATCAAGCACCGGGCAAGACTACGGAGCTGTCACAAATTAACAGAGGCCAAGGAGACGTAAGGAGACTTAAGTGAATTGCAAGGTGGTATTCGCGGAAGAGAAAGAAGACATCGGTGAAAGAACTGAGAAAATCCAAGCAGTCTGTGGTGTAGTTAGTGGGAGCGTGCTACCGTTCGTTTCTTAGTTTTGACAAACGCGCCATGGCTGTGTGTGGTGCTAGCCTGAGGGGAGGCTCGATGAGGGAGATAAGACACTTTCTGTACTGTTGTTGGAATTTTTCTGTAAACCTAAAGTTGTTCCCGAATTTAAAAGTTTTTTTTTTTTAAAGATTTTATTTATTTATTTGAGAGAGAATGAGAGAGAGCACATGAGAGGGGGTAGGGTCAGAGGGAGAAGCAGACTCCCTGCCGAGCAGGGAGCCCGATGCGGGACTCGATCCCGGGACTCCAGGATCATGACCTGAGCTGAAGGCAGTCGCTTAACCAACTGAGCCACCCAGGCGCCCCAAATTTAAAAGTTTAAAGGGGAAAAAAATAGCTTGGCTCGGTGACCTGCTCTGTGGTAACTCAGGGAACGCCCCCGACTTGAGAGAGCGCTCACTGTGGGGTCCTGGCTGGATGGGATGATGGCCAGGCGAAGGCCTGTCCCTGGGTGGGCGAAGCAGCCAGTGTTCGGTAAAGTGAGAGTCTGAGAGCACAGCTCTGAGGCAAGCTTCCTTCTCAGTCGAGTGCAGTGAGCCATAAACGAGTTAAAATGCGTAAAGGATGGAGACAGGTCCTGGCAGGCTATGGGAAAGCCTTGGTAAGTGTCTGCTATCAAGAGTCAACAAGCTCTTCGTTCCAGGTCTGGCGCTTGGTGCCATATACACTATCTGGTAGGTGGCCACAGTCCCCGATACAGGAGTGGAGTGTGAAAAGCCTGTTTCAGAGAGACTCAGGGAGGTAAAGATCACTCGTCTAAGGTCAGTGTAAGTGGAGGGGCCAAGAATGGAATAACCATGCTGTTGGCCAAGTCACTGACTGAGTCCCACAGGGGGGGTTCCTGTCCTGGGGACAGAGAAGAGTCCTGCTAATGATGATTATCCTGAGGAAGATGAGAACTAGTAATGATAATAGAGAGCCTTTACTGAGGCCCCACTATTTGCACTGTACTGGGGCTTTATTGAACTCAATACTTACAACCACCTTGCAAGATACATCGGCCTAGCTGCATTCTACCAATGGAGAAAGAAAGGCTCAGAGAGGTTAGGCAACACGCCCAATGTCACACAGCAAATGGTACAACCAGCCTTTGAACTCAGGTCTGCCCGCTTTTGCTTCCAAGCCTCCTGTTGGCTCTGCTGCTGTCCCTCCACCGCACCCTAAACCCAGGGACCAAGGGGTTGGGCTGCGCACCCACCTGGCGGTGCACCACCTTGGCATGCTTGAGGATGGCAATGATGTCGCCCACCACAGTCACGCCCAGCTCATTCATGATCTCTTTGTTGAGATCCAGCAGCATGCTCTTCTGGATCCTGCAGGGGAGGGTCACCAGTGAGGCCACCAGTGGGTCAGGATGGATGGGCCGGCCAGCTTCCTTCTCCCCCCACCTCTCCCCTCCTCTCTCCAAGTTCCCGCTCTGTCCCCTCAGCCCCCTTACCTATTATCCACAAACATCACGGCGTAATTGACAGCAGGCCCCGGAGGAATGCCGGCTTCCTTAAAGAACTGGATCCATTCGGAAGTGGCTAGGGGATGGACAGGGCTCATTATTCCCATTATTCTCTCCAGAGAAGAGTAGCCGCAAAACCACGGCTCCCACAAATTAAATGCTCACCACACGCCAGGCTCTGGCCAAGCGCTTCACGCGGACTGTGGAACTCAGCCCGCCCACACCCCTGCGAGGAGCTCGGCAGCATTAGGACTCCCTCACTCTGCCAACCAGGAGACTGAGGCCACAAAGGAGGCCTGAGGAGACTGAGAACACGAAGCCCATGTGCTTCTGTACGGCCCTTCTGCCCACAGCTCTGCCCTGGCTGCGAGCCACCATGATCATCCCCACGCTTGGCCAGTGCCCGAGTTCAGGGAGCCGGGACTCTGGGTTCTCCACCCTGGTCCCCATTGGCAGGCCCAGCTCCCGAGGGTGACAGGATCCACAGGGGACCGGAAAGAAGGGACACAGCCGGCCTGTGAGCGTCAGCAAGCCCTCTCCTCACCACAGAACCAGCAAGCAGAGGCTTTGGTGCTTGGGTTCAAATTCTGGCTCTGCCACCTCCTGGCTAAGGGCCTATGGGAAGTTAAAGCTTGGGGGTCTCCGTTTCCTCCTCTGTAAATTTAGGGATAATACACTCAGTGAGGATTTACCGAGGACCTGGCACAGGCCAGGTCCCGTTCTAAGCACTGGGGATTCCAGGACACAAGACAACGTCCCTGCCCTCATTGAGCTCACATTCCAGTGATAACGCCCACATCCTTACATCCTTGGATCACTGTGCAGACTCGGTGAGAGTCCCCATAAAGGACTTTAAGTGACACCTGGCCCAGGGGACAATCTCATCTCATAGCAGCTGCTGCTATGCTATTCTTATTCTGCCACCACTACCACTGCCAAGGCCAAGAGCAGGGACACACCCACCTATGAAGCCTTATTTTTTCTAAACTTCTCTGTTTAGCCTCTTGGGTGTGACCTTCAAACTGACCCTGGTCTGGCCAACAGGTGTTAGATAAGATCACTAATTCTAAGAACTTTCTTTTCACATTTTAATATCTCTGAAACTAAGAGCCACCTGGCAATCAATGGTGTGCCGTGGTTTCACTGGGGAAACTTTCTTCTTTAATAGCACTACACCCAACAATCAAAACAAGAAATTTGCTACTGCTATGCCCATTTTGCTTACAAGACCACTGAGGCTCAGAGTGGGGAAAGAGACTCTGGTCTAGGTGACTTCAGGGCTCGGGCACAGGCCCAGGGGCCACCCCTCTGCCCACCTGGCCACAGGCCTATCTCCCCAAGATTTGAGGGGAGGTGAGGAGCTCGTGCCCTCAGGACTTCTGCCACCAGCCCAGAGGACAGGGGGCCTTTTTCTGCCTTACACTATCCACCTGCCCAGGCATGGGGCCCTGGGTTCTATTAGCCAAAAGCAGGCAACCTTGTCCATTAAAAAAAACACATAATGATCCCATTTATACGAAATGTCCAGAATAGGTAAACATCTATAGAGATCTACAGAGACAGAAAGCAGATTAGTGGTTGCCAGGGGCTGGCAGGGAAAAGAGAGTGACTATTGGGGTGCCTGGGTGGCTCAGTCGTTAAGCGTCTGCCTTTGGCTCAGGTCATGATCCCAGGGTCCTGGGATCGAGCCCCGCATCGGGCTCCCTGCTCCGCGGGCAGCCTGCTTCTCCCTCTCCCACTCCCCCTGCTTGTGTTCCCTCTCTGGCTGTCTTTCTGTCTGTCAAATAAATACAACCTTTAAAAAAAAAAATTAAAAAAAAAAAAAGAAAATAGAGTGACTATTAGTTAATGGGTATGGGGGCTTTCGGGGGAGTGATGAAAAGGTTTTGAAACTGACTGTGCTGATGGTTGCAGAACTCTGAACACAGAATATAAAAACCACTGAACTGTACACTTTTTAAATAGGGGAATCGTGTAAAATGTGAACCGTATCTCAGTTACATTGTTATTAAGGAGGGAAAAGGGGCCACATCGTTTGGGGGTGGCTAGCAGCCTGAAACAAAGTCGAGGAACTGCAAACGTCCCCACATCGGGTTCTTGCCATCATTTCACTAAAGAGAAAAATATGTTGCCAAGTAAATGGTCAGGAGCACCCCTGTTCCAGAAAGAGTAAGAGGGGACACACGACGTGCGTCGTGGACTCAGTGAGGTACGGCTTGCCGTACACAGCAGGAGACGCACACTGGAATATTCACAGCAGCTGGTCTGTTAACAGCCCCAGCCCAGAAGCAATGCAGGATCCACAGCCAGAAGCAGAGAAACCAAGGGTGGTCACTCACGCAGGAAATACTACACAGCCGCTCAAAGGAAAGAACTGCAGCTACACGCAGCCAGAGAGGACTTCCAGCCATTAGGTGGAGCAAAAGAAGCCACACCGAGAGCAAGAGATAGACCATTCCCAACATCCCAGAAGCACCCCCCCTGCCCCCACCACATTCCCTATGTAGTGACGTCTCTCTGTTTCTCGAGGGCATCCAGTACCTTCCAAACAGCATGGATTGGTTTTGCCTCTTTCTGTGCTTTATAGAAATGGAATCATTAAGGATGTAGTCCAGCGTTTGCCTTCTAATTGCTCTCATGACCACACAAGGATGTCCTATGTACTTCTCTATACGCACAAATCTCAAAAGACGTACAAGCTACCCGCTAACCTCTGTGCTTTGGCAATCCCACCGTGCAGAGCCTAAAGAGAATATAGTGATGAGGCTTATGAGAATCCTAACGGCTAACATTTGTTGGGAACCCTGCCCAAGGTCTGACATGCGATAACCTCCTTAACCCTTACAGCATCCCAGGACATGGGGACTGCTAGTTTCTCCATTTTACAGGTGAGAAAACCGAGGCTCTGCTGGGCTCCACATCACCAAGTTCTTAAATGCTAGACTATGCCGTCGGGAGGCCAAGATACAGAGCGGCTAGGCCCCGGGCAGGCCCTGGGCAGGCCGCCGCCCCGCCGCCTCCGAGGTCCTCAGGCAACAGCTGTTCCTGCCAGTGACCTGGCCCTCCCTCCCCCACCTCGTCCAAGGTCATACCTCAGAAAGGGCAGTGGGGAGGGGGAGCTCCAGGAAGAAGGCCACAGACTCACCCATAGTCACTGAGACCATTGTCTCTCCGGCCCTGGTGCTGCTCCCGGGAGCCTGGAAGAGAGAACAAGGGCAGAGGGCCCATGAGTCGCTGCCGGGCTGTGAGTGTTTGTCCCTCCTTTGCTGCCTGTCAGGCCTGCCTGCCGGCCAGAGAAGACTGCCCAGGCTGGGGGCTCACAGCCCAGGAATAGCCTGAACACCTGGCAGGAAGTCAGCCTGGGACAGAGCTGCCACAACTCTCATGGTTGCCTGGGACAAGGCCCAGGGACGGCAAATGTCCACAGCTCCATCCCCACACACCTCAGAAGTTTCTGGCTGGGATAAGAGAGGGAGAGAAAAAAAAGACCCCCCCCCCCCGCTCAAGACTTTAACCATAAATACCCATTAGTCATCCATTCACAAATTATTTACCGACAGCCTACGACGTGCGAGGCACTATTCTAGGAGCTAAAGATCCTGAGGTGAACAAAAATACAGAGCGTGGCATCTAGGTGGGACAGGGGAAGGGGGACGAGAGAGTAAACAAGCAAAACGGATCACAATACGGTGAGTCAGAAAGCCCTCGGTGTCACGCAGAACAGAGAGGGCCTGGCAAAGGAGGGAGGGGTTGTGATTCGAAATAGGGCGAACAGGGGAGACCCCTCTAAAGCGACAGAGACCCGAAGGAGGTGGAGGAGTGAGCCCTTTGGTTTTACAGAGGAAGAGTATTCCAGGAGAAGGTATAGCAAGTCCAGTGTCCAGAGCCAAGCGCCCATCTGGCATGGGTGCGAGACGGCACGGAGCCGGGATGACTGCGGGAAGTGGAGGCGAGGGGGCAGGGGGAGGCAAGTGGGTGGAGCTGAGGGCAGAGAGGTGGGCCACCACATCAGGACAAGAAATGGAAAACCAACGTCCGCTTAGGTAAGACAAGCAGGTGCCAGAAAGCTGTTAAGGACATATTAGCACCACGGGGACTTTCCCCTGAACATTACTGGGCGCCTAGGTGGCGCAGTCGGTTCTGTCTTCGGCTCAGGTCACGGTCCCAGGGTCCTGGGATCGAGCCCCGAGTTGGGCTCCCTGCTCAGCGGGGAGCCTGCTTCTCCCTCTCCCTCCGCTGCAGCTCCCCCTGCTTATGCTCTCTGTCAAATAAATAAATAAAATCTAAAAAAAAAAAAAAAAAAGGAAACTAAAGGGAAAAACTTCCTTGCCTGATAATTCACTGTGATCTGCCTCCAGGACCACTTGTCCCACTCAGCCCTCCTATCCTTCTCTGGCCCTACCCTCTGCTCCAAGCCCTCTGCCCTCTTCCTTCACTATACTCCCTTCTACCCACACCGGCCCAATTTTTTTTTTTTTTTTAAGATTTTATTTATTTGAGAGAGAGCATGAGAGTGGGGGGAGGGGCAGAGGGACAAGCAGACTCCCCACTGAGCAAGGAGCCCCAGGACCCTGAGATCATGACCTGAGCCAAAAGCAGACGCTTAACCAACAGAGCCACCCAAGCACCCCCTGGCCCCCAATTCTGATCCTTCTCCCTTACCCTTCCTCTGCTTGCTCCACGGGGTGCAGAAGACCCTTTCTGCTCACCATCACACTAAATGCCCCTCCCTGCCCCCATTCTGTTGGTACAACAGAGACGGTATGAGAGTAAGGACTCTGGAACCAGACCACGGGGTTCAAATCTGGCTCTAACACTTCCTAGCTGCGTGGTCTCAGCAAGTTACTTCACCAGTCAGGCCTGGTGTCCCCATCTGGAAATAAGGACGGTATAGATGTTACTTCTCTTGGAGGACGGCTAGAACACCAGATGAGCTTCTATGCTCAGAGTACCTGAGGCAGCGCCCATGCACCCTAAGAGTCTGGAAGCATTGGCTATTCTTACCTCCCAGGCCTCCTGTCTTAGCCTTTCCTCCGACTAGGGCTTTGCCTGCCTCCCGGTTTTCCCACGCTCACATGTGCCTGAAATGCTTTCTTATCCTGTCCTCCTGGCAAGCTCTCCTCACTCTGTTTGGCCGTCACCCACTTTGTGAAGCTTTCCCAAAGTCCCCAGAGACTCTCCTCCAGAGACTCTCCCCTCTGCCTCCAACTGGGGTTCATCCTGACCTTCTCTGATGCTGCTGTTGCATCTCTTATTGATGAACAGGACCATAGACATCACTCTGCCCCCGTACTTGACTCCTAAGTTTGCCTTCTGGATTTTGCCACTGGACAAAGCCAACGCCACCAGCGTCTCTCCAAGAGCAGGGCATGGTGAGGCTTCAATATATCAGACAGAAAGACAACATGTCACATACCAAGCACTGATTATGCCCCAGGACCAGAGCCAGGCATCATGCTGACACCTCACAACCTCCTCATGAGGGAGGACTATTATTAGCCCCATTTTGATCGATGAAAAAAAACCGACTCATCGAGGTACAGTCATTTGTCAAATGCCACATCTACCAAGTGACTTCACTGGGATTCGAAAACAAGTTCTCCCTGATCCACTGCCCATTCGGTAACTCTTGTCCAAAGTTTACGTGCCAGGCACTGAGTATACACAGCTCGGTGTCTCCTCACAACCACCTGGGGGAAAAAAGTTAAAATGATCCCCATGTTACAAATGAGAGCGGCAGGTCCAAGGTCACACAGCAAGGAACTATAGGGCCAGGATTTGAATCCAAGTCAGCCCAATGCCTATGATTAACACTGGCTGAGGGATTACTACAAGCCAGGCGCTGTGGTCAGTCTTTGCGAGGTGTCAGTTAATGCTTACCAGAAGCCTTTGGGAACTGGTATCCTCTCCCTACATCTGCAGAAGTCCCCCTGCTGGACTCAATTGCCTCTCTCCTCCATTAAAAGCCCGTCTCCAGCGCTAACTTTCTAAACAGTGAAAATTGGAATGTTAATAATAATAGCAAATGACGGTTCCTAAAACTCAAGTAATTACCATGTATCAGACTCCCTTGCTAAGCCCTTGAAAGGCTTGGATCTACATCCTGACTTTACCACTTCCAAACCCCGCCCCTGGGGGCCAGGGGTTAACCTTAACCTTTCTGGATCTCACTTCCCTCAAATAGAAAACAAGAATGATAGGGGTATCTATTCTTAAAATGGTTAGAGGGATGAAGTGAGTTCATAAACACCAAGTCCTTAAAACAATGCTGGGCAGGTGATAAGTGCTATGTACATATGCATTAAATAAATCAAACTTCGGTGAGGTAGAGAAAGGGTAGGACAGTCACTGACCTAATGTCAGCCACGTGCAAAGTGTGAGCAAAGAACAGAGTATAACTTGACAGTGCCCGTGGGACCGTGATATTCCCTTTTCAAATCTCTTTCAGCTTCCGTCTACAATTTAAATAGACTATTCGGCTTCTGTTGTATTTCAGGTTACGTTTTCCTTCTTTTCGTGGCCAGCAATGCTAGTTTTCCATAAGTACGCCAATACGAAATTTCCTGCTCAAATTAATTGACTGGAGGAAAATGCATCAGTGGTTTTAAAAAGAAAAATCTACATCTATGAGATCTGGCAAAATTGGTCAAATAGGAAGTGGCAGGATGTCGATTTGCCCAATTCCAGATTCCGAGTTTTTCCTATTGCTGTCTCTGAGCTTCCTCCTACCCTCTACTTCCCTGAAAGTCCCAGCTACAGCAATAACTCTCAGAATCATTATTATCATAGTCCCAATACACTGAGCTCCTACTCAATACTGTGCGAAGCCCTTATGCTAAGGGATTTACACGCACATTTCATCAGCATCCTCACAACGACCCTATGGTATAGCACTACTAACCCTCATTGTATAGATTCGGAAAATGAGGTCCAGAGAGGTTCAGGCATAGGCCTACTGCCAAAAGCTGGGCTGGGACTTGAACCGAAATCGGCGGGCCTCCAATTGCACGCTCCCACACCCAGACCTTCCATGCCAAGCGCAAACATTATCATCGGTACAGTACTAACAATAACAGTATAGTAACGAAGTGTGCAGTGTGCTAGGCGCTGAACTAGGGTCTCCGACATGCACGAGCAGACCTCTCACTCTAAGCCATAAGGAGGATGCTACAGTCAGATTCTGGCCCCCATTCTACAGAGGAGGAAACTGAGGTTCAGAGAAAGAAGTCGCTTGTCCGGGCCGCAGAGCGACGCCGAGACTGATTCCAGAACCAGGACGCCATCCATCCCCTCCGCATCCTGCCCGGTCCCACCACCCCCTGGCCCGCGCCTCACCTGACCCTCCGCGCCCGCGCCCACACGCGCTGCCCGCCCTCCCTCCCGGCAGCGCCAACTGTCAGACCCTCCTCCCTCGGCCCGGCTGCCCTCCCCGGAAGTACCGCCTTCGCCACCGGAAGCCGGGTCCACCAGCCCGCGGCCGCTCTGGCCCGCCGGACCGCCACCAGCGAGAGTGCGGCCGCAACTGTCACGTGACCTCCCTCTGTCTTCCAGGCGCTTCCCTCCGCCCAGCGCTAGCGAGGAGCGCGGCCAATGAGAAAGGCAAATGCCTAGCCCCCGTCGTCCCGCAGTCCTGCCGGAGTGCGCCTGCGTGCGGCGGGGGTGGCCGGGCGGGGCTCCAGCCTGGAAGGTGCGTGCCGGGCTGGGTCCGGGAGTGGGAGACGTGGAGTGCAGGTACTGTGCGATCTGGGGCGCGGCGCCGCTGCTGCCCTTTTCGTGTTGTCCTTCCCTCTGTAATGCATTTCTCCCTTTATGTCATCCAATGTCCCTTTATGTAGCCATCCCTCCCCTTATTTATGTCGCATCCCGGTTGAATGGTCACCACTCCACTTCTGTCGCCATCACCCTACCTATGTCGCTGTCAACCCCTTTAATTCGCTTGCGTTCTAAGCCCCCGTTGCCACCCTACATTGCAGCCTTTCCGCATTACGCCGCCAGCGCCTTATGTCGCCTGCGCCCCTCTTTTGTTGCTATTTTTCCTTTATGAAGTCCTATGTCTCCGTTCCTGCCGTGTCACCTTTGCTCCTGACAGTCACCGTCCATGCCTTATATGCTCCTAGTTTTCCCCATAAGGAGCCACTCTGCCTTCCAGTTGTTTTTTTTCCGTCCATGTCTCCTTCATTTTCCCGTGTCACCTCTCACATACTCACCACCGTATGGGCTACTAGAGCCCGTTTCCTGGGGTATACCAGACTCCCAGCTCTACCATGAAACCTCTGGGTAACCTTGACCACCTGATTACACCTTTGCAATCTCAGCTTCCTCAGCTGTAAACCACACACAGGGACACCTATGTCAAGGATGATTGTGAGGATTCTGCGAGTTTATTCTTGTGATGTGTGCAGCTTGATGTGGCGATTTGGGCTAATAATGTTATTAACCATGTCACCCTCACGCTCATGCAGTCTGCAGTCACCTTCATCACCTCTTCATTGTCACTACCCCCCCTCTTCCCCTCAGCTGCCCTCTTCATTCCCATGGCGCAGGTACACTCCCTGTATCATGATACCCTCTGCCACGGCAACCACCCCACGCCACCCCACGTCACAGTCTCCCATGTTTTCATCTCTGCCACGTCACCCCACCTGAGGGGGTGGCCCATCGGCCATCACAAACCTTGCTCGGGTAAATACTTAATCCCTATCTCTACCTCGATGGATTGAGTGGTTCCCCCACCCCCAAAATGGGAGCATTGAGCTGATGCTATAGCGGGAGTCCAGGAGTAGTGGGGGGCTGGGGGGGACTAGCTAGCTTAGACCCAGATTCCCTTGACTTCTAGAATCGGGGGTACAGAGAGATGAGGCAGGTCCCAGCACACCTCAGTCAAACCTCAGCAACCCTGAATGCTTGGGTAGAGAGGTAAGTATCTTATTCACTCAGCTTACCTTAGAGAGGCAGTGTGGGACAGTGGTTAGCAATGTGTGCCTGGGAGCTGGAACCCTGGTTCCAATCTTGGTTCTAGCACTTAGTACTTAAATAGTTGCATGGCCTTGAGAGGTGGCTTCACGTCCCTGTGCCTCAGTTGCTGCATCTGCAATATGGGAATAAAAACAGTCACTCATTCAACAAATATTTACTAAGCATGTTCTACATGCCCAACACTGTGCTAGGCTTGGGGGACACAGCAATGAACAAAACAGAGATCCCTGGCTTCATGGAGTTTACATTCTAGCAGGGGTAAGAGACAACAAGCGAACAGGTAAGTAGATTCAATGATGTGTCAGAAGAGGGGTGGGAATACATGGTAAAGGTTACAGTTTTAAATAAGGTGATCAGGGAAGGTTTTCTGAGATGGTGCATTTGAACAAAGACCTGAAGGAGGGGAGAGAGTGACGTGGCTCTATGGGGAAGGGCATTCTAGGCAGAGAGAACAGCAAATGCAAGGGCCCTGAGGTCGGGGCATGCATTGAATATTTCAGGAATAGCAAGTAAGCCAATGAGGGAGGAGGGGGTGGGGGTGGGGTCAGAGGAGGGAGGAGGCAGATCGTCTGAACTCATGGGCCATGGAGAAGACTTGGGCTTTACCATGAGTGAGGCGGGAGCCACGGGAGGATTTGGAGGAGAAGAGAGACTTAATCTGATATGATAGGAGACAGCAGCCGCAGCTCCAGAACTTCTGCCAAGGATGGATTGGCAAGAGCAGCCTGGTTGGAAGGAGAGCCAGAGTTGTCTTCTTAAAGCTGCACTCACATATCCTTTATATTTGGAGAAAGCTTCCGACGTCCCTCTCAAAGACTGGGAGGGAGAGGAGGAGGAGATGCTGGGAGAGTTTTTGAGAAGCCAATGCCACCTCTGGGTTCAGGTGCTATTGGGGGCAGGGCGGGGGGGAGGTGGGCGGTAGTAGGCAGCCACAGATCTACAGATGATAAATAACACGACAGGCAGCTGTCTACACCCGGGACCCCGAGGCAGCTCGGGATCAGATCCTGGCTCCACCATTTCCTAGCTGCGTCCTTTTGTGCCCATGACTTGACTGAGACAGCCCCGTGCTGCCCTCTGGGTCTTTAGTTTTCTTATCTGTTATATGGGGCTAAGAAAAGGACCAGTGTGAGAAATTAAATACATAAAGTGCTTCCAGCAGCTGTTGGCTAAGTAAACAAGGAGCTCTGCCCTCTTCCGGGGAGGGGGCGGGACAAGGAAAAGACATTCTGCCTTATTTTATGTTCATGAGTTGGTTCCACATCATAGTGTCCCGGAACAGAACTGAGCTCTGGGTTCGAATTCCATACCGACGAACTGACGCCGTACAACCTGAGCAGAGATTTCCCTGACCCCTCCTGCCTCATCTGAAAAACGGGGCTAACAATGCTTCGCCCCCAGATGTGCGGGGGCGTGGTGGTATTTTTGAGCTGAGACATCAACCATTTTCCATTGTGATGCTGCTCTGCCCCTCCCCTACTTTATTTTTCCCCAAAGCTCATACTCTATGTTTCACTCCTCTATTGTCACCCACAAGAGAATGTCATCTTTACTAGGATTTTTGGTTTTTTCTGTTTTGTGCTGTATTCCCAGTGTCTACACAGGCCTTACCAGCAAGTAGTCACTGAACAAATACTAGTCAAATGAACAGATGAATGAATTGAGCACCCGCCATGTACCATCCCTATACTGGGTGGTACTGGGCACATAGCAGTGACTGAGACAGCCCCACGCTGCCCTCATGGGTTTCACAGTCCCGTGGGACAGACAGCCTCATCACCAGGCAGGGCCAGCCCAGAGGGCTGGGATTGGGGAAGCATAGGCAGAAGGGTCAGGGCTGGGATGGAGAAGCCCAGGGACTGTTGGAACCCAAAGCAGGGATTCTGGGCCAGCCCAGGAGTCAGGAAGGGCTTCCTGGGGGAGGGGGCACAGGAGCTGATAGGAATGAGCGACATGAAGAGAAGAGAAAGGTGTGCTGGGCAAGGGCAGCATCTGTGGGAGTGTTTGGTGGTAAAAGTGTGGTTTCAGTTCAAGGAACCGAAAGATATTAAATATGGATGCGATCTAAAGGATGGTGAGACAGTAAGCCGAAGAGGTTATTAAGGGGAGATCATTCAGAGCTCTAGGAACCACACTGAGGATCTGAGACTTTGTCCTGAAGACACCAGGGGCTGGTGGGGGACATAGAGAGGTTTTTGAGCAGGAGAGGGTTGAGTTTGACTCAGATGGAGGGGGGACTAGAAGGGTTGGGTGGAGGTTGGGAGCCAAGGGAGGTGGCAGGAGTGGGGACCCAGGTGGGAGAAGGCAAGTTGAGGCTGTGGAAGGGAGAAAAAAAAGGGGTGTGTGGGAGAGACCCTTAGGAGGTCAAGTGGACAAGTTGTGGAGGGTCCAGGATGAGGCCTAGGGCTTCAGGGCAATCAGGGAGGGCTTTCTGGAAGAGGTGACACACAGACTGAGACCTGTGGGATGGATAAGACAGCTGTCCTTAAAAAAAAAAAAAAAAAAAAAGATAGCTGTCCTTGAAGGAGGGACCAAGGAGAGGAACAGGTTTGGGAGAGATTTTAAGGACAGTTGGGGACATGGTAGATGTGAGGGGCTTGGGAACCCCTGGGGAGAAGCATCTAGAAGGCCATGGGACTTCCAAAGTTGAAGTTCAGGGAAGAGAAGAGAGCTGGAGAGAGCTTTGGGCCCTAGAGGACATGGTAAGAAGTTTGCCCTTTGCCCTGAGGGCAGTGGGGAGCCACAGAGGGGTTTTGAGTAGGGATGAAACAGCTTAGATTTTTGAGTTCCAAGTCAGAAATATTCACCAATCATGATGTGGTTTTGTTGTTGTTGTTGTTTTGATCTATTTAATTGTTTTTCAGACCCAGCATCTTCTCTCCCTAGGAAGGGCACCTTCTAGGGGTCCTTTGAAATAAAGTTTCTACTGCTAAAAACCAAACCAACAAAGAAAGTTTACAAAACCAGTGCTCTGTTCTGTTTTCTGTAGACTTGAGCTCAGACAACTGATTGTTCAGTCCAAAAGGGTCTGCACAATCAAGTGAAAATCAGCTCCTTTTAAACACATTTCTGTTTTGAACCATATGAAAGGTCCCTAGGTTCATAAGTGTTTCCTGTGGTATAGTCTGGTACAGACTGTGGTAGTTCTGCAGCTCTCTCGGATGGCTTGAATCAACCTTAAATTGACCTTGAACTTTACTCTCAGGCCGAAAGGCCATAATATGCACTTACCCATCTGCTCTGGGCTTAGAGCACATGCCGGTTATCATTGTGTATAAAACAAATGTCACTAGGTCTAGAGAGACCTCTATGAAGGTCTTTTCTCCAAGATTCCCATTCTACTGCTCCATTTCTTCTGTTTTCAACAAACATTTATGGAGTGGTTATGATGTGCTGGGCACCCAGGAGTAGAGAAAGAAACCAAACACAAACTTAGCTTTTTAAGGGACACATAAGTAAGGGACACACAGATCTCACCAGCAAGATTGTTTTGGGGCTTTGCTAGTCTGCCTGTCTGCCATGATGGCTTCATTGACTCTTCCTAGCAAATATAAGGTTGATACGTTCATCCTCCCATTGGTCTGAGGATGAAAGTAAGGCTCAGAGAAGGGAGCCTCTCTAACACATGGCTGAGATCTGAACCCAAGGTGGTGGGACTCCCGAGATCCACCCCCTTAAACCATTCAGAGATCCCCCAGCCTCCGCCCTCCCCCCAGCTGAGTATGAGATGATCCCCATTCTGTAGATAGGCCAGCAGGGCTAAGAGAAAGCCCCATGCCTGAGGTCACTCAGTAAGAGTGACAGGTGGGATTTGAATCCTGGGTTCTGCAATCTAAAGCCCGGCTATGAAGGAAGGATCAAATCTCCCGCCCCCCACCCAAGGGTGGGGTGTTCAGGAAACTGTGACCCAGCACGTGTCTCAGAAACCCAGTGGGTTTTGCTTCCTCCTTTTCTGTGGGCTGTGGTATCACACCCCAAGGCAGGCAGGGCATAAGCCAAGGGGCCGGGGATATCCTCCAGGCTGGGAGGGGCACACTTGCTGGCAGAGATGCATCCCATGACCAAAGAAGCAGAGCATAAGGACCAGCCTGGGCATTGCCCTGGAGCTCCATGGGGGTTCTAGGCTACTGGGAATGCAGGAGCTGAGCTGAGGGAAATGCCAACACCTGTTATCCTGGCTCTGTCAGTCCAGCTGCCCATGCCCATCTTCAATTTCACCCTGCCCTGCGCCCCCCAGGGACCTGGGGACGGGGATGCTGGATACTTCTCCAACTGAGGCCATAGTCTTTTTCTGGAGACTGATGTGGAGGAAGGGCCACCCCAGCTAGGAGCCGGGGCCTCATAATTTCATTTCCAAAGAAGTCCTATGTGCATTAAAAAAAAAAAAAAAGTAAAGGCCTACAATGGAAAGCAAGCATCTTGCCTTGGGGGTGGCTGGGGAAGGGGGGAAAGGGAGCCTTTTTTTTTTTTCTTTTTTCTTTTTTTTTTTTTTGGCTGTCAGAATCCTAGACACAATCACATTTATTGA
Organism: Mirounga leonina; assembly: GCF_011800145.1. Classification (NCBI taxonomy): domain Eukaryota; kingdom Metazoa; phylum Chordata; class Mammalia; order Carnivora; family Phocidae; genus Mirounga; species Mirounga leonina. Next base: position 660,145 of record NW_023270459.1, on the reverse strand, counting down.
GAACCTCTTGCGTGTCCATTCTATATACTTGATATTAATTCCTTTAGTTCAATTCTCAAATTTTATATGTTCAAAATACACACACAGTTTATTCATTCATTCATTCATTCATTTAATTTCCTTCAGCCTTCTCCCAAATTTGCTCCTCCTCAGACTTCCGCAGCTCAGCTATTGGGGCTTCTGTCCTTCCTCAGACCAAAACCCTTGGCTGTCTCGCGCGCGCACACACACACACACACACATACACACGCAGCCAGAGGGAGTCTGCAAATACCTATATTAGTTCCCTTTGGCTGCTATAACAAATCACCATGAACAGGGTGGCTTAAGACAACCGAAAATTATTCTCCCTGTTCTGGAGGCCAGATGTCCAAAATCAAGGTGTTCGCAGGGCCATGCCCCTTCCTGAGGCTCTGGGGAATCCCCGCCTCCCTGGTCACGTGGTCTTCTCTGTATCTTCTCTTCTGTCTCTTAGAGACACTTGTCATTGGATTTTGTGCCCACCCAGATAATCCAGGATGATACCATCTCAAAACCCTTAATTTAATTACATCTACAAAGACCCTTTTTCCAATTAAGGTCACGTTCACAAGTTCCGGAGATTATGGCCATGTTGGACGTATCTTTTTGGAGGCCACCATTCAACTGACTGCAACACCCAAGGCAGGCAGATCATGTCTCTCCTCTGCTCAGAACATGCCCATGGCCCTGTCCTCCTCACCACAGTCCAGGCAGCCCTGCACAATCTGGTCCTGTCACCTCTCTGACTCATCTCTCTCTCTTCCCCACTGCCTACCCCACTACAGACACACTGGCCTCCTTACTCTTCCCTACCCAAATCAGGCACATTCCAGCCTCAGGGCCTTTGCACTGGCTGTTCCGTCTGCTAGAAACACTCCCTAAGAAGTCCATGTAGCTCCCTCCCCCGTCCTTGAAGTTTTTTTCTCAGGTATCCCCTTCTCAGGGAGGCTCTCCCAGACCTCCTTAATTATTTTTTATTAAAGATTTTTTTAAATTTATTCATTTGAGAGAGAACACAAGCGGGGGTGCGGGGAGCAGAGGGAGAGGGAGAAGTAGACTCCCCGCTGAGCAGGGAGCCTGACATGGGGCTGGATCCCAGGACCCTGGGATCATGACCTGAGCCTAAGGCAGACTCTTAACCAACTGAGCCACCCAAGCGCCCCTAGACCTTATTTAAAATTGCAAACAATCCCAACCCCACCCCTTCCCCTGCCCTGCTTCTCTATGGCATTTATTACCCTCTAACATATAATTTACTTACTATCTCCTTTTTTGTCTTCCCTGGTGTCTGTTTTATTCACAGCAGTATTTGCAGTGCCTAAAACAATACCTGGTACACAGATACTAAGTATGTGTAAAATTAACATGGTACTATTGTCACCATGCCCATCTTACAGACAGGAAAACTAAGGCACAGAATCGTTGTCATTTCTCAAGGTCAAACGGTCATATAAGGGCTGAGGCTCATATTCAAATCAGGCATCTGGCTCTGGAATCCAAGGTATTGACTGCCTTGCAAGCTAGTCCAGTCTAAACCACTTATCCAGCACTGGTTTTCTTTTTAAACACCTTAGGGGTATTTTGATAAAAAAAAATAACATAAGTTAAAATTAAACCTATTGTTATTAGACCTGTAATCGCCATACAAGTTGGAAGGCAAAAGGTCGCTAACAATTTGAATGAACTCCCTCTATCTTCTTCCTATTTGTGGTGTATTCGTGGGCATCCGTGCCCTACCTCTCCCTCAGTTTTGTTTTTGCTCATTTTATCTTCCCTAATTTTACATCACCTGCAGTTCCAACCCCAGGTTTTTGTTTGTTTTTAAGTAATCTCTAGTGGGGATCAGACCCACGACCCGGGAGACCAAGAGTCGCATGCTCTACCGACTGATCCAGCCAGGCGCCCCCCAACCCCATATTCTTAAAACATTTCTCACCAAGGTGTTCGCAGGTCAATGAAAGGCAAATGTTTCCTGCCCCATGCCTCCCCTCCCCCACCTGGCAACCCTGCGGTCAGCCACCTCTAAGACTGTTATCTTCTGCTTTTCCTGATGACCTCTGGAATATCAAATAACCTTGATCTGTTGCCATTTCTTGCTGGATCCATTTGGCCCATCCTCGTTTGTCCCTCTACAATAAGAGGAGGGAATCTAGCTCTGCTCTGCCCTTGCCAATCTGGGATCGGACCTTGCGGGGGAAGGGGTTTCCAAATTATCCTTTCAGATCTAGGCTGGATCTTCCGGTGAGGGGAGAACCCAGCTCCCTCTTGGAATTTTCTTTTTTTCTCCCTTCTTTTTTAAAAATCACAGTAATGCTGCGCATGCCCGTGGGACGCGGCAACACCTGTGTTGGCTTAATAATTATTCCTTAACCTGCAGAGATGGTTTTTTTCCTCTACTTTTCTGTAAGTCGCTTATATTGCACAATTTTTATAAAAAAATAGGCGTGCAAAAAAAGCAGTCCTCACCCACCCCAAATCCCACTCTCGAGGCAACCACTTCTGACGCTGTTGCTTCTCTCCGTGATAAGCCTTTTCTGCAATTAACCGTTGACTTCCTGCGTGGATGCAGGGGAGAGCGTGCTGCCCCTTTTTCACCGGGAGAGGTGGGCGGAGAAGGGTTCTTCAATTCGTTTCTCCAGCGGTGGTCTTAAATCCTACTTGGGAGATACGAGATGGGAAATGGGAAATCTTGTTTATCCTTCCAGCCAGAGCCTGGACTTGAGAAACCAAATTTTTAAAAATCCCTATCAAAATATCAGTTGGCTTTTTTAAAGAAATCAAATACTGTTATCCAAACAGACTCCAGCAGAAAACCCACCGTCTCCTTCCGCCACCCCGCTCTCCCCCCCCCCCACCCCGTAGCTTGGGTTGTCTTCTGATTTTATTCGCTACACCTAGAAATCATATCATTCAACCTTGATCTCTCCGTTTTATTTTATAAGGCTTTTTTTAAAAAATTTTTTTTGAGTAGAGTTGACATTTATTTTATACGTTTTTTAACAATTAATTTTGTTTATTTATTTTTGACTAGGTAATACATGCCCATGGTACAAAAATTCTCAAGGTTTGTAGACAAGAAAGATGTGGGGTTCCTCTTTCTCTTTACCCGCGGCCTTCCTATCCCACACTGCAGCTCTGGGGGGTTGGGGGGGTGGCAAAGCCCATCCCCCAGCCATGTACTCTATCCACCCCCGCTAGGTTGGCGGGACCGTAACTGGGGGACCCCGGCCCCCCTTCTCCTTGCGGTGAGCCGGGGCGGCCTGCGCACTGCGCAGACTCCCCGCTGCAGTGGGCGGAGCCCAGCCTGGTCCCGCCCCCTCCTCGCTCCCGCCCCTGCTCAGCCTGTTGGGGCAGTAGCTGGGGCCCCGCGGAGGTAGCAGCTGCCGCCTGCGGAGTAAGGCCGAGTCCCCCCCGGGGTAAGGTGGAGGAGGATGGCTAGGGGGATGGGCTAGGGACTGGCGGTGAGGCCCCGATAGTCCTGCGCTCCCAGCTTGAGCTGTCTGGTGGGTACCTGAGGGTGATGGCAGAAGAGCCACCTGGAAAATGCTCCCTGGGTGGTCTCCGGCTTGCGAAAAGCCAGGCAAAGATTTGGGGCTCTGCTGACCCCATCCAGAGTTGTCTTTTGGGGAATGTCTAAATTAGAGCTCGGAGAAGGGAAGACGCTAATGGGGAGCAGCGTGAGCATTAATGAGGAGCAGTGTGGGCGATCGGGGGGGGGGTGCAGAGTGGGCGCTCAGGGCGGCAGGGTGGGCATTATAGACTGATGGGAAGAAAGCTAGACGTTAGACCTTAAGGGATTTCGAAATCCCTGCTGACCAGCGGTCAGCTTCCTCCTTTTGGGGTGACTGGCCCCATGCCAGTGGCCCCCGTGATTGGGGACAAGGAGACCCAATGGATCCCGTGAGCCCAAGACTAATCTGCTTTCCATGATGTTCCCCTAAGGCCCAGAGCACCCCCACAGTGCCAGCTTTTGTTCCCCACAGTTTGGAGACCCTGACACACCCACTTTCCCACCTGGGCTCGGCATATCCCCTGGCTGTCTGGCAAGATGAAGCCTAAACTGATGTACCAGGAGGTAGGTGGATCTGGGGCCCAGTGGGATGGGGCTGGGTGCAGTGGACGCCCAGTAGACGCCCCCGCCAAGCTGCCCTTTCACCCCCTCTACCATCCCCATCCCCCAGCTGAAGGTGCCTGCGGAGGAGCCTGCCAGTGAGCTGCCCATGAATGAGATCGAGGCTTGGAAGGCTGCAGAGAAGGTAGGAGTCCACAACCACCCTCAGCCTGTCTCCATCATGGGCTGGGCTGCCCGCCATGGGCTGGCTCATCGCCGCCTCCTCCCCTCCACAGAAAGCCCGTTGGGTCCTGCTGGTCCTCATCCTGGCGGTTGTGGGCTTCGGTGCCCTGATGACTCAGCTGTTTCTATGGGAATATGGCGACTTGCATCTCTTTGGGCCCAACCAGCGCCCAGCCCCCTGCTATGACCCCTGCGAGTAAGTTAAGGAGGAGGAGGGGGTCCTCAGAGGGTGGGGAGAGGAGCCCTGAGCCACACCCACTGCCACCACCCAAGTGCATCACCACAGGGTCTTCCCTCCATCCCCAACCCCTTCCCCCAACACTGTTCCCATGACAGCCACAGCATCATTCTCTGTCCAGATCTGTCAACAGATAGTCACACAGAGACACACAGCATCGTCCATGACATTTGTGGACACACAAATGCACACACACACAGAAATCTACATACACAGTCTTCCTTCTGCACGTCTAGACAGACAAACGAACAGACACACAGAGAATCGTGAATACGGCCACACACAGATACATCATCTTCCATCCTCTGTGGGCAGACAGGTGAGCACTCACATTCCAGCCGGTTGTCTCTGGCCCACTGTGGCTGATACCACCCCCCTCGCCCCCCCAGAGCAGTGCTGGTGGAGAGCATTCCTGAGGGTCTGGACTTCCCCAATGCCTCCACGGGCAACCCCTCCACCAGCCAGGCCTGGCTGGGCCTGCTCGCCGGTGCCCACAGCACTCTGGACATCGCCTCCTTCTACTGGACCCTCACCAACAATGACACCCACACTCAGGAACCCTCTGCCCAGCAGGTACCTGGCAACCTGGGCCCTGGCTGTCAGCAGGAGGGGTGGGGGGGCCTGGGGGGTGGGGGTAGGGTGGTGAGGGGGGATCCCCTGCAACCCGGGAGATGGGTGGGCACATGTCACACAGCAGGTGGGACACAGGTGATTGAAAGCACTGTCTTCACATGGCCCTCTGGACTGGGGGCGTTTGTCACAGTCATCTGGAGGCCTCTGAATGTCAGGGTGTGGGTTTGCTTATGGGGGATTAGGCTGACAGATGTGCTCGCCCACAAGCTGCCCCAAAACCCTGTCACCCAAAGAAATGGAGGGAGCAGGGTGAGTAACAGCCCAGCCTCGAGCCAGCCTGCCGCTGCTCTGCTGTGTGACCTTGGGCAGGTCACCTCAGCCCTCAGTTTCCTGATCTGTGGAATGGGGCCAATACATAGCAGGCGCCCTTCTGAGAAGAAAACAGGCCCATCCATGCAGATGTCAGCTCAGCATCTGACATGGTCAGCTTTGTCGAAGTGTCCGCCTTATATCCTTGTCATGGTGTGCAGGCACGCTCTTAAAAAACGGAAAACTTCAAGATGCAGAAAAAGGAATAGCCTGGGTGGATAGCCCCTTCCTTGCAAAACACACTGAATTTGTCCCTTCTTTTTTCCTCCCCCTGCTGCCTTTTTGTCAGAAGTGGGCTTAACATTTAGTAAAATTGTGGGGCTCCTCGAGCATCGCCTGAAAAAAAAATAGTTACGGAAGTTAAAAATGATATGAGCACCCACTCCCTGCTGGCTCCCACTGGAGCGGCTCAAAGCACAAAGCACCGCCATAGGCGGCAGGTGATGTGGGTTCAAATCCCATGTCACCCCTGAGTTCTCCAGTGCCCGGTTTTCTCCTCTGCACCTCGGGGATTATACTCAGCCCTGCCTCATCCATGAGAGTGGTGAGAAATCGGTGAGTTCAGATGTGAAGGGGCTTAGGGGGCCCGGCTCACAGTAGGAGACAGGGAATCCTTGGCCGTTATTGGCCTCATCAAGCCTCGGCCATACCTTCCTGGACCCCCGGCCTGTGCCATGGCCCCAGCATCCTGCAAGGTGCTCGGAGGCCCCTGCAGTGCCAGGCATTGATGCTTCCAAGGCAGGATCTTGGGAAGGTTCCTGGCAGGACAGGAGTGGCAGGGAGGCCCTGGTGGGGCCCAGAGCCCCAGTAATTAAAACAGATGAAAGGTTTTAATAGCCTATAAAGCCATCCCTTGGTGTGCAGGCGGATGGAAAACCTGTTTCCTCCTGATCGTAAATTGAGACCCAATAGGAAAAGAGCCTGTTTTTGCGGGGCGGGGCTGCCTGGGGTTGGAGAGCTGGCCTGCCCAGCCCCTCAGAGGCTGTCCCCTCTCTGCAGGGTGAGGAGGTCCTCCGGCAGCTGCAGACCCTGGCACCTCAAGGTGTGAAGGTCCGCATTACTGTGAGCAAGCCCAACGGGCCCCAGCCACAGGCTGACCTGCAGGCGCTGCTGCAGAGTGGTGAGCTAGGGGGGCGGCTGGGAGTGGGCTGGGCCCAGGGCTGCCTGCATCGGCTCCTGACGAGCTGTTTGTTACAGGTGCCCAGGTGCGCATGGTGGATATGCAGAAGCTGACCCATGGCGTCCTGCATACCAAGTTCTGGGTGGTGGACCAGACCCACTTCTATATCGGCAGTGCCAACATGGACTGGCGCTCCCTGACCCAGGTCTGCCTGCACCCTGCCCACCCGCCCTCCCCGGCGGCTCCCTAACCCCCGGGGCCCCCAGCCTCCAACTGCACCCCTCTTCAGTCCCAGAGTCTTGGTCTCTGCAGTGGCTTCATTCCTACCTCTAGCATGGGCTGGCTCATTGCTGCCTCCTTCCCCCCCCACCCACAGAAAGCCCGTTGGGTCCTGCTGGTCCTCATCCTGGTGGCTGTGGGCTTCGGTGCCCTGATGACTCAGCTGTTTCTATGGGAATACGGCGACTTGCATCTCTTTGGGGTGCATCCCCCAAATCCAGCCCTCACTGCCTCCCCCCTGCTCATGGAAGCCCGGGGTTTGCTCTGATCCCTGATGACAGCTGCCAGCCCCTCTGCAGGGCATTCAAGGCCCTGTCCACCGATTGGCCCTTCATTGTTCAGTTCTTTGAGTGCCTGCTCTAAGCCCAGGCCTGTCCTGGGTGCTGCTGGGAACGTGGTGGTAAGCGATGGATCCCTGGGAACCACCAGTCTGGTGCGGTGACAGGCTGGTCACCGGGCAGTGGCAGCCCAGAGGGTCAGGATGGGGGACCCAGGCCAGAGTATCAGGGAAGGTCTTCCAAAGGAGGTGACAATTCACATGACACCTGAAGGATTCGCCAGGTTTAGCACAAGACAGGAAAGAAGGGACAGCTTAGGCAGTGATCATTTATTGACTCAACAAATACTTCCCAAGCCCCTAATCTTACCAACTCTTGTGAGGAGATGCTGAAGTCACAGCCATGGCTGAGACATCCCCAGTACCTGTCTTCCTGGTGCAGTGTCACCAGAGAGAGAAATGAGGAAAAGCCAAGGGACCATGAAAGCCCAGAGGAATGCCTAACACAGTCGGGGCAGTCAAGAGAGGCTTCCTGGAGGAGGAGGCTGTCAGCCGAGACCTAAGAATGAGTAGGAGCTTGTTCTGTGGAGGGTAGAAGCAATAGCTTCCGCAAAGGTTCAGGAAACCTGGCTCTTTGGAAAAACCAAATGATTTTTACCAAAACTTGGCCAGATTTTAGCCTCGAGTCAAGTTCACGCCCATCCCGGGACTTCAGTTCCGGTGGTGGTGGCAGGGGGTGGGGGGATGGGAGACTGAGGGGCCAGGGACAGGAAGCGGGGAGGGGGGCCGTGGGTGTCCGTGTCACCCATGGGCGCCAGGCCACCACCCCAAGGCTCAGCACCGCCCTCCCACAGGTCAAGGAGCTGGGAGTGGTCATGTACAACTGCAGCTGCCTAGCTCGGGACCTGACCAAGATCTTCGAGGCCTACTGGTACCTGGGCCAGGCGGGCAGCTCCATCCCGGCCACCTGGCCCCGGCCCTATGACACCCGCTACAACCAGGAGACACCCATGGAGATCTGCCTCAATGGAACTCCTGCTCTAGCTTACCTGGCGGTGAGTCTTAGGGAGGAGGGGCCGGGTCACTCACAGTCTCTGTCCAGCCCTGCCCGGTGTTGGGGTCGGGGGAGGGTCCGACCACTCACCCCCACTCACTCTGCTTGGTCTGGGGCTGGGGCTATGTCCCAACCTCCCCAGGTTTGGGTTTCCTCTCCACAGTGGCTATAAGGATCAGCAACCTTTACGGCTAATGGGGGAGTCCGGCTGGGGTTTATGCACGCTAAGCCCCTAGTGGAGCCCTGCGCTGCCTGCTGTAGCTGCATTCGGCTCTTTTCATTTTAAGTCAGTTAAAATTAAATATCGCTACAAGTTCAGTTCGTGAATTGCACTGACCCACATTGCAGGTGCTCGGTAGGCCCAGGGAGCAAACGGCTGCCATGTTGAACAGTGCAGCTATAGAACGTTTCCATCACCGTGGAAAGTTCTCTTGCCCTGTAGACAAGGCGCTGCTGTTTGCAGCTCTTGATATTGCCCCCGCTAGGGGTGGCCAACCTGGGTTCCCTTCTGTCCCCCCCCCAAGCGAGTCACCTGGCCAAGCCCGGAGTCATTGTGGAGGGCCCCAGAAAGGCATGGATGCAGGGACGCATGACTCATTGGGGTGCTTCGCTTCAGTGGTTTCGCACAGGAGCTTAAGGGTTCCCCATGGCCACTTCCCCTTCAGAGCTTGAGTTTGCTCCTCTGTCACGAGGATGGAGGGTAAAGGGCCTGGTGTCGAAGGAGTGCCATTCAGGTGGGCTGTGAGGAAGTTGGGGACACAGGTGATCACAGGAGAGGTGCTTAAACCTGAGCATGCATCAGAAGCACGGGGAGGGCTGGTTAAAACCCAGATCCCTGAGCCCTACCCCGGCACCTGGTTCAGTAGGCCCTGTGCAATGGAGCCCAAGAATTTGCAAATCTAACAAGCTCCAGGTGATGCTGCCATTGCTGGACCAGGACCCTTATGTCCAGAACCCCTGTGTTAGAGCGTACATTCTGGAACCAAACAGCCTGGATGCACAATCCTGGCTCCATTTGTCAGCTGTGTGACCTTAGGCAAGTCACTCACCCTCTCTGAGCCTCAGCTTCCTCGCCTATAAAACGGACATGGCAATTACCTTCCCCTTCCTGGAGGCTGTAGGATTCAGCACAACCCACAGGACCTGACTTGAGACAGACTCTCCGTACATGGGGTCTGTGGTGACGGCACCCTTGGCAGGGCACGTGTCTTGACTGTCCCCTCACCCCCCAGAGTGCACCCCCACCACTGTGTCCCAGTGGCCGCACCCCGGATCTGAAGGCCCTGCTCAACGTGGTGGATAATGCCCGGAGTTTCATCTACGTCGCGGTCATGAACTACCTGCCCACCATGGAGTTCTCCCACCCGCGCAGGTATGGCTGCCTCATGGACAGGGCTCGGGTCAGGGACCCACCATGAGTGGGAGAGGGAGTGACGAGGCCAGAAAGCAGGCAAGGGGACAAGGCAAAGGGACAGATGGCGGGAAGCCCCAGGGAGAGGTAGAGGAGACAGGGAGAGGGGGTCTAAACACTCGAGACAGAGGAAGTGGGGACAGAGAAAAGGATGGGAATCCTGGGGGTGGGACTGGGGCAGGGGACCGGAGGCCGGAGGCCTGGGGTGTGGGACGTGGGATTTCCCGAGTTAGGGAGCAGGGTATATGGGCTGGAGACAGGATGAGGGGCTTGGGGGCAGGAATGGAAGCCAGAGATAGGGCGGTCTTGGGGTTTAAGGGTGCCTCGAAGCTCAGGGTCAGGCCATAGGTAAAGCCGCCCTCCGAATCGTGCACCCCCGTCCCCGAACCCCAAGGTTCTGGCCTGCCATTGACGACGGGCTGCGGCGGGCTGCCTATGAGCGGGGCGTCAAGGTGCGCCTGCTGATCAGCTGCTGGGGACACTCTGAGCCGTCCATGCGGGCCTTCCTGCTCTCCCTGGCTGCCCTGCGTGACAACCACACCCACTCCGATATCCAGGTGGTAAGCACCCACCCCATACCCGCCGCTCAGCCCCAGTGCAGGGCGATGCCGAAGGCACAGTCCTCATGGAGCTCACCTGTCACCTGACGGGGCTGACTCCGAGGGACAGGGCCCTGCCATGATGGGGAGACCCTGAGTCGGGCCAGGATGGTGGGGCAAGGGCAGAGCGGGCAGGGCCCAGATGGAGGAGGCCTCATGGCCAGGATAGGGGGACCCAGAGGAAGCCTCTGCCCCAGCTTGCGGGGGGGTGGGGGGGTCAGTGGTCAAGGAGGACTTCCTGGAAAAGGAGACATCTGAGGCGAGACCTATGGGATGAGTAGGAGCCATACAAGAAGGAATGACAAGTGAGGCAACTGGGTCTCCCCTTTCAGCCGGTGTTACTGGTACCCCCTCCGCTGGGCCCCGTTCTGGCTCCTGTGGGTCCAGGGGAAGCAGCTGAGTCCCCAGTCCCGCAGACCTGGTTCCCCTCCCCAGCCCGGACCCTGGGGCTTCTCCACCCCCACCCTGCAGCTCACGCCCCTTCCCATTCTCCCCTCCCCCGCAGAAACTCTTTGTGGTCCCCGCGGATGAGAGCCAGGCCCGGATCCCATACGCCCGCGTCAACCACAATAAGTACATGGTGACCGAACGGGCCACTTACATTGGTGAGTGTCCCGAGCACCACCAGGGGGACAGGAGGAGAAGCCGAGCACAGCTCTGGGCTCTGACTCTCTGACCCCCCGACCCCCACCCCCTCAGGAACCTCCAACTGGTCTGGCAGCTACTTCACGGAGACAGCGGGCACCTCACTGCTGGTGACGCAGAATGGGCGGGGTGGCCTGAGGAGCCAGCTGGAGGCCGTTTTCCTGAGGGACTGGGACTCCCCTTACAGCCATGACCTTGACACCTCAGCCGACAGCGTGGGCAACGCCTGTCGCCTGCTGTGAGGCCCTGGTCCGGCAGCCGGGCCGAGGCCCACGAGGCCCCCCGGGGACCCGGACATCCTGGGTCCCGGCCCCCGTCCCCGTGCCCCCCGCTTCTGTGTGCCCCATCGTGGCTCACTGGCTCGCCCCTGCTCTACCCACCTCTGTCTCCATCCCTGCCGGCCTGATGCTGTGGCCCCGGGACCCAGCCCAGCTGGGGGGAGGGATCAGCCCCCGAAGAAACGGGGGTGCATGCTGGGCCCGGCCCCCTGGCCCACCCCCCTTTCCAGGGCAAAGAGGGCTCCAGGTTATAATAAGAAGTAAATCACTTGTCTGTACGGCTTGTGTCTGTCTGTCTGATGTGCAGTGGGGCGTCGGGGTCGGGCACAGCTGACACGCTCCTCTCTCGGCGACACAGCGTTTGCAGAGCCCTCGGCGCGTTGACCCCTGTCCGGAGCCCACAGCCTGTGCTATGCCCTTAGCGTGGATTTGGCTCGTGCTGGCGTGAGTGCTCGTGAGCGAGTATGTGCTGAGCGTGCAGAGCGTGACCACAGGGCCTGGCGTGAGCGGAGCCTCACGTAGTCAGCATAGGTAGTATGTGCTATACATCGAGCATGTTCCCAGACGGGCACGCTCCGAACCATCACCGGCTCCCAAGGCTGGCCTCGCATGTCCAAACACCCGAGTGTGCACCGAGCGTGAGTTTATGCCTGCCAAGGGAATTTGCACTTAACCATGACCCGAGCGTGGGTGAGGAGGGCATGCCAAGCCCATACGCGTGGCAAGGGCAGGTCTACAGATGAGACCTTGGCATATGGCAAGCTCGCCTTGGCACCTGCTGAACATGGGGAATGTTCCAAGGGCGGATTCTCGCGTGCCAAGCACTTAGCATACTTAGGGGATGGGTCAGCCTGTCCCTGGCAGGGACCAGCTGAGCGCAGCCGCATCAGAGATCAGGGTCCCAGGCGCCAAACTGAACCCCACCCCAGCTCCAGTCCAGGCCTCAAGCAGAGCTGCTCAACAGTTCTTTATTGAAATAGGCAGAGGCAGCAGGGCCGAGGGCATGCTCAGGGCCAGTGGGGGCAGCCCCCTTCCTGTGTCCCTTTGCCCCCCCCCCGGGGAGGGGGCCCACAAGCCAGACCCCAAGGCCCTCCTACATTCGGGGCGTTCTGTGCTGGCATGCACCATGGGCGAGGGTAATGGGGAATTTCTGGATAACTATCTTTCTGTAAGAATAATTTGTGGGTTCAGGAAATGGCTTCTGAGGAAGGGAGACCAGCCCAGCTAGTGCAGCCCCCAGTGAGGGGCAGGGGTGGGGTCACCATCAATGGTGCCCACCGACGTGCTGCAGAAAGCTGGTGGCCCGGGGCGGGCCGTGCGGGTGAGCGTGGCGGGGTGGGAGCCCCTGAGCCCGTGGCCCCCTGACACCCTCCAGGGTCCAGTCTGGCTCACTCAGCCACTCCCCAGGGCAGCTGCTGGGGTCGAAGAGCTCAGGGCCCAGCCTCTGTTGGGGAGGAGAAGAAAGGACCATCAGCCAAGGAGCCCCTGGCCAGCCCCTCCTGGACTCTCTCCAGTCCCAACTGAACCCTTGTCACTTCCTGAGGGTGATTTTATAGGTCCTGAACCCTCATCGCAACTTGGGGGTTCAAACAGTGTGTGCGGAGACCTTAATGTGCTCTGAGGGACTATTAGTGTCTCTGAGGCTTTGTCACTTCTTCCTGAGGATGGGTGAGCACCTGCTAAGGCCTTGTACTGAGTGCTGGGCCTTTATCACTTCCTGTAGGTGGATTAAGGTGTTCTGAGTTTCTATACCGCCTGAAGGTGGATTAGTATATGCTGAGCCTCATCACATCATTAAGAGTAGGTTAGTGTGTGCTGAGCCTTATATCCTGAATATGGGTTAGTGTGTGCTGAGCCTTACATCCTGAAGTGATCAGTGTGTGCTGAGCCTTATCACCTTGTAAAAGGGTGGGTTAGCGTGTGCTGAATGTTACATCCTGAATACAGGTTAGTGTACCCTGAGCCGTATCAAATCCTAATCATATCCTGAACGTGGGTTAGTGTTTGCTGAGCCTCGTCACATCCTGAGAGTGGACTAGTATGTGTTGAACCCTGAGCCAGCTGCAGGCAATGCAGATGGGGGGGGGCGCCAGGCCTGGTTCACTGTACCCCCCCATCCTGGAGCTCAGGGAGGCCCTGATCCCAGAACCACCCGCACCCTGGCCAGCCCACCGGGCTTACATCAGCATCCATGGTCATATCCTTGATGTCTGGTCCATCCCCATCCCGCTGCGGGAGGGTGGGCAGCTCTGCGGAGGCCCCGAGGCGCTCTCCTTCTGCCCAGCCGCTGCCCCGGCACGATCCATCATCCTCAGGGGAGGCCTGGCTCAGCCGGATGAGGTTGCTGAAGTTGGAGTCCGACTTGGAGCCTGCGGGTGGCTTGCGGGCCTTGTGGCGGCCTGCCAGGCGGCTGCCATAGAAGGCCAGGATGGGCTCGGGGCCCGAGTCGGGCACACGGCGGCCCGCGGCGGCGGCCTTGAGAGGAGCCAGCATGTCAGGAACCACGTCGGCTCGGCTCTCGCCCCACAGCCCCCGCCCCACCTCCTGTAGGCTCAGGTCGTCCAGCTGATCAATGGCCCTTTGCACGCCCGGCGCCTTCTCGCAGAAGAAGGGCCCGCTGCCCACCACGCTGCCCATGCCCACAGCCGCCTCCTCCTCAGCCAGACGGTGGTAGGGGGGCCCGTCTTCCGCCGCAGCTGCCACCGGCGTGGGCGGCTTGCCCTCCACCTGCAGCGAGAGGCGGCAGCCCCGCAGGGAGAGCTGGTAATAGCGGGTAGTCTCGTGGGCGCTGCGCAGCTGCTGCATGGACACGAAGGGGTGGCGCAGGGCAGCGCTGGGGCTGATGCGCTCATGCGACTCCCACGTCAGCATGCGCTTGATCAGCTCGACCATGCTCTTGAGGTCGGCGTGCTCCGCCAGCGCCTCGCGGTCCGCGAAGGGCAGCCGACTGGCCGCCCCGCCACCGTTCACCGTCTCGATCTGGTCCAGTGACTTGAGCATGTACTTGCGGCGCTCCAGGGGGCGCACCTGGTGGGACACAGGGGGGGCCCGGGGTTGACATCGAGTCCGGGCCTTGGGCCTTGGGTGCTCCTGCAGCGGGGCCCACGCATGACCTACTCCCTCCGCCCCCGGCTTCCAGTCTGCCCTCCGGTCTGGTCCAGGGCTCTCTTGTTGCCATGAAGTCCACACACCTGAACCTCGACTTGCAGTTCTGCCCATAATCTGACTTGGAGCTCTCTTGCTGCGGGGAGAGCCCCTCTGGTCTGCCCCAGAGCCCTCCTACTGCTGCAGGAAACATACCAGGTTGGGTTCTTTGGTCCTCCTGCCATCTCACCCAGAGTCTCACTGAGCCAAGTTTCACTCCTCCCCCAGACCTCCGGGCCTCCCCAGAGCCACGGCTCCAGCCCCTACCAGCCGCTAGCAGAGGAGCTGCCCCCAACCTCTAGTCCCCCTTGGAGTCAAATCCAGATCCCTCTTGCTCCCGGAGCCTCCACCCCCAAGCCCAGCCCGCAAGGCCTCCCAGCTTGCTTGCTACACGAGCTTGCCGAGCCCTCGCCATGAAACTCAAGAGGAGCCGCCATGTACTTCCAGTGCCACCCGGGGTCTCACCCACATCTCTCTTGCTGTGACTTGCTGTGATTTGAGCTGACCCTCAAACTTCCCGTCCTCTCTGAGGTCTAGCCCAGATTGTTTTGTCGATGTAGCAGCCCCCACATCCCCTGCCCTCCCCTACCTTGGTCTCAGCCAGGTAGTCGGCCGAGGACTTGAGCTGCCAGGGGTTGCCAGCATCGGGGTGGGGGTTGCGCTTGAAGAAGTGGTGGGCCTTGCGGGCGGCGTGCAGCAGGTGGGGCTTGGGCAAGCCCTGGGTCTCACAGATGTAGCGCACCTGGTCGTACTCGTTGTTGCCCGGGTAGAGGGGCCAGCCCAGATGCAGCTCGGCCATGACACAGCCCAGTGACCACACGTCCACCTTCTCGCAGAAGGGCAGCCCCAGCAGAATCTCGGGGGCCCGGTAGAAGCGCGACTGAATGTATGGCTCCTTGACATAGCGCACCTCGCTGAAAATGCTGGCTGAGCCAAAGTCAATTACCTGTGGGGGGGTGGGGAGGCAGGTGGGCAGGGCAGGGGACAGGGACAACCAATCTAGGTCTCCCCTGTGGCTCTCGCCTGTGTCTCTCTGCACCTGCTATCTGACTGTCGCTGTGTCTGAGAGTCTTTATCTCTTGTTTATGTGCCTGTCTTCGCCCGTCTTTGTCTCTGGTTTTGTGTGTTTGTCTCTGTTTCGTTCCACTAGGACTTATGCCTGTGAGGGTTAGGATCCCTCTCTTTGTCTTTCATGCCACACCTCGCCCATCAGCAAAGGTTGTCGGCTCCACCTTCTGAATAGATCCAGACTCGGCCCCCTCTACGTCCCAGCCTCGGCTCCCCCCACACCGCCCCGTCCTCCATCATCTTCCACCGAGGCTGATGGAGGGGCCTCCTTGCTGGTCTCCCTGCTCCTCCCCTCTGCACCCCAGTCTGCTCATCATGCACACCTCCCGAGGCATCTTGTGATAAAAGCCAACGTCCTCACTGTGGCCCCCAAGGCTCGAGTAATCTGCCCCATCACCTCTCTGCCTTCAGCACCTCCTGCTTTCCCTCTCACAGGTGTCTCACTGTCCCTTGAACAAGCCAGACGCATTTCCAGCTCAGGGCCTTTGCACTGGCCGTTCCCTCTGCCTGGCATGCTCTTCCCCCAGATGTCCACACAACTCCCTCATCTCAGGTCTCAAATGTCACCTTTTCAGTGGAGGGGACCTCCCCTGGCCATCCTATGAAAAACAGCCTCCCCCACCGTTCCTATCCCCCTTCCTGGCTCCCTGCTTTTCTCCAGAACTCTTTTTTTTTTTTTAAAGATTTTTTTATTTTATTTATTTGACAGAGAGAGAGAGAGAGAGCTAGAGAGGGAACACAAGCAGGCGGAGTGGGAGAGGGAGAAGCAGGCGCCCGGCCGAGCAGGGAGCCCGATGCGGGGCTCGATCCCAGGACCCCGGGATCATGACCTGAGCCGAAGGCAGACACTTAATGACTGAGCCACCCAGGCGCCCCTCTCCAGAACTCTTAACACCATTTCACATCCTATATATTTTACCTTTTTAGTCAAGTTCATCATCTATCTACCCAGCTAGGATGCAATCCCATCAGGGTAGGGATTTTGTCTGTTCACTGCTCATCCCTAGCCGCCTAGAACAATGCCCGGCACACAGTTAGGGGCTCAGTCAGGAATGAGTGAATGAATGAATGAATGAATGGGCTTTTATGTCCCTGCCATTCTGCTTCCTTCTGCCTCTTTTTTCATATCTGTCTCGTTCTTTCTTTGCCTCTTCATTGCTTTGCTGTTTGTTGTGTCTCTCATCTCTCTGTGTCTCTCTCCGTCTCCATCCCTGAGTCACCTGCTAGGAAGACACCTTCCTGAAGCCCGCCCTGTTCTGTCTTCATCATTAGGTACCTTGGACACCCCTCACAGCACCCCCCTGCCCTGCTCCAACAGGACCAGGATGGGGCTCGATGAATACCCACTGCTCTAGCGCCCGGGACGGTTGAAAATCTTTCCCAATGCAGCTGGGAGGCACCCTGTGCCACTTTCACTCTGAATCTCCAAGACTCTATCTTGATCCCTGCCTCAGTTTCCCCCTCTGAGTTTCTCTGCTTTTCATTCAGCCATCCCTCACCTTCTATTTGCAGAAGGTGGTACGATGGAAGGGTTATTAACCTGCACTCTTGAGTGCGGACGGCTGAGGCCTGAATCTCAGAGCGTGAGAGACCTGGGGCACTCAGTGTTCACGGGATCCAGTCATTCATTCATTCCACAGACACAGGAGCGGGCCAACGCCGGCCAGATGTTGTGGATCTGTCCTGTCTGTCCCCTGCTGTGTTTGTGGGAGTCTCTCCTTCCTTGGTGCTCTGTCCTTCCATCTCTTAGGGCAAAATGATCTGCCTTTTCCTGCCTGCCTATCTCCCTGTGACTCTGAATTCATTTAGCATTGACCCCGCCTCAGCACTGTGCTGGGAGATGCCAAGGACACAGTGGTGACCAAAACTGACCAGGCCTTGACTTCATAGCCCTGCCTGCTCCTAGTTCAGACCCTTCACCAGACAGTGACAATCCCAGAAATGGACAGAGGGGCCAGGTCTGGGATTGTGGGACAGAGGGAGGAGGGGTCCTGAGTGAAGGGGCCAGGCCTGGGATGGGGGACATAGGCAGGGGGCCAGAGCAGAGGGGCCAGGTCTGGGATTTGGGGGCAGAGGTAGGGGTCCAGGGTGAAAGGGCCAGGTCTGGGACTGGGGGTCACAGGCAGGGGTCCAGGGCTGGGATAGGGGGCCCAGGGACTTGTGACATGTATGGGAGGTGCTTCTGTGTGCCCAGCACAGGGTCAGGTCCAGAGTGGGTCTTCAGTAAGTGTTTGTTTTTTGTTTAAAGATTTTATTTATCCATTTGAGAGAGAGAGAGAGAGAGCACAGGCAGGGGGAGAGGCAGAGGGAGAGGGAGAAGCAGACTCCCCGCTGAGCCAGGAGCCCGACATGGGGCTCGATCCCAGGACTTGGAGATCATGACCTGAGCCAAAGGCAGACGCTTAACCATCTGAGCCACCCAAGCGTCCCAGTAAATCTTTGTTAATGAACAAACTGTCTGTAACGAAGAATGGCGCTTCCATCCTTCTAGTCGCTCGGGCCATCAGGCTCTCATCTCCAATCAAGTGCTTTCTTACACCTCACATAAGATCAGTCAGCAAATCCTGTTGTCAGTAGCTCCAAACCTACCTAGAACGCACCATGTCCCTTCCTCCCACTACCCGACTCCACCCCCACACCCAGGCCTCCCACCTGGAGCAGAGCAGACACCCCTCACTGCCCTCCTGATCCTGCCCCTAGCAGGCTATTGCCTTCATGCAGCCAGAGAGACCCTGGGAACACCTGAGCCAGATCACAACCCCTCTTTGCTCAGAAGCCTCTTGTGGCCCCATCTTACACAGAATAAAACCCATCCTCATTGTGGCCCATGAGGCCCTGTGTGTCTCCCAGCCCCATCACCTCCCTGATCCCATGTCCTTCCTTTTCTCACTCTGCTTCAGCCACCCTGGCCTCCTGGCTGCTTCGCAAACATATATACTCAGATTACTCCTACCTCAGGGCCTTTGCACTAACAGTTCCTTCTACCCAGATGCTTTTCCCCCAATGTCTACATGGCAACCTCCTTCCTTTGGGACTTTCCTCAAATGTCACCTTCTCAGTGAGGTCTCCCTGACCGACGTGTCTACAATTTCACTCACTACTACCACCACCAATCAACACCCCACATGCTCCTCCTCCCTGCTTTATGTTTTCTCCTTCTCACTCACATACCACATTTGACTCATTTATCTTGGCGACTCTGTTTCCCCCACTAGAATGTCAGCCCCACATAGACAGAACTGGGCCAGAGGAGCTGAACTATGAATTGGAGAAGGAGGGGGAGGTCTCAGGTCCAGGACAGAGAATGTCAGAATCGGGACAGGCAGATGGGCAGGCTTTTAGGGCCAGAATGTGGGGAGAGGCATCATGGGCAGGGAAGGGGAGACCTCAAGGCTGGGAGGTGGAACAAGGGAGACCTTAGCGACAGGAGAGTGTCCAGGGCTGGGGGAAGCTGGGAGAAGACAAGAACCAGGGATGCCGCCACGCCAGGGCCGCCCCACTCACCTTGACCCTGAAGGGGCAGCGGGTCTGGTCCACCAGCATGATGTTCTCGGGCTTGAGATCAGCATGGATGATGGCCAGCTCCTTGAGCCGGGCCAGGGCTCTGAGCACCTGCAGGGTGACCGTGCGGATGTGGCGGGCAGGGAGGGGTGCGAAGTTGTTCTCCTTCTGGAATTCGAAAAGGTTTTGCTCCAGCAGCTCGAAGACCAGGTAGAACTTGAGGGCGTCGTGGAAGAACTCGAGGAAGCGGATGACGTGGGCCTCCTCTGGGTCCAGACCCCTCATGCAGCGCAGTAGCTTCAGCTCGTTCTTGATGATGCGGTTGCGGTAGGCGTCGTTCTTGAGGATCTTGATGGCCACCATCTCGCCCGTGCTTCGCCGCCAGCCCTTGGCCACCTCCCCGAAGGTGCCCTTGCCCAGCACCTCGATGATGTCATAGCAGTCGGTCTCCGACTGGATGGTGGCCATGGTGCCCCTGCCACTGGACGCGGCCCTGCCACCACCCCCGCCCCGCAGGCTCTGCCTTCGAAGGCTTCCCGCCCGCCACCGGCTCCAAGGCCCCCCCAGCGAGGGAAGGAGAACCGCACTCGTGCCTCCCGCTTCGAGGTTCGCCCCCACCTCCCTGGCGCCCCCCAGCCCCCTGGGCCACACTGCCAGTCTGCCAGGGGCCACACCCCTCCCCCAAAGCCCTCCTGGCTTGGGACGAGGGGCCCCAGGCCCCCCCGAGTGGGTTCCAGCGTTGCTGAGTGGCTCTGGTTCTGTTGTCGGAGACCTGAGCCCCAGGCTGGAATGGGGGGTGGGGTGGCAGGTCGAGCCCCCTCCCCCACCCCAGTGGCGGAAGCCCGGAGGGGCTGGACCCAGGTGAAGGGTCAACTGAGAAGGAAGTCCAATCCTGGACCTCTGGCATGGAGGACTGGGACATTCCTAAGCAGAGGTGAAGAGCTTGGGAGATGCGTGTGTGCGTGCGTGCGTCTGTGTGTGTGTGTGTCCCCGTGTTCAGCAAACACCCGCCCCTGCCTGTGGCTGCCATGGGGGAGGGAGGTGCCGCTGAAGCAGGACCAGGTGGTAAAAGGTCTTGAATGCCAGGCTAAGGAGTCTGGACCCATTTATCTGAGGGCAGTGGGGAGCCACAGAAGGGCTCTGAGCAAGGGAGGACAGGGTCAGATTTAAGTGTCAGAAAGCTACCGTGTGAATAAGAGTGGCGGGGACAAGAGTGGAGGCCCAGAACCTGGAGCGGGGCCCAGGGGAGGGAGGTTGGTGTGCAGGGGAGGAGGCTGGTGTATGAGACAGGCGGCCAGGAGGCCAGGCTGTGGGACTGACAGGTTGTGGGGGGGGAAGAAAGGAACCATCCAGAACAAGGACCAGGGCTCAGGGATGGTCCCTGGGACAGGGACGTGGATAAGGAGCACTTTAGGGGAGAAAATGCTGATGTCAGATTAGGAGATTGAACACTGAAACCTTTAGACACGTCTTGAGTGCTTTAGAAGACTTATCCGATCCCTACACATACATTTTAATAGCTCCATTTTATGGAAGAGAAAATCAAGACACACACACAAAAAAACGCCTAAGGGCACCCAGCTGGGTGCCAGCGACACGCTTTGACCCCAAGCATTCTGGCTCTAGACCCAAGCTCTGAACCACTGCCACGTCCAGGGGAGGCACACAGGGGACACTAGATTCCCATGTGGACCATAGGGAGGGTGACCTGGCCTGGGGGGGATGTGGGGAAGGATGAAGGCCTGGGAGGAGTCCTGAGGGCCCAAGGGGCAAGAGGAGAGAGAGAAGGAGTGGGGAAGAGAGAGAAGAGAGAGTTCAGGAAGGAGGAAGGGACCCCGAGAAGTCAGGACAAGGGAGCCAGGGGAAGCGCTCAGCGTGGCCACAGAGAGATCACTATGGACACTGACAGGTCAGCTGTGGTGGGAGGGAAACCCCAAATGTTGGGGGGGGTGCTGGGCAAAGGGTGTGCGCCATAGGTATAAATCATTCCTGCCATATTTGGTGGAAATGAAGAGAAACCATGCGCCCCGGAGGTGACCCGAGGGAGGCCAGCTTTAACGGAGAAGGTGCTGGAGTAAGTCAGGGGTGTGGGACAACTCCAGGGCATGGTGGGATGTGAGGACAGTGGATGGGCAGATATGGGGACGTTGGGGGGACACTCAGGACTGGACAGAATGTCTTCTTGGCCCAGCCTGGGGCACTGCAGAGAGACGTGTGGGAGTCTGGAGCTCCTTGGTGGGGGCTTAGGTCCTGTGTGGGGCTGGGGCCCTGGGAGCCGAGGCCCAGCCCTGACAGGAGCTGAGGACCCTGGGACCTAGTCCTAAGAGGCAGCCAGGGACCTGGGGTGGAGGCTCTGAACCCTAGAGCCTGGAGAGCGGACCAGCAGGGGCCTTCCTGGGTGGGGCCGGGGCAGCCGGGGCAGTCAAACCAGCCAGACAGGAAAGCGATCCCCAGGATGTGGAGGTGCTCTTGTCGATGAGAAGATGGCCAGCAGAGGGCAGATGGGTAGCAATTGTTCTGCTCTCTCAGGGACCCCCAGGGAGGTCCTGGTGGGAGGGGTTCCCCCAGGACAGGCAGAGAGGTCTCAGCACAGGGGTCTCGCTCAGAGGCCCTGGGGAATTCTGAATGGCTAGGGCAGGCCCCGTTCCCCCCGGCCCACTGCGAATCTTCCCTGACTCTCTTCAGACCTGGGGTGGCCTGGTGTCTCCCCTCAACACAGGCTCTCCTCAGGCTCAAGTAAGTAGTCCCCCTCCTTGGGGACTTCTTTCCCTGCACCCTCTCCACCCTCCCCTGTACCGCCCCCCCCCCAACGAAACCCAACACAAGGCTACCTCTGGATTATTTTATTCACATGGCTTGGCAAGATACAGGTACTCCTGCCAGGGAGCCGGACATGAGGCCTCCCTGGCCCCGTCCCTGTCTGTCACCCACCTCCCGGCCCTCTGAGGGTTAGTGCTAGTTATCTCACACACAAAACAAAGAGGAGGCGGGGATGGGAAGATGGGAGGGGACTCTCCCTCTGCCCTGGGGCTTCAGACAACTGCAGCCTGAGCCCCCTCCATCCTGGCAGGGCCCGGAGCCCCTGTCTCCGAAAACCCCACGCTGGGCAGCCGGACCCGGAATCCACCCTCTTCCTGGTCCCCGCTCCCACTCCGGGCCTTGGGGCTTAGGGACACCCGGGGGAAGCGGAACTTGGGCGACTTCTCCCCACCAGGAGACTTGGGGGCTGCCTCGCCCTCCTGGCCCCGAGAGGCCTTGGAAGGGGTGGCCAGGCCTACGCGGGGCAAGTGGACCCGGACTCTGCCTCGGCGCCCAGAGGCCCCGTCCCCGCCGCCCTCCTCCTCCTCAGGGCTGGGGGAGCCTTCCCCAGTGACCGCCTCGCTCTGGCTGAAGCCCACTCGGGGCAGCCTGAGTTTGGGGCTCTTGGTCTTCTCACCCTCCTCAAAGCCCTCCTTGGCCCGAACCAGGCCAAACCGGGGCAGCCGCATCTTGAGCTTGTGTCCGGCCTCCCCATCGCCCTCGGCCACCTGGTACTCAGCATGGCTGCCCACGGCGGGTGGCGAGAGCTCCACGTCGGGCAGTGAGAGGTGGAAGGTGCGCTCGGCCCCCGGGGACTGGTCTCCGGGCCCCCCTTCCCTGGCCTCAGCTCTGGCCCCCAGCGTGGGCATCTTCAGCCGCAAGCCACCCTCGCCTGTGGCTGCCTCCCCCACCTGCGCCTCTCGGCCCAGCCCCACGTCCAGCTCAAGCTGGGGCACTGACACAGCGGGCATCTTGAAGACGCCCTCACCTACCAACAGCTCGCCACCTGCCACCTGGGCTCCAGGCAGAGACAAGGTCACCTGAGGCACCTGGACCCTGTAGCCTGCTGTGCCCTCCGCTGACGGGGCTGCACCCTTGACCTGCTGCCCAGCGGTGGTGCCCAGGCCGGCCTCCCCGAAGCCAGGCAGCTCTACCTGGGGCAGGGAGATGCCCTGGGGCATCCTCAGCGCCCCCTCCTGGCCCTCAGTGCCTGCCGGCCTGGTCACGGACACTTGCGGGCCTGATAGCTGTACCCCACTGACAGCCACCGCCCCCTCAGCCCTCCCTTCCTCCTGGGCCCCCAGCGTGACCAGCTCCACCTCAGGGATCTTAAGCTGCCCAGCCACGGACTCTGGCTTTTCTCCCGGGCTGACACGCCCACCCTGGATTTCAGCTTCCTTCCCTCGAGCCAGCCCAAAGGAGGGCATCTTCAGCTTGGGGATCTTCACCTTCCCATCCCAACCCCAGCCCTTGCCCTCCAGCTCGGCCACCCCTGGCGCTAGTTCTCCCGCCTCAGCGTCCCGGCCTCTGACCCCAAACTTGGGCAGGCCAAACCTGGGCCCCTTGACCTTGACATCAGCCCCCGCCACCTCCACCTTGCCTGTGGGCAGATGGGCATCCAGGCTGAGCTGTGGGATGGACAGATCGAGGGCGGGCAGCAGGCCTGCCTCCCCTGCCCCTTTGGACTCAGCTTCAGTCCCCGCTCGGGCCTTGGGCAGTGAGATGGCGAACTTGGACACCTTCAGCTTGGTGACTCGCCCGGCCCCCTCAGCCTCTGCCTTGGCCACTTTGGGCCCCGAGAGTCCAAACT
Organism: Mirounga leonina; assembly: GCF_011800145.1. Taxonomy (NCBI): domain Eukaryota; kingdom Metazoa; phylum Chordata; class Mammalia; order Carnivora; family Phocidae; genus Mirounga; species Mirounga leonina. The sequence goes on along the minus strand of NW_023270459.1, from coordinate 636,665 downwards.
TGGGCAGGGAGAACTTGGAGGAGGGCTTGACTTTCATCTCCATCACCTCTAGCCGCCCTTCCTCGACTTCCACCATGGGCAGCTGCGGAGTGACGATCTCAACAGAGGGCATCCGGAAGGCCGCTTCCCCGACCCCTGCGGCCGCCCCACGGCCCTCTGCCCGCTCCACCTTGCCCACTTCGGCTGCTGGGACCTGCCCCTCCAGGCTGAGGGCCCGTGGCAGGTCTAGCTCCACGGAGGGCAGTGTGAGAGAGGGGACACCCACACGAGCCTCGGGACCCACCTCCGGCTGCAGACAGGGAAGTGTCACCAGCTTCCCGGAGACCTCAGCCCCTGCCTCGCCTGGCTTGCCTCGCGATGGGGACTCTGCCCTCCCTAGCTTAGGCATGGTCATCTTGGGCATCTTGAAGCCAAATTCCATCCCCTCTGCCCGCTCTGCTTTTAGCTGCACCTCTGGAGCCTTGGGCAGCTTCACCTCGGGCGCCTTCGGAAGATGCACCTCTGGGACCTTGGGCACCTGCATTTCCGGCAGCCGCATCTCCGACACCTTCGGCAGCTGCACCTCTGGGAGGTGGACGTCGGGCACAGCCATCTCGGGCACCTTGGGGAGTTTTATCTCCGGCAGTTTCATCTCGGGGAGCTTCATGTCAGGGACTTTCATCTCTGAGACCTTCGGCAGCTGCACCTCGGGGAGGTGGACGTCGGGCACGGCCATCTCGGGCACCTTGGGGAGCTTCATCTCCGAGACCTTCGGCAGCTGCACCTCGGGGAGCCGCACATCGGGCACGGCCATCTCGGGCATCTTCGGGAGCTTCATCTCGGGGACTTTGGGGAGCTGCACTTCGGGGAGATGCACGTCGGGCACGGCCATCTCGGGCACTTTCGGGAGCTTCACCTCGGGGAGCTTCATCTCGGGGACTTTGGGGAGCTGCACATCGGGGAGCTGCACGTCAGGCACGGCCATCTCGGGCACCTTTGGGAGCTTCATCTCGGGGACTTTCGGCAGCTGCACTTCGGGGAGCCGCACCTCCGGCACGGCCATCTCTGGTACCTTCGGGAGCTTCATCTCTGACACTTTGGGGAGTCCCACCTCTGGGAGTTGCACGTCCGGAAGGGCTGCCTCCGGCACCTTCGGGAGCTTCACCTCAGGAGCCTTCGGGAGCTTCACCTCAGGAGCCTTCGGGAGCTTCACCTCAGGAGCCTTCGGGAGCTTCACCTCAGGCCCCTTGGGCATCCTGACCTCAGGGGCCGAGACCCCAAGGCCAAAGGGCATCTTGATGGTGGGCAGCTTTAGCTTGCTCTCAACAGCAGCTTCGGCGACAGCCGACCGGGGTTCCAGGAGCGAAAGCCCGAAGGTGGGCATCCGAAGTCTAGGCCCCTTCACCCTGGCCTCAGGGCTGCCCTTGGCCACCTTGGCCTCAGCGACTTCCTTTGCTCGAGCCCCAAAGCGGGGGAAACTGAGGCGGGGCATCTTCAGGGCCACCTCAGGTGCCTCTCCTCGGGCCTCCACCCCCACACCCGGCAAGGCCAGGTCCACCCCTACGACAGGTGCCACCACATCCAGGGTGGGCACCGTCACTGCCGCAGCCCCTTCCCGGGTCTCCAGGCAGGGAAGTGTGGGCAGAGTGGGTAGCGAGGGCAAGGTGGGCAGCTCCACTTGGGGGACCTGGATCCCTAGGGCCGCGGGCTCCACAGCAGGTGCAGCGGGGGCTCCTAGTCCACGGGTTGGCAGGTGGAGGGCCACCTCTCCCAGCCCCTTGGGGGCGGAGACCTGGGGGACACCCACCTCGGCACCTGGCAGCCGGGGCCCAACCAGCTCCACCTGGGGGGCTGTGAAACGGGCTCCTGCTGCCACCTCGGCCTCCACTTTGGCTTTCCTTGGGGAAGGAACAGCAACAGCCTGCCGGGCCGCCTGGGCCTCTTCCGCCACTTCTCGGACGCGCAGCCGAGGCAGCTGGAGGCGCCGGCGGGTTGGGGCAGCTGGGACGGGACCCTTGGCAGCCTCGGCTTTGAGGCCCCGACGCAGACGGGAGAACTTGGGAAAGGAGAATTCGACGTCAACAGGGGCCAGGTCTGCAGGGGCCCCCAGGGCCCCAGGCACCACCATCTTCTTCTTCTTCACAGGGGACAGACTCTGGATGTTCTGGGGAGAGAGGAGAGATGCGGGAGGCGGTGGGACAGTGGGAGGCTCGGGGAAGACAGGGGGAACCCATCTGGCATTGTGCCAGGCTGGGGATGTGTTGGATGAAGCATCTTGTCCCCAGAAACACCAGCCCCACTTCCTTCCTGTCATTTCAAGATGACTGCCCCTGTAGGGCAAAGACATTCATTTAGAATCTGATAATGAGTCAACAGGAGTGTAGGAACTAGGACCCAAGACTTCTAGGTCCTCATCCAGGATTTCCCCCAATACCTTCATTCTAGAGATGGGGAAACTGAGGCCCAGAAAGGGAAAGAAACTTGCCCAGGGTCGCTCAGCAGTTAAGTGAGCAGCACTCAGGCTTGAACCTGGCCTTCCTGGTTTGGAGTCCCCTGGTTCAGGACCACTGGCAAGCCTAGAGCTGATGCCTCTCCAAAGTGGGTAAAGGCCCTGGTCTGAGATGGGTGGGTCCCCCTCCCCAGGAAGGAGTTTAGGGGTGGAGAATAGGAGGTAGAGGGTGGGATTAGCGATGGGTTAGTGACAAGACAGAGGGCAAGGCTGGCCCACGGTGTGGAGGAGTAGGGCTCACGGCGGAGAGACTGGATCGCTGGGGCAGTCCAGAGCCGGGGCCGGGCTAAGCACGCGTACCAGCTTGGCCACCTTGGCCCGTGGGCCCTTGATCTCGTAGCCAGCCACGGTGCCAGGCCGCAGCGCCAGGTCCCCAGTGGGCACAGTGCGCTTCAGGCAGAAGGAGACCTTGTAAGGCTCGGCACATTGCAGCAGGCGTAGCGCGTCCTCGTACTTGAAGTTCTCGAAGAACACACGGGCGCTGAGCAGCTGGTCTCCTGCAGGCAAGGCGGAGGTGGGCAGGGCGTGGGCATCTCCTGGCTCCACCCAGGCCTGGTTCCACCCACTTCCCTGGAGCGAGCTCAGAGAGGCCCCGCCCCAAACTAAGGCCCCTCCTATTCCCCTGCCCCCACCCCCAGCACAGACTTGAGAAGCAAAGTTCCTCCCAGTTTGAGGTCCAGATACCCTAGGGTGAAGCCCCACCCCATGGCCTTAGCCCCGCCCCGGCTGAGCAAAGCCACACCCATTCAAGCCACGCCCATTGCCTTTCCACTTCCCTTCCCCATTCTCACATTTTATTTTATTTTATTTTTAAAGATTTTATTCGCAGGGAGCCCGACTCAGGCTCAATCCCAAGACCTTGGGATCATGACCTGAGCCCAAGGCAGACACTTACCGACTGAGCCACTCAGGCACCCACCATTCTCACATTTTAGACACTGATTTTGTTTCCTTTACTGAGAGGACAGAATCAGAACTTCCAGAAACTCCCACGCCATTACTCACCCCCCTGCTCCTGTGGCTATTTACTCTACTCTTCACCTATTCCTAAGAATGAACCGTGCCCACTTCTACCTCAGGTCAGCCTTTCCACTGCCTTCTCAGGGGACATCCTGTAGCAGTTCTCCCCTCTCTCCCCACATCACCAATTTGTCCCTCTCCTATGTTATTCCCATCAGCATACACGTACCCTTATTTGTCCCATAGGAAAAGCTGTCTTGACCTCACTCCTAGAGCTCCTGATCCATTTTTCTGTTCACCTTAACGGCAAATGCATTGAGTTGTCTAGCTGCCTTACCTCCACTTCTCCAATCACACTTCTGACACCCCTTTCCAGAACCTTGAATGGCTTCTCTCAAGGTCCCATACCTCTGTGTAGCTAAGTCCAATGATCAAGTCCCAGACTTCACCTGAGGGGACCTCATAGCCTTTGACCTAACGTCACTCTCTCTCCTTCATCCACTTGTCTGGCTTGGCTTCCAGGATGCCACACAACCTCTAGAACCTCCTGGAGGTTTCTTCTCAGCCTCCCCATCTCCTGGATCTCTTAATGACACACTGTCCCAGAGTTCAGGCCTTGGACCCCTTCTCATCTCCATGCTACACTCACCCTCTAAGGAAGCTCATCCAGATTACGGTTTAAAGACCATAAATTGGGGGTGTGTGTGGAGGGATGGGTTAGCCCGGTGATGGGTATTAAGGAGGGCACGTACTGCATGGAGCACTGGGTGTCATACAAAAACAATGAATCGTGGATCACTACATCAAAAACTAATGATGTATTGTATGGTGACTAACATAACATAATAATAATAATAAAAAAAGACCATAAATGGGCTGACAACTCCCAAGTGTATCTCTCCAGCCTAGCACTCTCCCAGCCATTCTAGACTCATATATCCATTTAGCCCTCCACACCTTCACCTTGGCCTCCAACAGATACCCCTCACTTGACAGATCCAAACTGTACTCCTGGTCTTACTCCAAACAAGCTCCAGCCCCAGCGTTGCCCATTTGTGGAACCAACAACTCCATCCTCAGGTCAAGAATCCCTGGACACATCCTTGACCCTTCTCTTTTCATCGCTCCCCATATCCAGTCCTGAAGACTCCTCCTTCAAAATATATCCAGTATCCAAACCTTTCTCTTCATGTCCATTAACACTGTTTTGGTCCTGAGCATCACCACCTCTTACCTGGATAATCAGAGTAGCCTCTATGTGTGTGTATATATATATACACATTATATATAATGTGTATATATATAAAAAATATATATATATTTATTTATTTAAAGTGATCTCGGGACACCTGGGTGGCTCAGTTGGTTAAGCATCTGCCTTTGGCTCAGGTCATGATCCCAGGGTCCTGGCATCAAGCCCTGAGTTGGGCTCCCTGCTCAGTGGGGTGTCTGCTTCTCCCTCTTCCTCCCCTCCTCCCCCCACCCCTGCTAGTTCTCACTCTCTCTCAAATAAATTTTTAAAATAATAATAATAATAATAAAACCCCAATCTCTACACCGAACATGGGGCTCAAACTCACGACCCCGAGGTCAAGAGTCTCATGCTCTACTGACTGAGCCAGCCAGGGACCCCCGGAGTAGCCTCCCTGCTCCCCACCCTGGCCCTTTCAGTTCAGTGTACTGCTAATACAGCATGCTGTCCAACACAGCCAATTCATGTGCCCCCTCCACTCACTCACAACGCTCCCAGATTAAAAGTCAAAATCCTCACCATGGCCTATAAAGCCCTCTGAAAACTGCCCTTTCCTTACCCCTCGGGCCTCATCTCTTCCTCTCTTCCTCTCTAACTCTACTGCATCCACACTGGCTCCCTTGCTCTTCATCAAGTTAGGCACACCCCAACCTTGGGGCATTTGCACTGGCTGTTCTCTCTGCATGGAATGCTCTTCCAGATGGCCCTATAGCTCACTCCCTGCCCTCCACTAGGCCTTTCCTCCCTTCCTGGCTCACCATATTTAAAAATACAACTGTCCTACAGGCACGCATAGCACACAATGCCTTCTAATTTACTATGTATTTTACATATTTTGCTCAAATCTCTCTCTTCCTACTAGAAGGTAAGCTCCATAAGTGCAGAGAGTGTTGTCTGTTTTGTTCACTGCAGTAGCCCAAACACCTAGAATAATATCTGAAAATAGAAGGCACTTAGTAAATAGTTGTTGCATGAATAAATCACATCGGCCTCATCCATGTCACCTAAAATATCCCTTACTTCCTAAAGCTCCCCTCCATACCCCCTCCAAGTTAACTCCACCTCTTTTCTCCAGCCCCAACAACAAAAATAATAACTAGTGCTTAAATAGTGCTTACTGCGTGTCACTTAGCTATGCACCAAGTGTTTTCAAATACTGACTCATTTAATCCACGTAATAACCCTGCGAGGTGCGTACTAAGATTATTCCCATTTTCGAGATGAATAAACCAAGGCACAGAAGATCACAAGCTAGTAAACTGCAGATCTGGGAGTCAAACCGACACAATGAACCTCCAGAGCCCGCACTGAGCCACTGCAAGGCCGACACACAAAGCCCCGCCCCAAGCCATTCTCCCCGCCTCCTGGGGGCTGGCCACGCCCGGGACGGGGGCGGTTCCTAACCCTGCCGCCTCGGAAAGGCCCCGCCCCGTGCTTCCGCCCCGCCCACCTTCCTGCAGGCTGAGGCTCCTGGCCGCGGGCGAATCCTCTCGAAGCGCACGGACAAAGATTCCCTCCTTGCCGCCGCCTGCTACGTTGATGCCGCTGACCCCGGTCTGCGCCTCGGTCTCCACGATGATCTCCACCAACTCCGCCCGCCTCAGCTCCTGCGGAGGGCAGCGAGAGGCCGCCATGGGGCGCTAGGGCCGGACCTCGCCCAGAGCCCGGCATCGCGCTTAAAAGCGGCTCTTAAACGGGTCCTCCAGTTACACGCCCCCCCCCGAGCGCGGCTCAGGCCGGCCGTGCGGGCCCACCCACTCCGGCATCTTCCCTTTAAAGAAGCGCGAGGGCCGCCTGCTCTCTCGCACCCGCTGCCCGGCTCAACGGTTCCGTCCACTCTTGGGCCGGCAGGAGCCCCGGGGCCGCCGTCGAAGGGGCGGGGCGAGGGGCGGGGTTGTAGAGGAGGGGCGGGGTAGCGAGGCCAGAGGGAACCGGAGTCGTGAGTGAGGGGCGGGGCTAGGGGTGTGGCGTGGGATCCGACCGCTCTCGCGTATAGAGCTCAGGCCACGGAGGAGGGGCCAAAAATCTGAGAGGGGTGTGGCTAGAGAGTAATACGTGGAGGTAAGCCAGGGACACGTATTCTAAGGGTGGGTTTGAGGTATGGGAAACGGCCTTAATAAACAGCCGAACAAGGGGTGGAGTGAGGATGGGATTCCGAGGAAGGGGCTGGACCTTTAAGTGGTGCAGGATGGAGGGGTGAGGGTGAGACGGGGCTCTTTGGAGGCTTGAACGTGTGTGAGACTGTGCCCTATTGTGGACTCTGGGAACCCAAAACCTGCACAACGCCTTTGGGAGAGGGAATCCAGTGAAGGGGGTGCGTGGGTAACGAGTGGTGGACCAGCAGACGTGGCATTCCTGGTATTTACTGTAAATGGTGCTGCCCTGGCCCAGCAGCGCCCTCCGGGATTCACATCCGGGGCTTAGAAAAGGCCGTGAGAGACCTCAGTTCCACAACCGTCTAGGAACGCAATCTGCTGTGTGTCTCTGGGGGGAGAACTTTGCCCTCTCTGGGCCCATTTCCCTACTGTAAAGTTGGGGGACATGGGTGTACCGGAAGGAGTGCCTGTGAGCTGAGACCTGAAGCAACAGGGATCCGAGAGGATGCTGTAATGGGCAGGGCATCAGGGCTGACATAGACTGGAGTTGAGCCAGGTCTTGGAGAGGGTTAGGGAAGCAGGTCTAGGCCCGCAGTGGCCCTGGGACTAGAGGGCTGGGAGGAGCATGGTGAGAAGAGGTGAGAACAGTTGTGGTAGGGGCAGCAGGAAACAGCAGGACCATCACCACCACCCTGAGACCCTGGGCTAAGGATTTTATGTACAGCATCTCATTTCATCCTCCCCACAGCTTGGACAGACACAAAGGAAGATGCAAAGGCAAAGAGAAGCAGAGTGATTTGCCTAACGCCACACAGCAGAGTTAAGCAGCTGGGCCTAAACCCCCAGTCTGTGACCTCAGAGCCCATAGGCCTACCTGGAAGCAGTGACCTCCTTGCACTTTACCCCCTGCCTGCCACCCCTCAGCCTCCGCTCGGCTCCCGGAAAAGTGGACCCGCTCTGTGCCTAGCATCCGGTAGGAAGCAGTCTGTGTGGGTCCTCTAGCTCCGTACCAGTGACCCTTGTCCCATTTCACCAATGGGAAAACAGGGTTTGAGAGGTCAGGTCCCCTGTTTGGAGCTGTGCAGTTGAAGTGGTAGGGTTGGCATTTAAGCCCATGGGCTCAAAGCTCAGGTATTTAACCCCCATACCATCCTACCTCTTCCAATGAAAGGTTTCTGCCTGATTTTCTTTAGCTTGTTATTAATATAACTCCACTATGCCCCCAGTGAATTTGCCGCTTTGACTCTTAGTCTGTACCAGGCACTGTGCTAAGCACGTTCCCTATGTTAAAATTCTTTTCCTCCCGGTGACCTATGAAATAAGCGCTGTTGCTATTTCCATTTCACAGATGGGGAGACTGAGGCACGGAGAAACCAGGAAGTGTCTTCTTGCTGCCTCAGTCTGTGTCCCCCACCCGGGCCTCCCCAAGTTCCCCTTGCAGAGCATGTGGGCTGCTCACCTCAGCGCTCCGGCTCCTGGCCTCCATGGCGCTGCTGGGAGTCACCCGGGCCCCAGGCTCCTGCGTCCTCTCTCCCTTCTGCTGCAGAACCAGCTTCAGTTCTGCATGGAGCCGCTGTCTGTGAGCCTGTGGGGGACCGGGAGGGAGGCTTGAGGCCAGGAGAGGATGCGAGGAGGAGGCCGGGCGTGGAGGGGAGAGGCCAAGATGGGTATCAGAAGGGGAGAAGGGCCCTCCACCCCTGTCCTCTCACCGCTGCCTGGGCACGGGCACCCCCTCCTAACAGGAGCCCAGCCTGGGGTACCGCACAGCCGTCTGCGGGGCTCACGCCCTTCCTCTGGGGTCTTGCTGCCTGCCAAGAAGAGACCAGGGCATGAGGTTCCAAGCAGGCCAGGGAGGGGCGGGAGGGGCGGGGAGGGGCACGTGGCCCCGGCCAATGCTCACCTCAGGGTCACCTCCAGCTCCTTGGGCCTCCTGGGTCCGGGGCTCTAAGAAGAACGTGAGCATTACCATCAGCTAACCCCATCCACTGCTTCCTGAGGGCCTGACCCTTCCTGCGCTCTGTCAGTTTCCTATCCCCATAGTGCAGCGGGGCAAATTGAGGCCGAGAAGACCTTTATTGGACAACAAACAGTAAAGTAAAGCCAGAGCTGACTCCTAGGACTGCCTGACAGCAGAGGCCCTGCGCCAACCACCTGGGTCGACGGAGAGAGCCAAATTCACTATAAAACAATCCTAACCACTCCCATGTCCTCCCTGTGGGCCAATCACCTCACCTCTCTCGGCCTCAGCTTCCTCATCTGTTAAATGGGGAGAAGGAAAGCACCTACCGCGTCAAATAAGTGAGTAAATACAAAATGCTGGGTACATGGAGGGGCTTCAGAAGCCCTATTATTATTACTAAGAACTTCCTGTGGTCCTGATCTTGTGACAAATGTCCCACAGGGGTCATTCATTGCCCATAAACCTCAGAACACTCTTGTGAGGTCAATACAGTTATCGAGCCCATAATAGAGAAGTTACTGAGCCCATTATAGAGAAGACACCTGAGGCTGGGAGAAGAGCAGCCACAAATGGTCACGAGGGGCTGAGCCAGGACTTGAACTCATCTGAGAGTTCCAGACTCTTCTACGGAAGATGATAACTAATGGTTACTGAGGGGTTATTCGTCAGTCCTGTGCTCCGCCTCCTCTCTGCAGAAAACCCATAGCCCCTCAGAGAGGCCAAGAACCTCGCATAAAGTCACACAGCCCAGTGAGAAGGAGGCAGAACTGGGATTCCCAGGCAGCCTCCCCAACAGGCCCTTCTGGGGAAAAGGGAATGGATACCGTCTCTCCAGCCCCCCACCCCCAGCCGACTCTGGCCTTGTCCTCCCTGCCCCCACCTGGCATGCCAACCCGCCAACCCCCACTCTACAGGGAAAGGTCAGACCTCACGCGGCACATTCCCTCAAACAATGGCCCATCTGCTGTGCCCAGTCACATTCCGCCCCTGCCCACCCACCCCCAGCCGCACAATGGCCCTTCATAGCCCACCACTGGCCAGGATAGAGGACACAGGGACCCTCAATGGTCCAGCTGTACCCACTCCACTGCCAGGGACCCCACAGTAGCAGGGGGCTCCTCTCTGGCCCTCCTAGGAGTCCTGGTTTCTGTGGCTTTCGCCAGCCTCCCCTCTGAGCCCTCAGCTGCTCCAGGTCAGGTGGGCTCCCACATCTGTGGCATTTCCTCCAAACTGGCCCCAGTGCCGGCCCCCATGGGTCTCTGAATCGCCCTGAATGTGGTGGCTGTTTTAGGTTTGGAAACTGAGGCTCAGAGAGGGGAAGTGACCTGTCTGGGGTCACCCAGCCAAGCCCCTGCCCTTGACCCCAACTCTGGACCTGAACTTGCATTCGTGGCTCTGAGCTCTGCGGGATCCCCAAGCAGCAAAACAACCAGGGCAGGGGATGGGCTGGGAAGGGAGGTGGGGATTGGGGATGCCCCAAACAGGCATCCCTGGGCTGGACAGGCACTTTATAGATGTGGCCTCAGTACCCCATTTTATGGTGAATAAATGAGGGTTAAGCTATCACAGTGACAGAGTCGGCACTTGAACCCAGATCCGAAAAACTGAGTCGCTGACACCACGCAGCATCCTGAGCTGGAGGTGGGAGAGCCTGGTACTTGCAGGGGTAGTGGAGATGGAGGGGAGGCTCTCCTAGTCTGCCAGCTCCCTGTTTCAGGCCAGGGCGGTGAGGGTCACACCCAGAGGCTGGCACAGGAAGCTTAGCCAGGGCAGGAGCAAGAGACAGTGCCCTCCTCCCTCATCCCTGCCCAGGGCAGCCGCCCAGCCCAGGTTATATTTAGCCCATCTGTGCCCTTCCTGAACCACATACCCAGCTCCTGGGGTGGGGTGGGGGTGGCTTCGGAAGGAAGCCCCCCCCCTACGGCCCGGGCACTCTCTGTTCCCAGCTCTGCCCATCCCACTAGGTGGGGTGGGTTGGAGGGGGGAAGTGGGGGAAAGTTCCTGGGGGTCCCTGGCTGTGTTAGAGGAAGATCTTCTAAAGGGGTTCCCCTGGTGACTGAAGGCCAGGCAGGACCCTCCAGATGCCAACAGCCATTCTTGAGTGGTTCTTGTGGCACTGCCCTGGTACATTCCTCAGCTTCCAGAATTTTCCGAGTCCCCATTTCTTGAGCACTTCCTATGTGCAAAGATCCTGGCCTACCTTGTCTCATTACATCCTCACAATACCTCCCTGAGGAAGGTTCGCCTGAGATTCCCATTAAGATGCCACTGATGCCCTTCAGAGCAGGTTGGGGTGAGGGCCTGTCATTTGGGCCCTGGGCCCTTCAGCTGAGCTGGGCCTGCTGGAAGAATCCTCCAGTTGGCACCCTCTTCTCCCCATGGCTGGTGCCAATCCCATTTAGGATCTCTCCCCGTCTAGAGCTTCAGCTTCCCCAACTGCCAGCGATCGGGTGCTCTCAGCAGTGGGAATGAGGAGTGGACCCAACTCGTCTGGGCACCTAGACCTGTCTAGGGGGAGGCACTCCGGCAGTGGCCTCCCAGCGGCCTCAGTCCGTCCCTGCTCCAGCACCTCTCAGGTTTGAACACCTGGGCGAGGTATTTCACCTCTCAGGGACATCGGAGCCAGCGATGAGTGGCTTTGAGGATTCACAAAATAACAGCAGGTGCTTAGAATAGTCCCAGTATATAGTAAGCGCTCAAGTAATGCATGATAGTCTCAAGTGACAGCGATTGGAGGGGGGGCTCTACATCTCAAAGTGTCTCATATCCAGCTTTTGCTCACCGGTGGCCCCACTTTCTCTCTTACCCAAGGGGAGCTCTGGGTGAGGGACAAAATCCAGCTCAGGCACTGGCCTCCTACCACCAAGCTCAGTCCTGCCTCCCCAGATCCCTATCCCAAGCACCAAAAAGCTTGCCCCAGCCTAGGCATCCTGCCCCAGCTCTTCGGAAGCAGCAACTCATCTACTCTCGTACCAGCCCTGTGAGGTGGCCCCCATCAGCCCATTTCACAGATGGGAAAGCAGAGGGACAAAGGGTGCAGTATCCTGCCCAAGACTGCATAACCAGAAAGAGGGGAACCTTGGGATTTGAACCCAGGGTCTGGCTCCGAAGTCTGTGCCTTTAACTCCTATACCACACTGCCTCCTGAGCCCCCAGGGATCCTCCCAGCACCTCCCAGCGCCTCCCAGGACCCTGGGTCTCATTCCCACGGTTTCTCAGCCTGGCCAAGGATCGGGTAAGACCGGCTGATCTCTTACCACTAGGCCTCCAGACACCTCGAGAGCTCCCGGTCATCTGCTCAGCCCCAGCCCCAGGCTTGGGGGGGAAAAGGAATGGGGAGGGGGAGGAGGGGGGGAGACCCCCAGCCATTGGCTGCCGAGGCATGACATCACCAGGGAGTGGGTGGTGGGGAAACAAACATCCCCCTCTCCCAGCTACATCCACCGGCAAAGGGGGTGGGGAGCCGTAAGACGGAAGGGACAGCCGCTGCCCTTGCCTGGGCTGAGACCTCCACCGGGAGCCTCGGTCCAGGGACCTGCACATTGCTGCCACCACTTGGAGGCTAAGCACCCGACTAGCATTATTTCCTGGCTTCCAGACCCAGGCACGGGCCCCGCTGGCTCCTGGGGCCCCTAAAATAAACTCCTTCCGCCGCCTCTTTTCGGTCATTTTGGATTCAAATCCCAGCCCAGTCACCTGCTGGATGAATGACAGCATCTTTCTGAGCCTCATTTTCTTCATCTCTAAAACAGGGATAATAAACGTGCCCACCTCCTGGGGTTGTCAGAAAGATGAGATGAGTTAAAAGAGGCTAAAAGCCTGGCATCAAGTGAGTGCCACTTATAAGTGTTTTGCATTATTCACAGAAATTAGGGGGCTGGCTACACTGGTCATGGGGAGGAGGGCTTTGGGTCTGAGTGAGACTGGGCACAGAGGAACCCCACTTCTCTGTTTAATGGAGTTTCCCTGTTGGCGGGACACCTATCATGTGCTAAGTACTGTGCTGGGCACCCTAAGCTCTGCTCCCAGAATCCAGGGTGCAAGGTGAGCACATTACACCCGGTATTTAGCTACACGACCAGGAAGTGGTGGAGCTGGGGTCCAACCCCACTTCTGCTGGGCCCTGGAGACCCTGCAACTCTCTTCTGTCCTCTTCATATAACACACAAGGAGGCTCAGAGATGGTGACACCCAAGGTCACCCACCGCAAGTCATTGGTAGCAACAGGCTTTGAACCCAGACCTGCCCAACTCCCAAAGCAAGACCACCAGGCCTCACCCTGATCCCCTGGCCCCCAACCCCAGCCTGCCCTGACTCACCAGACCCCGGGGGGCGGCACAGAGAGCACAAGTACCCCCACATGCCCCTGGCGCCCACCCGGCCCGCTGGTTCCGATGCTCCCGGCTCTCTGAGCCCCGGCCTGGGGCCAGGGCTGGGATGAAACCCGGGATTACCCCCAAAGCGCACGTCAGCAGCTTCTTTCCCATTGTCCAGCTAGACACGGCCATCAGGCCTTCACCTCAGTTGTCAAACTCGCTCCTCACACCAGCCCCCTGGCCCCTCGGTGGGCCTGTACCCCACCCCACACCGAGAGTTTGGGGCCTACTCCCGAGGGCGTAGGGGACCAGGAGCAGGTTGGCAGGATCCCAGAATGCTAGGGGCCTCCCCCCTTCTCTCCAAAATGCCCCCTGCCCACTCTCAGCCGCCAGGGAAGGCAGGAATGTGCTGAGCTCTGGGAAATGCTTTCCAGGCCTGGCAGCCGCCAAGGGTTGGGGTGTGGCCAGGACTCCACCAGAATCCTTCTTCTGGGAAGGGTAGAAGGAACAGAGTGATCAGGGCGGCTGATGGGCCTGAGGAGACCCTCACCCCAGCGCACTCTCTCTGTCTCATTGATTCATTCAACCATTCGTGTGTTCGTTTATTCACTCAACAAACACAAGCCCTGGGCGGCAGCCTCTTTGCTGGGCATCGGCAACACCAACAGACCTAAATTTACCGGGGGCAGGGGCAGGCTCAGGGAAAGATTTCTGGAAGACCCGACATCTGAAGTCAAACTGGTTGGTTGAGAAGGAGGGAGCCAGGTAAAAAAAAAAGTGTAGGAAGGGGTTTCCAGGGAAAAGGACAAATGCAGGCAAAGTACCAGAGGGGAGAAAGGGAACGGTCTTTATCCAATGTCAGCAGTCCGTGAGCATCTGGTCTGGTGTCCAACCCTATGCTGGATGGTGCCGAGGACACAGTGTGACTTAGATAGCCTGGGCCTGCTTTCACAGAGTTCACAGTCCAACAGGGAGATAGACCCAGAACGGCCAGGATTGTGATGAGAGAGTCGCAGGCAGAAAAGTCAGGGCCTTGATGGGGGAGCCCAGGAAAGGTGCCTGCTCCAGCCTAGCACGGGAGGTCAGGGAAGGCTTGCTGGAGGAGGAGACATGTGAACTGAGACTTGAGTGACCCACAGGAACCAGGCAAGAGAGGACGGAGAACAGTTTTATGGGCAGAGGGAAAAGCCCATGCAGAGGACCTGAATCCAGAGGGAGCTCAGCACATGTGAAATTTCTAGAAGTTGAGAACTGAGTCCGTGCTCATGGCTGGGTCCGCAGGGCTAAACATGCCATTTCCTCATATCTCCTCCTCATTTATACATTTATTCAGCAGCTATTCGCAGACACCTCTTCTGTATCCACCCCTGTGCTGTGTCACGGCAGTGACCATGACCGTGGCCTCACAAGGCTCACAGTTGGGGGGTGGGGTATGGGGGCAGACATTCAAGAAGTGCTCAGTGAAAGGAGTGCATAATTCACAGTGAGTTAAGCAGTATGAGGGACAGATCTAGGTCTACAAGAGGGGCCTGGCACTCTGGGACCATCAGAAAGGACAGGGAGGGCTTCCTGGAGGAAGTGACATTTGAGCCGGCACCTGAAGGATACATAGGCATTCATGCAAGGCTGCAGGGCAGGTGGTGGATCAATGAGAGTGGGTTTCAAGGCCAGGGAATGGTTTGTGCCCGTGACCCCTTTGAGAAATCAGTGAACGTGAAGGAGTGAGGGGAAACTGAGGGGAGGCCCGTGGTCAGCAGCGCCTGCGAAGAGGGGCTGAGACTTTGTCCTAAGGGCCTTGTGTGCCTTGTGCCTTCAGGAGGGACAGAGTCAGTGGAGTTTGGTTTTTTTGTTTTTTGGTTTTTTTTTTTTTTTTGAGAGAGAATGAGACAGAGAGAGAGAGCATGAGAAGGGGGAGGATCAGAGGGAGAAGCAGACTCCCTGCTCAGCACGGAGTCCGATGCGGGACTCGATCCCGGGACTCCGGGATCATGA
Organism: Mirounga leonina; assembly: GCF_011800145.1. Lineage (NCBI taxonomy): Eukaryota > Metazoa > Chordata > Mammalia > Carnivora > Phocidae > Mirounga > Mirounga leonina. Next base: position 621,601 of record NW_023270459.1, on the reverse strand, counting down.
CCTGAGCCGAAGGCAGTCACTTAACCAACTGAGCCACCCAGGCGCCCCCAGAGTCAGTGGAGTTTTAAGAGTCGAGGGTGGAGGGGCGCCTGGGTGGCTCAGTCGTTAAGCATCTGCCTTCGGCTCACGTCATGATCCCAGGGTCCTGGGATCGAGCCCCGCATCGGGCTCCCTGCTCCGCGGGAAGCCTGCTTCTCCCTATCCCACTCCCCCTGCTTGTGTTCCCTCTCTCGCTGTGTCTCTCTCTGTCAAATAAATAAAATATTTAAAAAAAAAAAAAAAGAGTCGAGGGTGGAAAGTCTGACTACAGGCCAGGCTAGAGTCAGGAAGAAAATCCTCTCTGCTCGGGGTCAGCCAGACAAGGGAGGCTGTTATGCACTCTTCGGTCTCTCTCTGCCTCTCAGAGCGCAGATACCCTTGAACGCAGGCCCCAGAGATTGGGAACAAGCATTCAGCCTTTTGCTATGTCAGCTGCATTTTGTGGTTGCCCTTCAGCGGGTGAAGGAAGCTTCTTTTCCTAGTTTGCTGTTTTGTCACGAAGGGTGTGTGTCTGTCTGTGTGTCTGTGTCTCTCTACCGTGTCCCGTGTTCCTCTCCTTGTCTCTGTCCTCATTCCTTGTCTCTGTCTCTCTCTCCGTGTGTCTGCCTCTCCCTTTCTCTGTCGCTCTCTCTGTGTCTCCGGCTTTCCCTCTCCCGAGGGGGTGTGGCCATGGGCAGTTGAGTTTAGGGGTGGTACCAGTGTTCTGGTTCCGGCCAAGTTCACCTCAGTAAACACAGGACATCCTGTGGGGCCGGGGAAAGAGGTGGAAGCTTGTCCTCAGGGACCACCCTCTCCCACCCACTTGGAGCCAAGTGGCAGCCGGGTCCCCAGCGGCGCAGCCAATATCTCCCTCCCTCCGTCCCATCCTCTCTACCTGCTCCTGCCTCCTAACCTCCCTACCAAGCTCCAGACCCACGGGCCCAGCAATCCGGATGCCTTCTCCTGGTTGTCCCCCTGGAGCCCCTCTCACCCCCTGTGTTCCTCTCTGGCTTCAGCACCAACCCCAGGCCTGCTTGTCCCCCTAGTCACCATCCCAGGGCAGCCCCGCTGTTCCCCCCCTCCCCCAGGTTAGAGCCCTGGGCCTCGTCCTAGGCCCCTGCCCCATTGAGGCTCATCAATCCCAGAGCCTGTCCTCTTGGCTTGCCAAGCGCCTCTCCCTGTCCTCCCAACCACCCTGCCACGGGCGTGGTGTCCCTTCCCAGCCTCCCCTCAGGGCTCCCACCTCATCCACGTGGCAGCCAGAGGGATCCCTGCACTTCGTGACTCCCTCGTGCCTTAGCAGTAAAGTCCCTCCCCCGGGGCCCCTTGTGCGCTGGCCCCCCCGCAGACCCTTCCAGCCTCATCACTTGCCTCACTGCTCCTCCCTCTTTCCAGCCAAACCCAGAGCTTCCAGATCCCTGAAAACGTTGTAAAGTCCCTCTTGTCCTAGCTCTTGCTTATGCTCTTCCCTCTGCTTAGAACACCCCCCTTCCCCCAGAACCACAGCCCTTGGAGGTGGGCACTGTTGCTGTTCCAGTTTACAGATGAGCTCCCCGAGGCCCAGAGAAGTGAAGTGCCTTGCCTAGGGTCACACAGAATGGCAAAGCAGAGGTTCAAAGGCGGGTGAAGCACCACCTCTGCTCAAAGGCTCATTGGGTCAATAATCATTGCCAAAATGATTTCCGCACTGGGATTGTAGGCGCTCCGTAAATGTTCATTCAATGCGTGAATGGGACAGTGTTGGAAGGCGAGCCTTGGAAGGGGCAGAGTTCAGATCTCAGAGGACTGAGATAGATTCTGAGGGCTTGGAGCCGAGGAGAGACGTGGTCAGGTTCGCCTTTTACATCGGGCCAGGCACGCAGTAGTTATTCATAAATCTTCGCTGAATGAAGGGAGGGAGGGAGGAGAAGGACAGCAAGGACAGCTCTCCCAGGTGTCCAGGGGGAGAGGTGGGTGAGTCATGGGGTGTCCCCGTGAATGCCCCTGGAGGGGAGCTCGCCTGGGGAGTGTCCTGCTGGGAGCACACAGAGGCTCTGTAAAAAGCAGTGCCAGGGCTGGTGGCTCAGCTAGGAATGGTGTGGGCTCTGGAATCTGCTGGCTGAGGTAGTGTGGCCTCTTGGGGTTGAGCCTGAGGGCGGAGGGGCACACGAGAGCCAGGGAGCCTGCACAATCATCTGGGGCTCAGACTTGGGGAGGGTGGGGTGGGTCCTCAGGCATGAGCTGCTCATAAACCTGAGGGTGCCAGAGGGAAGGGACTAGCGCTGATCTAGCCCATATGGTGCTTTTATGCAAAAGGCTTGCCCCTTGCCCAAGGCGCTTGACCTCCATCTGCTGGGAAACTGTTGTAGTAAATATGTAAATGAATGGTGCCTGAAACATGCATGGTAGCCCCTTAATTATGGAGTTTATGTGCAGTGCACAACCTGTACAACTGTCTGCAGAGGCTCTGGGGAGAGGGGGCATCGCTGGCCAAGCAGGAACAAGGGCAGATGGGAGCATCGTTGACAGATGGGTAGCCTGTCTGCACCAGCATGTATCACAGATTATCCCCCAATTTGGCCCCAGAGACGTCAGAAACAGGCTCCTAGAGTGTTGTAAACAGAGGGCATTGCTGACCTTACACTGGGGGGCCTTCTTGACCACACGACAGACCTCAAGGGAACCTAAGGCAGTGGCATCTCAGACCCCCAGACTGAGCACCAGGGGGCATTGCTGAGCCCAACACCCAAACTCCCAAGGTCTGGGTTCGGGTCAAAACTGAGTCTGAGTCCCAGTGCCCAGGAGCTGGAGTCCCCAGGTGTTGGAGTCGGGCACCCGGAAGACCCTCAGCCACCGCACCAGCTCGCTTTGGGCCATTTCCACTCCCCCTCCCTGGGCCGCCTCATCCACTTCCAGAAATGGGCAAGACTTCCTCTCCTCCTCCAGGAAGCTCCACTCTGCCCGCCCCTTCCCGGCCCAAGGGGCCGCCGAAGCTGCCCGCCTCCCCCAGTTCCACCCCAGTTTCAGCCTCCCTAGAGCTTCCGGCCGGAGGGGAGGCCCCGGGGCCCAACGATTTTGGTGTCCTCTCGCCGGCGTCTTCCCCCTTCGAGGCCCAGCTGGCCCCGCAGTTCACCGTCCGGCCCTCCGCTCCTCCCTGTCCCCTCCCCCCCCGCCGCCTCCGCCCCCGCCCCCCGCAGCTTTCACCGTGCCCCTCCCCCCGCCCGCACCCGGGGCGCTGCCCTGCCCCCACGGCCGCCAGGAAGGACGCCGCCTGGGTCCCGTGCCAGGCCTCTGAGTGTGCGGCCCCTCCCAGCCCGGCCAGGAATGCGGCTGGACCGCGGGGGCGGCGCAGACACCCGGCGCTCGGGCCAGCGCGATCACACAGGCAGTCGGGCAGGTGACCCCGGCTCGCCGGCTCGCCAGGGTCCTGGGCTTCTTCTAGAAGGAAAGCAGGACCGCCTGCCTTGCGGTCAAGCCACTAAACCCGGTGGCTTTCTTTCAGAGTCCCCCTCCAAGTTGCCCTATCCCCTGCCCGAAGACAGATTTGAGACCGAGTGGATTTTTTTTTTTTTTTTTTTTTAACTTGCTGGAGTCTCCTTGTCTTTCCCCTGGAGAGCTGGCTCTCCATGCTCTTTGGAGAGGCTCCATCCAGCCTCCAGCTTTGGGCTCTTCTTTCTGGCTCATTCTGAAAGCTCCCTTTTGCCCCCTATCCCCAGCCCCAAGATACACAGGTAGACTCCAGGCACAAGGACATGATTTCAAGCGACCTGGGGCTCCACCACCACCACCATTATGTACACACTGGGCACACCAGGGCAACCTGGCTGAGTACGTTCTGGGGGTTTTCTGGAGGGCCAGTTACCAGAGCTAACTGGTCTGCTTATCAGACCAATTTAAAGCAGTGAAGTTCATAGTCTGAAACCCACTTCCTCAAGGTTTCTGGGCTGTCAAGTGGGGATAGTAATCATACCCATGTTGTTTGGGGGATGGGAAGAGTTAACACACTTCCTAAGTGCTCAGCACTGTGCCAGGTGCCCAGGCCCCGCTCACTAAATGTTGGAGGTTATTAGGTCACCCTTGCCTTAGCCCAGAGACAAAGCACACAGACTTGACATTTCCCAGGACTGGTTTTAATTTCCATAAAATGGTGCGGTCTCTTCCCACATCAGGGGAAAGAGTCTCCCAGGATCCAACCCCTGGGGATTCAGTCCAGCACAGGGCCTGGTCCTAATCACCTTCCAGCCACCAGGCCCTATCCTCCCATCCCCAGGGCCAATCCCAGATTCCCCTCATGAGTCCTAGACAAGAGGACGGAGGTGGAGTGGCTCAGGACTGGATTCTGTCTCTCCAAAGCCCCTCTCTCTGTTCTAGGGAAGCCAGCTGTGTCTTTCCAAGGAGAGTTGGTCCAGCCACCAGGCTCAGTTTGGACACCAGACCATCATCCCCGCTGTGGGGGTCAGCGCCCCGGACCCGGCGGCCGCTCCAGGGCCTGTGTGCCCACCAACACGTCCAGGAGGTAGTCCAGTTCGGCCTCATCGAGCTCCAGAGCCTCCTCCTTGCCAGGCCCATCCTCAGGGCCAGGTTTGAGGCCCTCGGAGGCTGGTGCCCAAAGTTCACTGTCATACATAGAGGTGTCTATGTCCTCAAACAGGCCCTCAAGCTCATTGTCCAGCAGACAGCCAGTGGCTGGGCCCAGCAGGTCCAAGGCACCCAGGTTGGGGGGGGATCCCCCCGTGGGGCGGCCTAGGGGCCCCTCATCCACCAAGGGCTGGGGGGCCTGGCTCAGGCCCTCGATATGGCTGAGGTCCTCCAGCAGGCTGGCCATGGAGGCCGAGAGGGCGGCGTCGGAGCTGGCCAGCAGGCTCTCAGCCACACAAGGGGCCGCAGGTGGGCTGGGCACAGGTGGCAGGGTCGGTTCGGGCGCCATGGACGCCTGGATGCGCCGCAGCGTGTTCACTACCAGAACCAGGTGCCGCAGGTCCGGCTCGCTCTGCCGCAGGCTGTGGTGGAGCTTGAGCACCGAAAGGTCAAAGAGGGAACTGGAGGCCGCGGCCGGGGGGGCCTGTGCCACTGCTGGGAGGCTGGGATCCAGCCACCAGGCATCCACTGCCAGGCTTTCCTTCTCCTGCTCCTCCTCCCGCTTGCGCTTCAGACCTTTGCTCAGCATCATCTGCAGGGAGGGAGGAGTCATTCGGTTATAGAAAGTCAACGTGAAGTTCAGACCCTGGCTCTGAGAACTGATGTCTGGTGGGATCTTGGGCAGACCATTTAATTTCCTGAGCCTATGCTTTCTTAGGGAAACTTTTTTTTTTTATAGGTTTTATTTATTTATTTGAGAGAGAGAATGAGATAGAGAGCATGAGAAGGGGGAGGGTCAGAGAGAGAGGCAGACTCCCTGCTGAGCAGGGAGCCCGACATGGGACTTGATCCCGGGACTCCAGGATCATGACCTGAGCCGAAGGCAGTCGCTTAACCAACTGAGCCACCCAGGCGCCCCCCCCTTTTTTTTTTAATTTTATTTTATTTATTTGACAGAGAGAACGCGAGAGAGGGAAGACAGCAGGGGGAATGGGAGAGGGAGAAGCAGACTTCCCGTGGAGCAGGGAGCCCGATGTGGGACTCGATCCCAGGACTCTGGGATCATGACCTGAGCCGAAGGCAGACGCTTAACGACTGAGCCACCCAGGCGCCCCCTTAGGGAAACTTTAAGATACGAATGATAATAGTCATCTACTTCATAGAGTTGTTTTATGGAATCAGTGGGATAATGTACAAAAAAGCACTTATAACACTGTAACTCTTCTGATTAACAAGTCCTCTTAATAGCTATTATGTATTTCTTCAGCAAACCAGGTGAAATGCCCAATATTCAACCTTTTTTTTAACCCATGAAAGCAGCTGTTTCACATAGTTTAACATTTATTGAATGTCTACTACCCATCAGACAAATAAATACAGGAAATGTACAGATGGTGCTAGGAAGATACTAAGAGGTTCTGGGGAGTGGTCAGGGAAGGCTCCTGTGAGGAGGTGACATTTGAGCTGAGCCCTCAAGCAGGAGAAGGAGTCAGCCACAGAAGAACCAGGGAAGCATTCAGGGAAGAGAGAAGAACAACAAAGGCAAAGAAAGACCTGGAGGCTAGATGAGCTTGAACTGAAAAAAAAAAAAAAAAAAAAACCAAAAACGAAAAAACAAACCCCAAACACCAGTGTGGTCGGCGCAACAGAGCAACGCGGGAGGGGATGGGATTTGGAGAGCAAGCAGGGGCAAGGAGTTTGGATTGCACTGTGAGTGTCATTGAAGGATTCTGAGCAGGGAATAGAGTGGCGTTGTGAAATGATTTGGTTTCCAGAAGATCCCCCTCTGCTGCTTCGAGGAAGATGAGGGGGTAAGGAAGGGAGACCGAGGAAGAGCGTGGTCCTGAGCTCCATTCAGAGGCTACTGCACTCTGGGGAGGGTGATGATGGTGGCTTGGGGTAGAAGGTGGTTGGCAGTGGACTTGGAAGGAAGTTGGTTGATTCAGGATTTATCTGGGAGGCAGAGTAGATAGAGCTTGCCGGGAAATCCTGACGGGCACCGGGGGTCACTGAGAGAACTTTGAGGACCCACACTTCCCCCGGGGTAGGAGCTCCTGGAGTTCTGGACTCCATGCCTAACTTGCTTTTTTGAGTCTGGAAGCTTGCAGGATCCAGTCCCCGGGCCCTTGCCCAACAGGACCTTAAGAGTGACCCCTCACACTACTCAAAAGGGTCCTCGCCTCCTTCCCTGAAGACCAGGGAGTCCAGAACCGCAGGAATTCAGCCCCCACCCGAACTCCGCCCCCCGGTCCCGGCGCCCCCTAGCGGCACCAGGACGGCTTTCCCCGGGGATCCGGCTCCTCGGACCCCGGGACCCTCGACACTGCCCCATGCCCTGGCTGTCGCTCCTGCCTGCCCCCCGGGGCCGTGCGGGCCGGGATCCCCGGAGGGCTGTTTTGCCCTCTCGGCCCGTGCTCGCTTCCGGCAGGCAGTGGAAGCGGCTCCTCCCGAAGCGGCGGCGGCGGGGGCGGGTGAGTCACGCAGCCGGAGCCAGAGAGCCGGCGCCTCCGCCCCCTTCCCGGGCTGCGGCGTGATTCACCCAGCCCGGCCGGGCGGCACTTAGGAGCCCGCGCATCTCGATCCCGGGCAGCCCCTGCGCTCACCGGTCGGACCCGGGGATCGAACCTGCCAAACGACCCCACCGCGGGTTTCCCTTCTCTCCTCAGGCCCCTTCACTTCATTTACATACCTAGCTTACCCGCTGCCAATCAGAACGAAGAGGGATCCACGCGCAGCCAATCAGGAAACGGCGACGGAAGCATCGCTCGCTCGCTCGCTCTCCTTCAACGACCGGCGCCTGGGTCGGGAGACGCAGTTCTGACTCCGGCGCACGACTCCAGGCTCCTGACTCCCCTTAACTACCGCCCCCTCCCGTAGTGGCCCCGCCCTCCACCCGGGGATTGGCCTTGGACGGTGATGGGCGGAGCCTGTAAGGGGAATGTTCGGAGCGGGGGAGGGTGGCTTCACGGCGCATGCCCGGCGACTGCGTGAGGGGACGGGGACAGGTGGGTTGGCTGTTTTCGCTGCGGGACAGTGGCGGGGAGGGGTTTCTTGCTTCTCAAGGTGCGGGCCCCTCATACCTGCCCAGACACTTGCCAAAAGCCAGCAGTTAAGCTCCTTACAGACCCAACCCTAACAGGGGTCTGCATTCGAAGCCAGATAGGCATGGGTTCAAATTCTGACCATTCCCAAGATCGATGTGCGATCTGGGAAAAATGCTTGGACTTTTCTGAGCCACACGAAGTCTCTTAAATGGGTATCTTCTTGCCTACCTCTTGAGAGTTAGGAAAATTAAAATAAGGTGGCGTCTGTGAGAGCACTACAGCATACTGACCAAATGCGGGGCAGTTGGACTCAATGGTGGTTACAGGAGGGGGAGGAGGAGCGGGCGGGGTAGGAGTGGAGCCATTGGCGTCGCGTCCTGGTCTCCATTCCCTAAGTAGCTGTGCGATTTGGGGCCAGTGTTTTAATCCCCTAGGGTCTCAGTTTCCTCACCTTTTTAAAATGAGATTATTTTGAGGATTAAAAAGGATAATCGCACAGTGCCGCCAGGCTGGCTCAGTCGGAGGAGCCTGCGACTCTTGATATCCGAGTTGTGAGTTCAAGCCCCTCGTTGTGTGTAGAGATTACTTAAAAATAAGATCTAAAAGAAAAAAGAAAAAAAAGTAATTGCACAAAATGCTCAGAATGGTGCACAACATGTTCTTTTGTTGGTGGTAATAGCCGTGTGGTTACAGCACACGCGCTTAGTTTAAGGCGGGACACATGGGGTCGGGTGTAGGTAGACAAGAGTTTAACACTTGTCTGAGAAACTGACAATGGGGCTTAGCTTCTCCAAGTAGCTCATTTGCTAGCTTTTCTGGAGTTGTGGGAAGAACTATTATGAGCAAAGCTCTGGCCTAAAAATTAAGCTCCAGAAAATGCTAACTATACTAGTTGATTCAGGCAGCAATTATCAATGGATGTTCAAACCTTAGGGTGAAAGGTTAACAGGATCTTGGCAGGCTCCAGCACATTCCCCCACAGGTTACTTGCTAACTGCCAAGGGGGAAATATCCTTTTATGGTGTGGAGATGTGGTGCTCACCACCTTAACCATGTAAAGAAACTCTGCATCCACAATCGTGGGGCACCCCGACATTGGGTGCCACCCGATATGATGCATTAGGAAGTACACAACATTCCCTGTGGAGCCTCCCTGTTAAATTTCATAAACGGAATCTCATGAAGCCTCTATACCTAACATTCAGCTTACAGGAAACAGAGAGGAACAAATTAAACGAACACAATCAGACAAATACAGAATGTGGGACATCTGTAAGCACAACTGGACTGTTCCATCAAAAATTCAATTTTGAATTTGGTTGGTTAAGTGTGGGTCCCAAAAATTCAATTTTGAATTTGGTTGGTTAAGTGGTTTGGAAGTGTGGGTCCTCAGTTGGTTAAACGACTGCCTTTGGCTCAGGTCGTGATCCTGGAGTCCCTGGATCGAGTCCCGCATCAGGCTCCCTGCTCGGCAGGGAGCCTGCTTCTCCCTCTGACCCTCCCCCCTCTCATGTGCTCTCTCTCTCTCTCTCATTCTCTCTGGCTCAAATAAATTAAAAAAAAAAATTCAATTTTGAGAAAACAGAAAAAGGGATTGGTGGGGCTGATGGTGGAGAACTTTCTGGAATGAAAGTTACTATATAATTTCGTTATTACAACCAATTAAGCATATGAACCCTCACTGAATCCTGATTTGGGGAGGGGGGTACAGCTACAAAAGATATCCTGGGGGGGGCGCGCCTGCGTGGCTCAGTCAGTTAAGCATCTGCCTTCAGCTCAGGTCATGATCTCGGGGTCCTGGGATCCAGCCCGCACTGGGCTTCCTGCTCAGTGGGGAAGCCTGTTTCTGCCTCTGCCTCTCCCGCAGCTCATGCTCTCTCTCTCAAATAAATAAATAATAAAATCTTGAAAAACAAAAAAGAAATGCCTGCTGAGCCATTAGGGATAGAATGTTAAGATATCTACAATCTGGGGCGCCTGGGTGGCTCTGTTGTTAAGCGTCTGCCTTCAGCTCAGGTCATGGTCCCAGGGTCCTGGGATCAAGCCCCGCATCGGGCTCCCTGCTCAGCCAGAAGCCTGCTTCTCCCTCTCCCAATCCCCCTGCTTGTGTTCCCTCTCTCGCTGTCTCTCTGTCAAATAAATAAATAAAATCTTAAAAAATATATATCTATAATCTACTTTCCAATGGTTCAGCAAAAAAAAAAAAAATGCATATATACATATGTAGATAAAGGAAACAAAATATTAACAATTAAATCTAGGTGGGAGGGTATACAGGCACTCAAAATACATTTTCCCCCCATCTTTTCTATATGCTTAAATTTTTTTCCATAATAAAAAGAGGGTAAAATGCTAATTAGAACCGGCCCCTGCCAGGCAAATTCACATAATTTCCCCTACAACCTATCCTTATGGACTGGGGGAAAAAAAGGAGGCTCTGAGTCTCCAAGTGGCTTGCTCCAGATCACATGCTGGAGAGCTCAGAGGAATCTCAAGAGCTTGGTCAACCTGTATTTATTGAGCACCTACTATATTATGGGCACCGTTGTAGACACTAGGGGAACAGCACTGGATAAGCCTCATACCCTCATACGGTCTCTCTTTTCATGGATCAGGGGAGGGGGTAAACAGAGAAAAGAAGTCTGACAATAAAAACATCCATGGAAGTCTGACAATAAAAACATCCAGGCACTGTTGTAGGCATTGATGATAGGCAGTAAAACTATAGACAAAAATCCCTGATGTGAGGGCGGTGGACAATACACTTAAAATAATAAAGAAATAATTTAGTGTCTTAGAAGGTGACAAGTGAAAAGGAAAAGAATAAAGCAGAGCAGGAGGAGAGGAATGAAAGGGCCTGCAGTGTAGATAGGGTACTGGAGCTGGTAGGAAGTTCCGAGTAGACCCGATGAAATGAGAGAGGTAGTAAGGTTCTGGGAGAAGAATGCTCCAGCCAGAGGGGAAGGGCCAATGCAAAGGCCCTGAGGAAGGAGTCTGCCAGGCAGCGAGGCCAGTGTAGCTTGGGGGGGGGGGGGGGGGGGGTCGGAGAAGCTTTCAGGCCGTTTAGAGCCCTCTACGGAACGCTATGTTTTATTCCGAATGGGATGAGACCCTGGAAGATGAATAAACGAGGAAGATAATTTCGGCCTCTGTTCAGTGCCTTGAAGAAAACAAAATAGGACGGGATAATAGAGAGGCCTGTGCCAGGGTGGTCCAGGAGAGCGTCCTTGAGGAGGTGACCCTGGAGCTGAGACCAGAAAGAGCAGGAGCCAGGAATTCAAAGGGCTGGGGGAAGGGAGAGGGAGAGAGACCAGGCCTTGGGAAATGAAACCAGAAACAAGCCACCGGGTAGGGCAGGCCTGGGGAGGAGCCTCCGCCCGAGGGGGAGGGGGAGGGGAGAGGGAGGGGAGCGCCCCGCCCCCAGCCGGCCGCCCCACCCGGCCTCTGGGGAGGGAGCAGGCGCCGGGCCGGCTCCAGCCGCCGCCGCCTCCGGGGTATTCCGCCGCCCCGCCCACTCGGGGTGGGGGAGTGGGCAGGTGGGAGGGGCCTGCCCCGCCGGCCCCGCCCCGCGGCGGCCGCGCCCCATCCCCCCACCGCGGGCCGGAGGAGGGCAGTTTGGGGAAGGTGGACTCTGCCCTCAGACCCGGTCCCTCTGCGGGCGAGCCTTTGTATTTCTCTCATCAGTTCTTTAATCAGGCAGGAGCTGGGCCTCTCTGAGCCGCAGTTTGTTTATCCGGAAAGTGGGGGTGCTCCTCATACTGCCCTCACGGTGGTACTAGCAAGCTACACGATTCCTTTTTACTCAGTTATCTGTAAGGCAAAGAGGGCCTCTTAAAAGGTGAGTCAGGTCTCATCCCTGCTCTGCTCAGCAGCCTTCCATGGCTTCCATCTCATTCGATAAAGCTCAGTCTTTCACTTCATGTCCAAGGATGCTCTCTTCTTGTACACTCTGCTGCAGCTACACTGACCTCTTCAGGGTCCCGCACTCCACTCATGCACTCCACTCATGCTCTGACCTCAGGGCCTTTGCACTAGCTGTTACCTCTGCCAGGATCGTCGTCCCCCCCCCCCCCCCCCCCGGGCCTGACATGACTCACTTCTCACCTCCTTCAGGTTTTTACTCAAATGTCACCTTGTCAGTGAGGCCTTCTCTGGCCATCCCATTGAAATAACAATACCCCAGCCACTTTCTTGCTTTCTTTTTCTCTCCAGCATTTATCACCTCCTAACAGACTGCATATTTCACTCATTTTTCTATGTATTTCAGCCTTCCCCAACTAAGCTGTGTGAGAACAGGAGCTATTTTATTCCCGTGCCTGGAAGAGCACCAGGCCCACAGTAGGCACTCAATAAATGTAAGCAATTATTGGAATCCCTAGGGTACATCGGGTCCTCCTTTTCGTGGTTTACACAGTCGCTCGGTGAGGTAGGTACTACCGGAGGGCTGAGGTTGGGACATGCTGGTGTGTTTGAAGAACTGTAGAGAATGGTATAGCTGGAGCATAAGAGTGGCAGGGAGCGGGCAGCGTGAGGAAGATTAATTCAGAGAGGTAAGAGGGAGGGTTGACCGTTGCAAGGTCGGGAGTTCATTTTTGCAACAATAGAAAAAAACCCAACCACATTGTTTTTGAGCACACACCTGTACTGAGCATAGTTCTATGCACTGGGGCATAGAGCTGGGCTAAGACCAGCAAAACCCCTCCCTCTCAGAGTTGCTAATAGACCAGAAGGCTAACCATAAACAGGTAATAAATAACTTGAGATAGGATAGGTGCTACTAAGAAAATCAAATAGAGTGTGGTGGGGGGATGGTGCACCTGGATGTGTTGAGCTACGCAAGGTAGGGAAGACAACTCTGAGAAGGGGACATTTGCATTGGTGAAGCTATAGGAGAAATGTCCCCTGGGCCATTAACAAGTGCAAAGGTCCTGGGGTGAATGAGCTTGGGATGAAATGAGACCAGTGTGACTGGAGGTGAGGAAGAGTGGGAGATTCAGTTGTGAAGTTAGGAGCAAGATTGCCAGGTCTTACAGGCCTTGGTGAAGTTCAGGTTTTATTCTGGGTATGAGAAGTCACTGAGAGTTTTAAGTAGGGGTAAGATATGATCCAATGGGCATCTATATTGAGATGTGAAACACATGTGCCTCGAGGTTCTCATGACCATCTCTTCTCGATGCTGATTGGCACCCATTGGTCAGCTACCCCACTGCTTTCAGATTTAGATGCAAAGCCCCTCTCTGGGCAAGAATCTTGGCTTTGGGCCAGAAAGCACAGGCAAAATCCCCCTCCTTTCCTGGCCTGTGGACTCCGCCCTGATGTGGTTCCTTTTTGCAGACCTTCCAGAAAAGTCCCTAATGCGGTGTAAACTCACCTGCTGAGTCTTCAAAGGTCTTTGCAGACTTAGCCAGTACAGCAACATGTCACACTGCACCTTCCCAGCCTCCCTCTTTTCTCCACTCACCAGCCTGGGCTTGTACCTCCTAAATAAACCCTTAGCACTGTAACTGAAGCCTGATCAACAGTTTTCTAGAAAGATCTTTTTTTAAATAGTTTTTTTTTTTTTGAGAGAAAGAGCAAGAGAGCACACAAACGGGGAGTGGGAGAGGGAGAGGGAGAAGTAGGCTCCCCGCTGAGCAGGGAGCCCTACTCAGTTCGATCCCAGGACCCTAAGATCATGACCTGAGCTGAGGGCAGACGCTTAACCGACTGAGCCATCCAGGCGCCCCTAGAAAGATCTACACTTAATGCTCTCTTTGGGCATTTTCTTTCCCCTCTGGACCTCAGCAATACCTTGCATACAATTTTAAGTGCTAAGAGTGACCTATCCTTTTGGTAATTCATGGGACTCAGCTTCTCCCTCCTGTGTGCACCCATGTGGCTAGGGATCCAAGTTTACCAAGAAGCAAAAACACAAATAGTTAAGAACCAGTGTCTGGGGGCGCCTGGGTGGCTCAGTCATTGGGCAGGCGTCTGCCTTCGGCTCAGGTCATGATCCCAGGGGCGTGGGATCCAGCCCTGCATCGGGCTCCCTGCTCAGCGGGAAGCCTGCTTCTCCCTCTCCCACTCCCCCTGCTTGTATTCCCTCTCTCGCTGTCTCTCTCTGCCAAATAAAATCTTAAAAAAAAAAAAAGAACTAGTGTCTGGAGGCCAACTTAAGAGTCCCCTGGTCCTTGCTTTTCTTGCGGTGTGATGGGGAGCAAGTGATTTGGCCCCTCTGAACTTGAGGTTCCTCCTATGTAAAGCCTGTTAACAGAATTCTGTATTATCATGAAGATTAAATGACTTAATTCAAACAAAGTGGATAGAATAGTACTCTTAACAAGTACTCAGTAATTATTATGTTTAATAATACGCCTGCCCCCACTTTGGCAGGTAAGGGGTACAGGTGGGGAACTTACCAGGTCCCTCCCAGTGACCCACTGAAATTTAGAAACTTTAGGCAACACCATCCCTTCCAAAATACTTTTATTAAAAAAAAAAAAAAAAAAGTCATTACAAACAAGCAAAAAACAAAGAACAAGACCCACCACAAAACCCGCCTTTCTTTTAAATAATGCGGCATGGAGCAGTTTGGTTTCCACCCTATTGCACGTGGTCCGGCCTGGTTATGAATCAGGAGACTGCTGGGACTGGGGTCTTGCCAAAGAGGTGGGGTTCAACCTTGGGGGAGGAGGCCAGCCCCTCCTGCTCCCTTGAGGTGCAAGAGGCAAAGTCTGAGTTCCCATAGCAACCAGGCAGCACATCCCCGTCATCCTCTGACAGGCCCAGCTTTATCTTCCCTGAGGCCCCAGTGGTCACAAGGGGAGTAGGAACTGGAGGGAAAGGCAGAAGAAATGTGGGAAGTGGGAAATCAGACTCCCAGAAACAGAGTCACGTTAAGGCATTTGGAACAGATAAATTAATTCAGGAAGACCCACCTTCACAGAAGGCTGTGGTAACCACACACACATGCAAGACGGTTGTGGAACCCTGAAATGGGAGGAAAGGAGGCCACAGTCATTGCTTAGAGACCCCACCAAAACACACATACACACATACACACACACACACACACACAAACAGGTGCATCCAGGGATCCAGCCCACCGAGGCTGAGATGAGGAAAGAGCCCCCAAAGTTTTAGGATCCCAAAATGATTTCCATAATGTGATCGAGTTCATTCCACTCCCAGGACCCTGGGGCACAGAAGAGGTTGTGAGGGGGCTCCGGTGGGGCAAGTGCAGGCTCCTTCTCTACTGCAGATGTGTCAATGTCCAGAAAAAAGTCATCCAGACCCGAGTCCCCCAGGTACCGGGAGCTCAGAGCTTCTAAGAAGACTGGATCAGGCTGGGGCAGCCCTTCGTTCTGGGGTCCTGGGGGAGCCACTGGATTCTGAGGGGGCTCTGTCTCATCCATGGACGTCTCCAATTCCCTGAGAATAGAGCCGATGGTGGCTGACAGGGAGAAGTCCTCCTCGCCCAGGAAGAGGGGCTCAGGGGGCAGGACAGGTGCTGGAGTCAGGCACAGGGCGGCCTGGAGCTGCTGGAGGGTATTGTGGATGAGGACATGCCTGCGTAGGCTCGGTGCTCGGGGACCCAGGCTTCGCTGGACTTTGTCTAACGAGATTCGAAGCAGGGCTTGCTGGTAGCTCCGCAGGCCTGCTGGACCCCAGTCCCACTTCTCATCCTCCTCTTCCTCCTCCAAATCTGAGTGTTTCCTCTTCAAGCCTCCTACCATGGTGCCCTATAGAGAGAAGAGGGGCAAGTCAGACGCAGAGGGGCTAGTTCAAATCCCAAATCTATAAAATGGACATAATATGCGGGATGCCTGGGTGGCTCAGTTGGTTAAGCGGCTGCCTTCGGCTCAGGTCATGATCCCAGGGTCCTGGGATCGAGTCCCACATCGGGCTCCTTGCTCAGCAGGGAGCCTGCTTCTCCCTCTGCCTGCCTCTCCCCCTGCTTGTGTTCTGTCTCTCTCTCTGACAAATAAATAAATAAAAACTTTAAAAAAAAAAAAAAAAGGACATAATATGAATCCCACAGGGCTGAGGAGGGGAAAACAAGATCTGGACCGAAACATAGCTGGGTTCGCATCCCACTTACTTGCCTGTGTGGCCCTGAATAGTGAATCTGCCTCCTTCAAACACAATACTCATTTCTTCAAAAGTGTCACATATGACAGGTGTGGAGTATGGGGACCTGGGCTAGAGGCAGGGAAACTTGGGTTTGAACTCTGGCTGTGACACTGCTCAGCTGTTTGATCTTTGTAAGTTATGTGACATTGCCTCTCTGGGTCTCAGATTCCTCATCTGTAAAGGGAGGACTGTAAAATTTCTTACTATATTGTCAAGAAGATCCCACGTGTAAAATACGCATGGGGCCCATCTAGTTAACCTTAAGGAACAAGAATTTAATTGTCATTTATTCATTCAATATTTTTACCTATTGACTGCCTATTATATTAGAGACACCTGGAGCCCTGTTAGGACACCTATTTGTAGAGACTCTGCTTTCACAGCGATGATTATTTTTCTTTTTTTTTTAAGATTTTTTTTAAATTTCAGAGAGAGCACAAGTGGAGGGGAGGAGCAGAGGGAGTGGGAGAAGCAGGCTCCCCACTGAGTGCGGAGCTGTAAGTGGGGCTCCATCCCAGGACCCCGGGATCATGACCTGAGCCAAAGGCAGCCGCTTAACCGACTGAGCCTCCCAGGCGCCCCAGGGAGTGTATTTCTTTCCATGCCCTCTTCCTAACGCACTGGAAGCACACCCAAGAACTGGGAAGGAGCCTCCCTCCTCCTCTCTGGCGCTCCTTCGGCTTTCCCCAAAGCGTGCCTCACAAGAAAACTCGCGAACACTCAACTCCTGCCAGGCTCCGCCCCCTCCATGGATCTCCATTCAGCATCCAGGCAGGCAACAACTTAGCCCAGGGGCTTCTGGGAAATGTGGGCCAATTGAGCATGCACTACAATCCCCAGAGGGCTCCGCACGCCAGAGGGCGCAACCTCCCCCGCCCTCCCTCAGGGCATGCGCACAGGGCCCGGGGCCGGTGGGGGAAGGGAACCCGGACTTCCAGCTGCCCGGCGCGGGCCGAGCCCCGCCCTCCGCTGCCTCCAGGGCGGCGGGTCTGAGCTCCACGCCTGGACGCCCCTCCCCCACCCCAGACTCCGGCCCTGAAACTGCTTTCTCCCAGTCCTTCGGACACCAAGAAGGCCCCAGATTCTTCCCCAAAACTACTGTCGGGTCCAGAGACTCGGGCCCCAACACATGGCTCAAAAACTACAAATGCTCTCCGATCTACTCTGTTCGGGATACTAATTTTGAAGCCCTCACCCGTCAACTTTCCCCTATTCTCCCGTCTTTCAAACGTCTTTCGACTTCACCTCCCAACTCTCCCTCTGACTCCAAGACTTGAACATGGGACTCTCCCCAGCACCTCCTCTCCTCCACTGCGTCTCCCTCACCAAGATTCCTTGCACGTAGCTTTCTCGCTTTTCCAAATGCTCGGGATCCCAGCCCCAAGCCCTCACACCTTTTCCAGAACACTGGAGCCCCGAATTCAACCCGCCCGGGAGACGCGAATTGTCCCAATCTTTAGATTTCCTGCCCCAGAAGTTGCTTCCTTGGTTCTCTCGCTTCTCCAAACACCCCATGTCCCAGCTTCAAACTCCGTCCACTTGGAGATCCTGCCCCAACAACTTCGCCTTCGGTCCGGGATCTTGAATTCAGTCTCCAGTCCCCAAAGCCCACCAATCCTATCAGTCACCCTTATTTGCACCCTCTACCCACGCCCAGACCCCGCCTCCACAACTCTCGGGGGGCGCGCCTCCACCTCCCCTTACCCAAGGCAAATCTCAAGCCGGGTGGCCTCTCTCTCTCTCTCTCTCTCACCTTCGCTGCCAGGTTCGCAATGACCAAGTCCTGGAACGTCCGCAGCTTTACGACCCACACCAGCGCTGAGTAGGAACCTCGCTCACCTCCCCAGGGCCTCTCGGTTTGGCCTCCGGCCCACCTAGCTCCGCCCCGGAGCCGAAGCGCGAGACGTGATTGGCTGGAGTCCTGCCCGCTGCGGGGCGAGGATTGGCTGGGTGGAGCCACCGGTCCGTCGCCAGGAGACGCCGGACCCGCCCTCCCTTTCCTTACACCCCGGACCTTTTAAAGGATTCCGACTCGTCCGGGGGCGGGGCCGCGTCTCGAGGGTGGAGGGTGGCGAGGACGTCAGAACCGTTTCCTTCTACTCAGCCACTGTCCTCGCTCCAAAATCGTCAGCATTGCTCTCTGCGATCCCTTTATACCAGGTGAGGACCCCGTAGCGGGAGGGGCTTAACACGCCCCTCCCCACCCCGCTTTCCGGGCGGGTGGGGCTGAGCCCCTCGCGGAGGCCGCGCCCCCGGGGTTCCGAGGGCGGACGCTGCGGGGCGGAGGATGACGCAGCTGAAGACCAGCCAATGGTTCGGCGCGGTCTACGTTGCCTGGGCGATCGCAGCCGGGTTTCTGTCTTCCTGCCCCCACACACTGTGCCCCGGGCCCCTTCTTAATCCTAAAGACTTCTCTGCACGCCCTGTGGTGGTCTCTCCTGCACCCCGCCTCCCCCCGGCGCCCTAGCCTTCCTCTCAGGCAGGATGGCATCTCCACTGCTGGGAACTCGTTCCTCGGTCGCCAAGGTCCTGGGGACAAAGTCCCAGCTCCTCCCCTTTTGCCACAAAGCCCTTCACGGTCTGGCCTGATGCACACTCCTGGCTCCCTGTGATCCGGCCCCACTGGTTGACTTACAGTTTTTCCAAAATGACTTCACGTGCCCGCGCCACCATAAACGCTGAGATTTTTGTCTTGTCTTTTTCCCTGCCTTATCCCTAGTGTTTTAGGTACCGTAGCAAGTACTCAAAAATGACAATAAAGGGCCTCTGGATCTTTAAACTGGTTTCCTCATCCTGAAAATACACCTTCAGTTCCCAGGCTGCCTCTCGCCAGAACTCATCTCAAAAGTTTCCTCCTCTCAGAATCCCTCCCTTGAAGCTCGAGAGCGGGTGAGGCTCCATTCCATGGTGTCCTGGGCTTCTCCCCGTGCTGGCCCTGACGCCTCTGCCCTTGCCTCCCAATCCTGGCCCTGTGCACTCGAGGTCGGGATTGTGGGCCCTCAGAGGGCAGGTACCAACCAAGGCTATCTTGGTCACCCAGGGCTTGGTCCGTAGCATCACCTAGCACATGGCTGGACACAAAGAAGGTACCCAGTGAAAAGTTTTGTAAATGACCAATATGACAGAAAGAGAAAGAGGGCAGGAAAACAAAAACAACAGTGCCAGTGCCCTGAAAGCCTGAATCAGTAGTGCCCCACCCCCACAAGTTTCACCAAGAGGAGTGGGGAGGCAGATTTCTGCAGGCAACCCCTGGGAAGGGAGGTTAAAGTTCTTCAGACCAGTTCTCATTGGTTGGAACTTGCCACCAGTCATCCTGCTGCTTGCAGAAGCAATATAGGAAGGGAATGGATTTTTTTTGGATGGGGGAGGGGAAAGTTAAAGGTGTTGGGTGGGTAGGTCAGGGAAGCTGGAAGTAGGAAGAGAGGAGTGGCTCACCCAGACCTGGGAAAGGTGTCTCTGGGGAACATGGGCAGCGGACAGTAGATTATCAAAGAGGGACATGATTAGGAAGGGGTCATTCTTCCCCTTCCCCGTCCCAAACCCGCCCCTCTTCCAGGGCCCCCATCTCGGACTGGCCCCACCATAACCCCATCTCCAGGTTCTAGCTCTATGCTTCTTCCTGGATGCCTCTCCCTGCGCACCCCCGCACCCCCATCATGGACTGTCCATTCTGCTCACACCCACTCTCTTGCCCCACTTAAGGCCTCTGTCTTGGTACCCTGGGGCTCCAGAGCCTGCTTTTGCAGGCCTCTGATCCACATTCACCCAGCAGCCAAGGGCAGCTTTATAAAACACAAACCTGACTGTGCCCCCTCCCCGCTTCTCTCCTGCTCCGCCCCTTGCACACAACTTCAGAATAAAGCTCAAGCTTTTTACAATGATTCTGCAGAGTTTAGCTTCCATGTAACAGCCTCTTGGGGCTGATCACTCCTCCTCTCCGACTTGTTTGCTCTCCAAGCTGGGTCAGGTCATTCTGTCAGCCCTCTGGGCTTCCTCCTTCAGAGCTACAGTCACTCTGGGTTGTCACTCTCACGGGCCGGGGTGTCTTCCTCATTGGACTGTGAGATCTATGAAGCCAAGGTCACCCCTCATAGTCCTCACAGTCCTCACCGGTGGTCTCTAGCACAGGGCCAGACAAGGACATGAATGAAAACCTTCCACAGAGGCAGAGAGAGACCCTGAACCACCCAGACAAAGCCACACAGAGGAAGTCACAGAGTTGGGTCTTCTAGAATAATTTGAAGCTCTTGGCTCAAGATTTATTTCCTCCTTTCCTCTGTTCTCCATTTCCCAGAATGCTGTCCTCCCGGACAGGGTCAGACCCCTAGTCTCTAGTCGTACTGGTGGGAGGGGTAGGTATTGTGCCCGTCGTACTTATCGGTGGTGAGGCAGCTCAGCATAAAGTGGCCCAGGTCATGTTTGGAGATGACCCTGGAGGGCCCTCGTCCATCCAGGGTCACTGTGTAGGCCCCTGTCAGCGGCTGGTCTCCTGCAAGGTAAGGACACAGGGGATGGGTGAAGCCCATGTCCCTTCCCCCTCCCACAGCATGTGACCACTCCAGGGTGCTTACGGTGTGCCCAGCCCAGAGGGTATAAGAATCAATGATGTATGAAACCCTTACAAATGCAAAGGATGCCAATCTATACCCCTTACTTCATTCATTCGACAAATCCTTACTGATGGCCTATTAGGTGTCAGGTGCTGGGCACCCAGCAAGGGACAAAACAGCCAGGAACCCCCTGCCCTTTGCATGCAGATGTTCCCTGGGAGAACAAATAAGAGAGTAAAATAGACAATATGTTATAGGGAGAGAAATAAAGCAGGGACTAGGCTAGGAACGATTAATAACTCAGTGTTACCCATGGGCAAACTGAATCTGCAAGAGAGAAAGTCACTTCCCAGGGTTGCAAAGGGTGACTTCCCAGTGGCAAAGGCTAGATTTGCTCTGGGTCCTTCCATCTGGAGGCATAACTTGGCCAATAGGAGGGCACCTGTTGGCTGCATTATGATAATTAAAAATCTCTGACAGTGACCAACTTAACTGAGGGATCGAATGTAGCCGACCAGGGTGCAACCTGGAATAATGTACAGTAAGAAACATACACCCTCACCCAAGTGGCATTCCTGCCAACAATGTTTAATCTGAGCCTGAGAGAAAACAAGCAGAGAAATCCAGAACATGAAATATTCAGAAAGACACCTGGTATGGTTAATTTTATGAGACGTTTTAAAGAAGAGAGATGGAGGATTGTTCCAGATTCAAGGTGACATGGCAACTAAACACAACCCATGATCCTTGGTCAGATCCTGATTTTGTAGGGAGGGGACATTGAAAAAAAATATATATATATATATATATTTTAAGGATTTTATTTTTAAGTAACCCAATGTGGGACTTGAACCCACAACCCTGAGATCAAGAGTTGCAGCTCTTCCAACTGAGCCTGGCAGGCACCCCAATATTTCTTGACAATTCAAGAAATTTGAATATTGAATATGGAATAGACACTAAATGATGTGATCGAGTTAACATCCATTCCCTTGGCGCATTAATGGGACACTGGGCCATTCCCAAAGATTTTTTTTCTTGGGAGATGCCTATCAAGGTTCTAGGAGTGGAGTGTGATGATGTCTGCACCTTACTCTCAAATGGTTCAGCCAGAAAAATATTTTAAATATACACACACACACACACACACTAAGTGAAATAAGTCAAGCAGAGAAAGTCAATTATATGGTTTCACTTATTTGTGGAACATAAGGAATAGCGTGGTGGACATTAGGAGAAGGAAGGGAAAAATGAAGGGAGGGAAAATGGAGGGAGAGATGAACCATGAAAGACTATGAACTCCAAGAAACAAACTGAGGGTTTTAGAGGGGAGAAGGAAGGGGAGTGGGGGGATGGGTTAGCCTGGTGATGGGTATTAAAGAGGGCACGTACTGCATGGAGCACTGGGTATTATACGCAAACAATGAATCATGGAACACTACATCAAAAACTAATGATGTACTGTATGGTGACTAACATAACATCATAAAAAATAATAATAAATATATATATGCACACACACACTATAAAAAGATATATACCACACATGTATTCATATATACACATCAGAGGTATGCATAAAAGAGAAAGCAAACGGCAAGATGTTAATTGAATCTAGATGGTTTATGGATATTCATAAACTAGGGTGCTTACGGTGTTTAGGAAGGGGTCATTTTTCCCCTTCCCCGTCCCAAACCTGCCCCTCTTCCAGGCCCCCATCTCGGACTGGACCCACCATAACCCCATCTCCAGGTTCTAAATTTTTACACTCATACTACCAAAAAAAGAAAAAGAAAAAAAGAAACTGAAGAAAGGTACTCTGTGTTTTGTTTGGGTTTTTTTTAGATCTTATTTACTTATTTGAAGAGAGAGAGAGCATGAGCAGAGAGAGGGGCACAGGGAGAGGGAGAAACAGACTCTCCGCTGAGCAGGGAGCCCGACACAGGGCTTGATCCTAGGACCCTGGGATCATGACCTGAGCTGAAGGCAGATACCTGACTGAGCCACCAGGCCCCCCTGCCTTTTTTTTGAGAAAGATACTTTGTGTTAAATAATTTTTAGGCATGATGTCTCCGGGCTTCACTTCAAACCCGGGAGGTCAAGATATGTACAGATGTTCTGTAATATGTGCTCTGTTCAGAGATGACAAAACCAAGGCTCAGAGGCCGTGGGCCTGAGGTCCACACGGTGCCGGGGCTGGGATTTTCACCCAGCTCCACCCCGCAGCCTCACTGCCACCGATTCAAAGCTTAGGATTCTGGTCCCAATAGGGCCCTAAACTGAACCCAAACACTGAACCTTATTTGACCCTCTAGAAAGTGTGCAGGCCTCCTCCTGTCAGGGGCCCCAGGAGGCAGAGGGCAAAGTAGAACTGCTCAAAGCAGGGGTGACTGAGTGGCTCAGTGGGTTAAGTACCTGCCTTCAGCTCAGGTCATGAGCTGGGATCGAGCCCTGTGTCTGGTGCCCTGCTCAGTGGGGAGTCTGCTTCTCCCTCTCTCTCTATTCCCCACCCCGACGCCCCCACTCATGTTCTTTCTCTCTCTCTCTCCTCTCAAATAAATAAATAAAATCTTAAAAAAAACCAAACTGCTCTTTCAGTGAGCAGGCAAACATGAAGGAGATACAACTGTCTGGCCTTTGGGCCTTTGGGCTTCTGCACCGCTGTTCCCTCATCCCAGTCCTCTCTTCCATGGACATTCATCTGCCTCCTTTCCTCGTTGCACAAAGCCATCCCTTTAGGGAGCCTGTGCTCCATGAATGGCTCCCTGTTACTCCCTTCTCTGTGCTTTACAGTTTCTCCATTCCCTGCAGCATACCTAACAGGAAGAGCATCCAGCTTCCTTGTCTCCCTGCCAGACATGTGAGCCTCATGAGAGGGCCTATAAGGGCACACACTCCGTATGCGAGACGTTTGTTGAATGAATGAATGAATGTCTCCCTGTGTCTGTCTCTGTGTGTCTCACAAGGAGGGTTCTAGACCTGGAAGAGGAAGAGGACGTAGGTGTACTTTACTGATCCTCTCCACAACGCCACTGGGAAGTGTGGTTCCCCTGGATTAGTTCATCCAACATTAGCTCATATTTACTGAGCATTTACTATATGCTCAGCCATGTTCTGGGCACTGGGAACACAGCTGTGATCAAAACACGACAAAATCCATGCCTTCAAGGAGTTGACATTCTAGTTGATAGAAACCCACACTAAATAAAGAAAGGAATCGGGGCACCTGGGTGGCTCAGTTGGTTAAGTGGCTGCCTTTGGCTCAGGTCATGGTCCCTGGGTCCTGGGATCAAGTACTGCATTGGGTTTCCTGCTCAGCAGGAAGCCTGCTTCTCCCTCTCCCACTCCCCCTGCTTGTGTTCCCTCTCTTGCTGTATCTCTCTCTGTGTCAAATAAATAAATAAAATCTTAAAAAAAAAAAAGAAAGGAATGATATGCTGTGTGTGGTGAAAGGTAAGTCCCCTTCTCTTGAATATGGGCTAGCCCCAGGAACTCACTAATAATAATAATAATAATAATAATAATAATGGTTGTTTTACATTTCTAAATTTGGGGTGGTTGGTTCAACAGAGATAGCCGGAAGGGTGTTAGAAAGGAGATAAAATCGGGCGCCTGGGTGGCTCAGTCGGTTAAGCGTCTGCCTTCGGCTCAGGTCATGATCCCGGAGTCCCGGGATCGAGTCCCGCATCGGGCTCCCTGCTCAGCGGGGAGTCTGCTTCTCCCTCTGACCCTCCCTCCTCTCATGGTCTCTCTCTCAAATAAATAAAAAAAAAAATCTTTAAAAAAAAAAAAGAAAGGAGATAAAATCAAGCAAGAGAGAGAACAGAAAGTGTAAGGGGAAGGTCTGCAATTTTACACTGTCCAGGGAAGGCCTGGCAGATCTCCCCAGTGGATAGGAGGGCGCAGGCTGGTGGCGACCCTGCCGCCAGGTCCCAGCCCCACTCACCTATATGTGGTGGCATCACGGCCACGTACTTCAGGCCCGATTCCTGCAGCACCTTGTGCATCCGGATGTGGTCATTGGTCACATCCTGCAGTCGTGGGGGCACCTTGGTCGGGTCCCACAGAAGGAAGGCTGTGGGGGGGGACATAGGACACAGTGAGCCAAAGCTTGAGGACAGACTGGCCAGGCCACACAGCCCGCTGGCCTTATGCCAGGACAAAACCCTACAGGGGCTCTCCATGGCCTTCCAATTGTCCCAGCCTCCTGTCTTTCTGACGGCCACACAAGGGCTGACCACTTCGCTCCCCACCTGCTCCTGTCCAGTTACCTCCTACCTGGCCCGTGGGAGCAGCCTCCTCCCTGGTCTGCCCACCTCTGTCCCCACACGCAGCCAGATGGGGCCTGTGCACACCCAGAGGGTCAGA
Organism: Mirounga leonina; assembly: GCF_011800145.1. Lineage (NCBI taxonomy): Eukaryota > Metazoa > Chordata > Mammalia > Carnivora > Phocidae > Mirounga > Mirounga leonina. Next base: position 596,952 of record NW_023270459.1, on the reverse strand, counting down.
GCTCATCTGCGGCTCCGTATCACTCGGGGTGAAAGCAGAGTCCCCATCAGAGCCCACGAGGCCCCACCGCATCTGGCGCCATCAGCCCCCTGACCGCAGCGCCCAACACTCCCTTTCACACACTCTGCTCCAGCCACGCTCCCACCTCAGAGCCTTCACAACTGCTGGTCCCTCTGCCCTCCCTCAGGTCGCTTCCCTTCCTGGCGAGGATGGAACCCAGAGGCAAGGCATGGAGGCGGTGGAAACCAGCCATGAGCCATGTGAACTCAGGTCAGCTGGTGGGCCTCCCTGTGCCTCCATTGCCTTCCATAAGAACAGCTACTATTAACTGAGCACCTACTGTGTGCTATGAGCATAAATACTCAGAACTTGGTGAGGATTAAGTGGCATTCATCCTAAGGCACTCAGATGGTGCCTAACACACAGTAAGTGCTCAGTAAATGCTGTTCCCATTAACGGTTCCGGTTATGAACCCTGTACCCTGTGTTTTGGATTATTCGAGGCAACCAGTTGTTTAATGTGGCTCTCCTCGAAAATGGGGAGCTCTGTGAGGGTAGAGACCTAGTCTGTGTATGCCTGGCTCTGTCCTTTCCTGCAGGAAGCTCTCCCTGCCCCTCTCTCAGACTGGGTCAGGTGCCACCTCGGGGCTTCTCCTGTTCTGGCCCTGATCCCTCTGTGTCCCTCCGTCTTGGCCCCGACCACTCTGGCCTATCACTGTGCAATGATGGGTCTATTCACCACTTCCCTCCCATGTACGAGACCCATGAGTACAGGGCCCAGGGCTGTACTGGTCACCACTGTGTCCCCAGCATCACCCAGCAAGGTTCATGCACACAGTTAGTGCTCAATAAATGCACAGGAACTTGGGATGGCTCCAATGCCACCTTGCAGAAGCCCCTTGGCTGCCGGTCCAGTACCTACCCCCCACCCTTCAGCCCCATCCCTATGACCCCGCCACCCACCCGAGGTGCAGGCCACGACCTTGTCCACGCCATGGGCCTTCATGGCCGCCACAATGTTCCGGGCGCCCTCGGACATAACTGTGGTAGGACCTTAGAGGGGACAGAGAGTGGCTGTCACTAGCAGGCGGCGGTGGTGGCTGGGGTGGCAGGGGTGGGGCTGGGGGTGGGGGTGGCGCTGGGGGCCGAGGCCCAGGGGTGGGCCGTGGGCAGAGGGGGGGCTCAGTACTGAGGTCATTGCGGGTGCCCAGCAGCACAATGATGGCATCCTGCCCAGCCACGGTCTTGTCTACATCGGCCGCACGCAGAACGTCACCCACTACCACGTGGGCCGGCTTGGGCACTTCTGGGGGCAGCCTGGAGGCGTCCCGCACCAGCACTGTCACCTCATAACCTGTGGGCAAAGAAGGGCAGAGAGGCAGGTCAGTGGACTTGTGGGCTGGCACCCCCAGGCTCCAGGGGCTGGGTCCTAGAGGGTGCCACGAACCCCCAAATCCACCCCCAGGTCCCCTGTGGTGGGGCAATACCTTCATTCCAGTTTATAAACAACCTGCCTCCAACGCCCGCCCCCCCGCACTCCTCAGACTTCTCCACTCTCCAGCAACTAAAGGGTTAAAGCCTGGCATCACACTGGCCTATGCCCCCCATCTATGGTCTTGGAGGAAACTGAGGTACAGAGGAAAACATGAGCTGCCCAAAGGTTGCCCAGTGCTGGGATTGGTCCCCCAGGCTTACTTCTGAAGGGCTGGGCCCGGTCTAAGTGGGCATTAAAGATTTTGAACATCATCTTGGTATGTCCCCTCCCAAAGAATTTTGAATGAGTCTGTGTCCCCACACATACACATCCATTTTAAAGTTCACAACCAACACATTTCTTGCTTTGTTCTAAACACTGGCAAAGGATGTTAATGTTTGGGTGTATGCAAATGATGATATAAAAAAATTATTAATTGTGGTCTCTGCTATGGACTAAATGTTTATCACCACCCCCCATCAAATTCATATGCTAAAGCCCTAACCTCCAATGTGATGGTATTTGGAGATGGGGCCTTTGGGAGGTAATTAGGTTTTGATGAGTCATGAAGGTGGGGGCCCCATGATGGGGTTAGTGTCCTTACAAGAAGAGGAAGAGGGACACCTAGGTGGCTTGGTCAGTTAAGCATCTGACTCTTGACTTCAGCTCAGGTCATGATCTCAGGGTCGTGGGATCGAGCCCCAAGTTGGGCTCCATGCTCAGCAAGGAGTCGACTTGAGACTCTCTCTCTCCTTCTCCCTCTGCCCCTCCCCTTCGACCCCCTCTATCTCAAATAAATAAATTAATTAAATTAAAAAAAGAAGAAGAAGAAGAAGAGAAAGAGACCAGAGCTCTCTTTCCACCAGGTGAGGGCACAGCAAGAAGACAGCTGTCTGCAATCCAGGAAGAGGGTCCTCACCAGAGGCCAAATCTATTGATACCTTATCTTGGACTTCTTAGTCTCCAGATCTATGAGAAACAAGCATCCATTGTTTAAGCCACCAGTCTATGGTATTTTGTTATAGCAACCCGAGCTGACTGAGACAGCCTCTAAATATCATTCTTGTGATAAGTGAACCCGAGCTCCTTCGAGAAAGGGCTGATTGCCAGCCTGGGGCAGAGAAAGGACAAGATGAGCCTGCAATATCTTGTGCTGTCAGCTGCTAAGGCCGTGCTTAACGAATGATGCCATTTGTTATTTTGAATAGATTTAAATGTAGATTTAAATAATGTATCTAAAGGTTTAATGTGGTCAGTTGATTTTTGGCAAGTGTGCCAGGACAATTCAATGGGGGGAAAGAATAGTCTTTTCAACAAATGGTGCTGGGGCAACTGGATATCCATCTGTAAAAAGAATGAAGTTGGATCCCTACCTCACACCATATATGAAAATTAACTCAAAAACGATCAAAGACCTAAATGTAAGAGCTAAAACCATAAAACAGCGTAGAAAAAAACATAGGTATAAATCTTTGTGACTTTGGATTAGGCAATAGTTTCCTAGCTATGATATGAAAAACACAAGCAACAAAAGAAAACATAGACACACTGACATCATCAAAATTAAAAACCTTTGTGCTTCAAGGACACCATTAAGGGGCGCCTGGGGGGCTCAGTCGTTAAGCGTCTGCCTTCGGCTCAGGTCATGATCCCAGGGTCCTGGGATCGAGCCCCGCATCGGGCTCCCTGCTCGGCGGGAAGCCTGCTTCTCCCTCTCCCACTCCCGCTGCTTGTGTTCCTGCTCTCGCTCTCTCTCTCTCTCTCTCTGTCAAATAAATAAATAAGATCTTTAAAAAAAAAAAAAAAAGAGTCTACCTTCAGCTCAGGTCATGATCCCAGGGTCCTGGCATCAAGCCCCACATCGGGCTCCCTGCTCTATGGGGAGCCTGCTTCTCCCTCTCCCTCTGCTGCTCCTCTGTTTGCACTCTCTCTCTCCCTCTCTATCAAAGAAATAGATAAAATCTTAAAAAAAAAAAAAAAAAGACTTATTTCCTGTCCTGGTCTAGGCCTCCCTGGGCTCCTGGCCCCTGTCTCAGCCCCTCCCATCCATATTCCACGTGGCAGCCAGACAGAGCTTTCCACAGTTATAGTGGAGTACCCTCCTGCTCATATCCCTCCCCTCAGTGCCCTGAGATAAAGTCTATGCTCCTCATGACAGCCTTCCAGTCCCTTGGGGTCTGGCCTCTCCACCTCCAGACTGTGCTGGAACCACTACCCTCTTCACCCACTGCACCTCTTTCAGTTCCTCAAATGCATCATGTCGTTTCCTGACCCCTGGCCTTTGTACGTGCTGCACCCTCTGCCAGGAGCACCTTTTATCCCTTCCCCGGGCCCCCAGCTACTTGGGTGTCCTCTGTCACAGTTCTACTTACGCTGCCCTGGAGTATATCAGTGGCCCTGCGGGTCCGGGGACATTGTCATATTTGCTACCATCTCCCTGGTGTTTTATAAACACAAAAGCACAGACTTTACTGCTCCATGGACCTGGGTTCCAGCTGTGCCACTTACTGGCTGAGGAACCACAGGAAACACCTTCCCTGATTGGACCCCAGTCTCCTCTCTAGCGTGAAAACGATAAATCCCGGTGTCCCCATCCTGTGTGACCACCTTTCTTAAGGGAATGACACAAAACCTGTGTTGTACTCTCACACATCAGGGAGCAGCGGGAGCTTCCAGGGGGCCAATGTGGGCACTGGTTAACTACCAATGGTTAAAACGGACCCTAGTAAATTCTGGGTATTCTGGGGGAGAAAAATGTCCTCCTGGAGAGTGAGAGCTTCGACACAGGCTCACTACAAGGGTGCCCATTAGTGTTCTATTTTTGCTGATTAGTGACATTTATTGAGAACCTCTTATAGGCCAAGTGCTGTGCTAAGCTCTTTCTACAGACGAATGGTACTTTTTTCCAAAATTTTGTTTTAACACAATCCGCATTTAAATGTAAATTTCAATAGCCACATGTGACTAGTAGGCGACCATACCAAACAGTAGTGTTTTAGAATTCACAGATTTTTACCTTTGGAAAAAAGAGCATTTGGAAAGTACTTCCAAACTTCTTCTGTTTTTTGTTTTTTTGTTTTTTTTTTTTTTACAAATTCCTTACTTTATATTTGTCTCTTAATTTTTTATTTTGAAAAAAATTGAGACATCTAGGAAAGTTGCAAGACCGCAATTCTCATGCTTGCTTTTGCTTTATCTTTCTCTGTGTGTGTATATATAACATATAACATACATAATTATATATGTGTATATAAATACATTTATACATATATAATTTTTTTCCTATTTGAGAGTAAGTTGCAGAGATCATGCCCTTTTTTTAAGCTTTTTTGATCTCAACCCTCAGTACAAAATGGATTTCAAAGCCTAACCCGGTATACACAAATCCATGCATATGTAACTGAAAGAAGGTTCATAAAACCAAGATTCAACATGTGATACACCCTGACACCTTTATGACCAATTAAGTATATTTCAAAACTCACTATCACCCACGGTTTGAAAAGCACTAGATTGCAACAACCCTACCCATTTTGAAGACGGAGAAATTGAGGCAATTTTAGACAACTAAGCCAGGATCACACGGCTGAGTTTGCTTAGCCTAAAGAAGGCCTATTGAGCACCAACTATATACTGGACACAATTCTGCGCATTTTCCATATATTATCTCATTTATTCATTGCAAGCAGCCCAGAGCAAGCGCTACTAGTTTTATTCCCACTTTGCAGCTATCTAGGCACACAGATGACAAGGCATTTGACCATGTAGGTGGTAAGGGTCAGAGTACCAGCCTACAGAATCACTGAGGTAAATAAAATCCCAGCTCAATCAAGCTCTTCTTTTTCTGATGGGGAGAGTGAGGCTTAGGGGCTCGCTGTGGCTCTGGAGAAGGCAGAGCCTCCCCTAGGCCTCAGCTCTCAATTCCCTGGAGTGCAGTCCCAACTGTGACCAGCAGGGTGGACAAGCCCAATTCAGTGGAATTCAGGATTAAGGGTAAGGTAGTCACATGGGAATCCAGATCCTCATGGTGACTCAGCACCTCTCAACTTCTCCCTCTTACTTCCTCCCCCAGAAATGCTTATCCGCAAATTTCTTTCCCCCCTCCCCACAAATCAAGATCCTCACTAGGTCTTCTTGGAGAAGGGGTGAGCAGTGGGCCTGATGAGGAACTGTCAGGCAGAGTCTGCGGAGGGTGTGCTGGGCTACGAGATATCAGAGAGTGGGATCCTAGCAGCCTCCACCCCTATGGGGCACCCAGATAGTCAATATCGTCAGAGTCACTGAGGCCAGCAAGGGTGGGGTCCTATATCTGGAAGTCCCAGGCCCCGCTGGGGGTTGGTGAAGTCTGGATGGTGGAGGCAGGGAGGATGCGGGATGCTTATCCCCTTTCTTGAGGCAATTGCGAATTTCCAGCTCTCACCCACCTTCCCACGACCAGCGCCCAAGCCTTCACCTATGTCTCCGCTATCCTCTTTCCATTAGGTGCTCACAGCAACAGGCCCCCCAGCCTTCTCGACTTCCAGCCTTGCCTCCCAGGCCAGGAGCCGGTGGACTTTTGGCAGTTAAGAGCACAGGCTGGGTTCAAATCCCAGCACCACCACTTTCAGCTGTCTGATACCGGGCAAGTCACTCTCTGGGCCTCAGTTTTCTTTTCTGTCAAGTGAGGTAATACTAGTTCTCACCGCACATGAAGAGCAGTAGGTGCTGGGAGGCAAGCCGCTGCCTGGTTGAGTAAGCCCTCGCTGGGTGCGCTAACAACCACCACAACTACAATAACAACGTTTCATAAGAGCACTGTATTTAAACCTGTCACTGGAGTCCCCCTTGCCTCCCAGGACCAATTCCTAGTCCTTGGACTCACATAAAATTGGATCTCACAGCGTCCCCCACTTCTGTCCCAGTCGCCACCTGCTTTGCCCCTAGGTCACAAACCAAAGTACTGATGGCCCAACCAGCCTCCCCCGGGTCCCAGGAGGCCCTTTCCTAATGCGCTGCATGTGCACCCCGTGACATCCCCCGCCCACCCCAGCTCATGCCTGCTTGCACCGCCTGCGCCAGGGTGGTGAGCCCGGTCCTGCCCGTGGCGCCGAAGATGGCAATCTTCTTGACGGCCATTCTGCGGAGTCGTGGGGGTGCGAGGCCACGGAGTTGCACGACACGCGGGAACCGACTGGCTGCCGGGCTGCCCTCTCCGTCCTTCTTCGGCGGGAGGGACGGGGCGGGGCAGGCACAGAAGGCCACGCCTCAGCCTGCCTCTGGGCCCAACAGGCCACGCCTCTAGCTAGGAAGAACGCGGTGGGCGAGACAGTAGGCGGTACGCCTCTGCCTGCCGCCCAGCACCGCCCCCTCCGCCTGCCACTTAGATTGGGAGGCGGGGCCTATCTGGCCAACTGGGAGGAGCGTGGGTGGACCCGCTTCCCCGCCCCTGCTCTCCAGCAGGGGGCGGGGCGAAACTCGGGCCACGCCCACCGACCTCTCCTGGCTCACGCCCCCTCTCCTAGGGCCTGACGCTGACCTGCGATTCACACTGTGCCCCAAGGCTTTCTGGAAGCTATGAGGGAAGAAAGTGAGGGAGGGTGTGACACTGTAACTGTGTGTATATGTGCCCCTGTGACCCTGTGGGACTGTGTGAGTAACCCCAAGGGAGAGCAAGATTATGGATGACACCATGTGCCATCCCCTGTGTGTAGCGCTATGTTGCAGTAGGGGACTGCGTGTGACACCACGCGTGGCAAGCGTTGATGCTGTTCTTTCGTGACCTTGTGGTGCCACTGTAGATGGATGACATTGTGTCTGTCTGTCATGCTGTATGCATCCATGAAGCTGGGGGATATGGTATGGGACATGTGTGAGATGTGTTTTATGGGAATGTGTGACTGTTAGTGACAGTGAAGGAAACCCCACGTGTCATGTAAGGATGTGTGACTGTGACCCTATTTGAGTGTGTGGCTGTGGGTGTTAACTATTTGTGACCTCTTGTGACTGTATGATGTATGAGTGTGTGACAGTGCAGGATGTGTGACCTGTGAGTGAGTGACTGGTGTGACAAGCTTGAGCGTGTAAAAAAGGGTGTGACGCTGTGTGACTGTGAAACTGTGTGTGACCTGTGAGTGTATGACACTCCTTGTGACCCCATTGGAGTGTGCGACAGTGTATGACATACATACACTGTCTATGTGTGTGCGTGACACAGCGTGGGTGGTGGTGGCACTATTCAAGTGTGTCACTATGTGTGGGGCTGTCGGGCACTGTGCCAGTGTGGGACCCCATGTGAGCGTGTGACTGCGTCTGAGTTTGAGTGTTTGACTCTGTGTGACCCCGTGGGGGGTGATACTGTGTGAGTGTGTGGCTGTGGGTCATGTTTGCGACGCTGTATGTGACCCTGTGTGTGTGTGTGTGCCAGGGTGGGAGTGTGTGACCCCGTGAGGGTGCGTGGCTGTGTGTGACGCTACCTCTGGCCCCGTGAGTGCTGTGGCTCGGTGTATGACCGCGCGTGGGCCGGCGCTGCAGGCGGCCGAGGCGGCGGGGGACGGCGGGCGGGAGGGGGTCCCGGGGGCGCGCCGAGCGCGGCGGCCGCGCGAGCGGGGGAGGCGCGGCGGCGGCGGCGGCGGCGGCGGCGGCGCATGCGGATCTGGTCGAGCGGCGGGGCCGGCGGGGCCGAGCGGAGCCGGGCCGGGCCGGGCCGGGCCCCCGGACGCCTACAGGGAAGGCGGTCGGGCGCCGCGAGCAGCGCGGACAGCGGCACCGGCGGCCGCGGGCCCAGGTGAGCGGCGTGGGGTGAGAGCCCCTCCCTGCAGCATCTCCCCACCTGCCCGAGCATCCCTTCCCCGCGCGCTGTGGGCACGGCCTGAGCCCCTAGGGTCTCCCGGGCTGGAGGAGGGGAAGGGGCCAGGGCGGAATGAGCCCCCACCCCTCCGCCCAGCCAGCCTCCCGCCGTGCGTGGGTCTTCCACCCAGGCCTTGTCCTTCCCGGGCCCCCTCCTTGCGAGCAGTGACTAGACTGCAGGGACAGAGAGGTGCGGCCTTCGAAGGGTTAAAGCATCGATTCCAACCCCCAGCCTCCAGCCTTTGCTGGGGCCGCAGGAGACCTCTCTCCGCCTCCCCCATCTCCTTCTCCTCCCTTCCTTTTCTCCATTCAGTCGCGTAATGGCCAGTGCCCTTCCGCAGGCTGACGCTCACCAAGTGCTAAGTGCCTCCCCATGCCCAAGTATCCTCCACTGAGGAAACAGTTGTGATCAGCATTTAACAGGGAGGGAAACTGAGGCAGAGAGGCCAAATTAAAGATGGGTTAAAGACACAGCGGGAATAAAGCAGGGCTTGAACTCATGTCTGTCTGACTTGAGCACAGGCACTTTGATTTGCTAAGATACGTGACCAGAGGATGAATAATAATAGCAAGGACCATGTATCAAGGGCTTGCATGTACTAGATACCATGTTCCCTGCATTATTAACTGATTTCATCCACAAACATCCCTAGGAAATGGGCACTGTTATCATTACCATTTTACAGATGAACAAACTGAGGCCTAGAGAGAGGAAGTGACTGGCCAAGGTCACACAGGTGGTAAGTAGCCATGTGCCCACTTAGAGCTTTCCGTGGAAGGAGAGAATAACAGTGAATTTTGGAGTGTCCACCAAAAGGGACAGTCTCCACTACACTGACCAAGACCTGGACCCTGCTTTCCTACAATCTGGTGGGTTGTCAACTGTCTGAGTCTTTGAGAAGGACATTGATCTCCCCGCAGTTCCCTCCTTTCTTAGTTTTGGAATCAGGGGGCCGGGAGGGAGGAGGAAACGCATCTGATGTCTCTCACCCCCTTAAATTTCATATTCGCAATCTGGTGGTGTTCTGGATCAGACAATATGTCAGGTAGCTGTTACCACAATAATGCTACGTAAGGAACCACCCCCAAACTCAGTGTCTTAAAATGCTGAGCGTTTATTTAACCATCAAGTCTGAGGTCAGTGATTTAGGCTGGGCTCAGCTGGGCAGTTTTTGGGGTCTCGACTGGGCTTATTCACTTGTTGGATGGGGGGTTGGGAGCAGTGTTGACTGTTAGCTGCTGTAATTGGCCTTGGCTTTAGTGACTGGGGCCTTAGATAGGGACTATGCTGACAATGTTTTCCTCACCCCCACAATCAAGCACAAGCAAAAACATGCAAAGTCTCTTGAGTTTTAGGCTCAGAATTCACCAGCACTTCCACCTACTTCTGTTAGTCAAAGCTAGTCATGGGGCCAAACCCAGAGTCAAGGTTGCAAGGGGACACTCTTCCAATTTTCCCATCCCTACAGTAGAAGAACAGTCAAGAGTTACATGGCAAAGGATGCAGTTATAAGGGTGAAGAATTGGGGCTGTTTAATGCAATCATTTGATCACAGTACCTGCATTTGAACTCTGGCTACCCACTAGCTTTGTGACCTTGGGCCTCAGTTTCCTCCTTTATAAAACAGGCCAAATACTAGCCTATCTTTAGGGAATTAAATTTGTGGGAATTAAATAAGATAACACATATAAAGTCCTGAGGGCAGCACAAATGCTCAATAAATGTTATTTCTTGTTCTTACTGCATTGTGGAGTTCTCCTGCTAACAGTGTCGTCGTTCTAACAATAATACAGGGAGTTTGCCCAGCCCCTACCCTGTGCCAGGTGCTAAGCTTCACCAACAGCTCTATGAAGTGGCCAGGATGAACATGACTGTCAGAAGTAGTCTGTGCACTTGAAAGACAGGGAAACTGAGGGTAAGGGAGTCGACAGGACTCACAGCCTGTCCACTGTTAGAAGCGGCACCTCTGAGCTCAGGCCCTGTTTCTAGCCTAATGTGCCTCTGCTTCTTCCCAGGCCTCACCTTCCCCAATGGCGCAGGTACCGGGGGAAGTAGACAACATGGAGGGCCTACCGGCCCCCAACAACAACAATCTCGCAACCCGCTGGGAGAGTCCTGATCGGGCCTGGGAACGTGAGCAGCCAGCAGCCTCCACTGCAGCCGCCTCCCTCTTTGAGTGCTCCCGGATCAAGGCTTTGGCAGGTACCTGGAGGAGCGTTGGGGTGGGAAGGAGAAGGGAGGAAGAAGGGAGGAGGCTGCTGGGGTGGTCTGTGTACCTCCGCGCTCCAGAACTTTGGTAGCCTGCAAGATGGGAAAGAGACTCACAGACACTTTGCAGGTGAATCTATAGACCAGCACCATCCAATGGAATGTTCCACAGTGACAGGAAAACATTCTCTCTCTGGGATGTCCAATATACTAACCACTAACCACTAGTACTTGTGACTGTAAGCACTTAAAATGTGGCCAGTGCTTCTTGAGGGACCGAATTTTTAATTGTATTTCGTTTTAATTAATTTAACTTTAAATTTTTTTTTTTTTTAAGATTTTATTTATTTGTGAGAGAGAGAATGAGAGACAGAGAACATGAGAGGGAGGAGGGTCAGAGGGAGAAGCAGACTCCCTGCTGAGCAGGGAGCCTGATGTGGGACTTGATCCCGGGACTCCAGGATCATGACCTGAGCCGAAGGCAGTCGCTTAACCGACTTGAGCCACCCAGGCACCCTTAATTAATTTAACTTTAAATAGCCACATGTGGCTGGTGGATGCTGGATGGGGCAGTACTGCCTTAGAACCTTAGAAATGTAGAGTTTCAGAAATGTGGGATTTTATAAGCATATTTTCTTAGAATTGCAAGATGCTGAAATATTGGATTTTTGGACCTTGGAATGTCATGCTCAGAGATTCTTCAAACTTGAGGCCTTTAGAAATGACACTCTTAGAACATAGAACTTTATAAGCACAGACCTTAGAAATTTTAATCTTTGATTCCCCCCCCGCCCCACCACCAGGATCTTAGACCCTTAGAAACCTAAACTCTAATACACATAGATCCTTGGGGCTTTATAACCCTAAACCTTTAGAATTTCAGATTAGAATTGTAGATCCTGAGAATTTTGAGATAGAATGACCATACCTTCCAGCTTTTAGCACTGAAACCCTCAGTCTGGGGCCAACCAGGATGGTTGCTCACCCAACTTTGATGTTTTAGAACAACATAAGCAAAGACGAGAGAACTGTATAGTTAAAGAATCTTAGAACCTTAGACCTTTGGAATTGTAGATCCTTGAACTTTAGGACTTCATATTCAGAGGGCTGTAGAACTTCAGAAGCATTTGATCTTCCGCATTAAAACTATGAGCAAAGGGGCGCCTGGGTGGCCCAGCTGGTTAAGCTTCTGACTCTTGATTTCAGTTCAGGTCATGATCTCAGGGTCATGGAATCAAGCCCCGCCTCAGGCTTCTGCGCTCCGTGTGGAGTCCGCTTGGGATTGTCTCCCTCTACTCCTCCCCACCACCACCATTCGCACTCTCTCTCTCAAATAAATAAATTTTATGGAGCACCTGGGTGGCTCAATCGGTTAAGCGACTGCCTTCAGCTCAGATCATGATCCCAGGGTCCTGGGATCGAGCCCCGCAGTGGGCTCCCAGCTGAACAGAGAGCCTGCTTCTCTCTCAGCTGCCACTACCCCCCTTGTGCTGTCTCTCTCTGACAAATAAATAAATAAAATCTTTAAAAATAAATAAATCTTAAAAAAAAAAGCCAACCATGAGCAAAGAGCCTGAGAACCTTCAGAGACATGTAACTTCATAATCATTAACTTTAAGCCTTTAAAACATTAGACCCTTGGGCCTTTATTATCTCGGGAACGCGGTCGGGAACGCGGAATGTTAGAAACATAAACTATAGATTGTAGTAATCATGAAATCTTAAAACCCTAAGGTCGGAATCAGTTCCCTGAGAATCTCAAGAATTTTAGTAACTCAACATTTGACAATCATGGGATCTTTGCTACTAAGAGTCTTGGAACTTCATAATTGTAGGATGTTGAACAGTGGTGTCCAACCCAAGGGCCTCTGGGAAGCAGGTGACATGAAAAAAAGAGTAGACTGGGGACTATGGTCAGCTGGAAAGCAGCACCCTGGTCACCAGCTCCAGCCATGGGGAAATGTGGGCCCCAAATTGCCAGCAGAGATGTTTATCCTCAATTTCCCAATTAAAAAAAAAAAATCTGTATGTGCCACAAAGTATGAACCAATATTAACTCACAGACTGCCGGCTTCCTCTGATTGAGAAACTACAGCGGTATAAAAATGTACTCTTGGAAACTTAAAATCATACTTTCAGACTCTTCAAGCCTTAAAAACTTGGGATCACATCAACTTAGAATTCTAGAATTTATCCACAAAATATTTATTCAGTGCCCGCTCTGTGCCTGCCCTGTGCTGGACAATACGAGGGACATAATGGTGACTGAGCCAGCCCATGGGGCTCCCAGGCCACTGGGAGAGTTAGATCCAGCCAGAGAGTGATGACCCTGAGCGGTCAGGGCCCAGATGGTGAGGCACAGGCGGAGGGCTGGGATGGGGAAGCCCAGGGACTATAGAAGCTCAGATGAGGTACCTGATTCAATCCAGAGGGTCAGGGTGCTTCCTGGAGGAGGAGGTACCAAAGCTGCGCCCTGAAGGATGAATAATAGTGAACCCTGGGGTGGAGAGTGGAAGAAAAGACCTCCAAAAGTTGCGAGTGGCTAGATTGAAGTAGTGAGTAAATGACAATGTGAAAGGAGGCAGTGAGTTAGACCCTATAAGCCACCATGAAGGGTGGGAGGGCACTGGGGAGCTATGGTAAGATTTTAAGCAGAGGTGGGATGTGGTAACATGGGGATCAAGGACTCTTCGCATCTGAGAACCACTGATTCACAGAACATCAGTGCCGAATACCACAGACAGATAAACATCTAGTCCAGGGAAATGTAGGGATCCCCTATAAGAAAAAAAAATTCTCATACACTCCCTGTGTCTACTTAAATTATTGTATCTATAATTTTCCTAAGTGCAACAAACCCACGGTTCTATTTATATCTCTTATGCCTACAGTTCTCTAAAACTAAAACACGTTATATTGGACTCCAGAACCAAAGTGCAAAACCAGTTAACGTTCAGCTTGGGGTGCCTGGGTGGTTCAGTTGGTTAAACGTCTGCCTTCAGCTCAGGTCATGATCCCAGGGTCCTGGGATCGAGCCCCACATAGGGCTCCATGCTCAGCGGGGAGTCTGCTTCTCTCTCTCCCCCGCCCCTTCAGCCCACTCGTGCTCACTCTCTCTCAAATAAATAAATAAAATCTTAAAAAAAAAAAAAGATTCTGCTTAACAGTAACTTCAGGATGCTGTTTATACTGTTTAAATGATATTGCTGCTCGAAATCCTAACATCGTGACGTAGATCGCTAGGGTGCATTTTCTTTTGCATCCCTTTGCTTACTTCTCTCATGGTTTTTCTCTATTCAAACTATAAGGGCAAACCTTTGAGCAGAGTCCTGAGTAGCACGCTTTTGTATGAACACGTTTGGGAAAATTGTCTGGACCCCATGCTCAAGGGAGTTCCCTTAATCATGCTCCCCAGTTTATGGCTCGCTGTCCTCATCAGTCTATGTGAGGACCCTCTCCTCCTCTTTATCTATTCACTTATTCTCTTTGCTTTTTAACATTTTTTAAAAAGCAATCTCTATGCCCAATGTGGGGCCTGAACGCAAAATCCTGAGATCAAAAATCTTCTGCTCTACCAACTGAGCCAGCCAGGTGCCCCTATTCATTTATTCTCTTTTATTCCCACATCTCACACCAATGCCTTCTCTCCTATGGGCCATTCTAATTGCTTGCTTGTTTGTTTGTTTGAAGAACAGGCTATTTGCTTATTCATTTTTATTTTTTGAGAGAGAGAGCGTGCGTGCATTTGCTCTAGTGGGGTTGGGGGAGGGGCAGAGGGAGAGGGAGAGAGAATCCCAAGCTGGCTCCACACTCAACACAGAGACCATCATGGGGCTCGATCCCATCACCCTGTGATGAAGATCTGAGCTGAAATTAAGAGTTGGTCGCTTAATCAACTGAGCCACCCAGGCGACCCCCATTCTGATAGTTTTAATGCAAATTATTATCTTTGCATGCCGATGATTTTGTAAAATGTGCATTGTTAATTAATGTGCATGTATACATATATTTTAACTGTTTATTAAAGTATTACATGCACACAAAAAGGCAGATAAATCGTGAATGTCCAGCATTTCCACAGGTGAACACCCTCTGGTAACCAATCCCCAGATAAGGAAAGAGACTAGGACCGCCCCAGAGAAGTCCCCCTCACGCTGCCTCTCTCACTACATCCCAAGAGTAAACACTATCCTAACTTCTAACAGCACGCACTGGTTTTGCTGGTGTTTGAACTTCATATAAATAGAATCCTGAAGCGTGTACCCCTTTGTGTCTGGCTTCATTCACTCAACACTGTGCTGATGAGATTCATCTGTGTCTACCTGTCCTTGTAGGATATTCCTTCTCGTTGCTGTATAGTATTCCACAGTGTGAATATGCCATAGTCTATCCATTCACCTGTTGATGAGCATTTGGGTTATACCTCGTTTAGGGCTATCACAAGCTAGACTATTGCAAACCCGTAATTCCTGGTATTTCAAACTATTGCAAACTGTTGCTGCTTTAAACTTTCTAATACAGGTTTTTGGTGGGCATAAGCCCTCATTTCCACCCATGAGTGAAAGCGTTGGGTCATAGGGTAGGTGTATATCTAACTTCAGTGGAAACTGCCTGTTTGTGTCATTTTATATTCCCTCATATTTGTATGAGGGATTCAGTTCCTGTACATCCAACCCTTAGTATGGTCAGTCTTTTTAATTTTAGCCATTCTGATGGGTGTGCATTCTATTGTGGTTTTAAAAGGTTTTTTTTCTTAAGATTTTATTTATTTATT
This sequence comes from Mirounga leonina, assembly GCF_011800145.1. Taxonomy (NCBI): domain Eukaryota; kingdom Metazoa; phylum Chordata; class Mammalia; order Carnivora; family Phocidae; genus Mirounga; species Mirounga leonina. The sequence goes on along the minus strand of NW_023270459.1, from coordinate 581,671 downwards.
TGACAGAGAGAGATAGCGAGAGCAGGAACACAAGCAGGGGGAGTGGGAGAGGGAGAAGCAGGCTTCCTGCCAAGCAGGGAGCCCAACATGGGACTCGATTCCAGGACCCCAGGATCATGACCTGAGCCGAAGGCAGACGCTTAACGACTGAGCCACCCAGGCGCCCTCTATTGTGGTTTTAATTTACATTTTCCTGGTGACTAATAACAACTAATGAGATAGAGCACCTTTTCATATGTTTATTGACTATTTGGATAGCTTCCTGTGAAGTGCCTGTTCAAGTTCTTTACCTATTTGCATATTAATTTTCCTGCTTTTTTCTGATTGTTTTGTAGGAGTTCTTATATGTCCTGGGTACAAGTCCTTTGTCAGATAGATGTGTTGTGAATATTTTCTCCCACCATGTGGCTTGTCTTCTTGTTCTTTTAATGTTGCCTCTTGATGAGCAGTATTCTTTTTTTTTTTTTAAGATTTTATTTGTATATTTGAGAGAGAAAGAGAGAGCATGAGCAGGGGGAGGGGCAGAGGGAGAGGGCAGACTCCCCGTTAAGCAGGGTACCTGATATGGGGCTCCATCCCAGGACCCCGAGATCATGACCCGAGCTGAAGGCAGAGACTTAACTGACTGAGCCACCCAGGCACCCCAATGAACAGTAGTTCTTAACTTAAATGTAGTCTAATTTGATCATTAATAATTATTTCCTGCGTGGCTAACACTTGGTGTCTGAAGACATCTTCGCCTACTTCAAGGTCATGGAGATATTTTTTAATGTTTTCTTCTAAAGTCTTCTTTATCCCTTTCACATTTAGATTTATAAGCCAGCTGATATTTACTATATTTATTACTGTGTACAATGTGAAGCGTCGGTCAGGGTTCTTTTTTTTGCCACATGGATATCCAGTTGACTCAGTTCCATTTATTGAAAAGACTTTCTTTTCCCTACTGAACTGCAATTTCACTGTTATAAATCTGAGAGCTCTATGTATATGGGTTTGTGCATGCAAGCATATTCTAGATGGTGGGTTTTGTTTTTAAGTAAGCTCTAGGCCCAACATGGGGCTTGAACTCATAATGCTGAGATTAAGAGTCACACGCTCTTCCCACTGAGCCAGCCAGACGCCCCTAAGATTGCAGTTTTTGCATTGTTTTCCCATTCAGCACTATGCCTTAAGACTCAGCCATGTGGGTGCCCCTGGTGGGCTCAGTCAGTTAAGCGTCTCACTCTTGATTTCAGCTCAGGTCATGATCTCAGGGTTGCGGGATGGAGCCCCCGGGACGGGCTCGCCTTTGGGCATGGAGTCTGCTTGGGATTCTCTCTTCCTTCTCCCTCTGCCCCTCCCCACTTGTGCCCTCTCTCTCTCTCTCTCTCAAATAAAATAAAATAAAAATCTAAAAAAAAAAAAGAAAGAAAAGGCTCAGCCATGTGGCGCTGTGTGCATTTACTATATTGCTCCTAACTGCTGCATGGAGTCTATGGTATGAACTCACCATATTCGATTTTCCCAGTGATGGACAATGAGGCTGTCTCGAAGCCCCAACCTGCCCCTCCCCCTTCCCCCCAACTAGCATTGCATTGGACATCCTCATTCATCCTCCTTATAAACCAGCGTGGAAAAGTTTATGGGACATAAGCACAGGGCAAGAACTGCTGTGTCATGGGGGTATGCCCTAATTTAATTTGACTCTGATCGCTTCCCAAATAGCTGCCCCAGTTTCTAACTCCCACCAACAGGCATGGGGGTTATGATGTCCCCACGTTTCCACCACTACTTGGTATCCACCGGCTCCCTAACTTTTCTCAGACCAGTAGCCAAACATCCTTGACATACTAAGTGTTACTATATCCTTTCCCCTAACCAACAACGGATAAAAGAGTAGTTAGTTATTCCTCAGCTCTATGAAAGTCTCCATGTATTAAAGATATGAATACATTGAGGTCTTATTCTAAGGAAATGTGTTTTGCTTCTGACTAGTGATTACCACAGCGGAGAATATATAAATGACAACTCATAAGATGCCTGGGTGGTGCAGTTGGTTAAGTGTCTGCCTTCGGCCCAGGTCATGATCCCAGGATCCTGGGTTCAAGTCCCGAGTCGGGCTCCCTGCTCAGCGGGGAGCCTACTTCTCCCTCTGCCTGCTGCTCCTCCTGCTTGTGCTCTCTCTCTCCTTCTCTCTCTCTCTTTGACAAATAAGTAAATAAAATCTTTTTAAAAAGTCACATAAAGGGCGCCTGGGTGGCTCAGTCGTTAAGCGTCTGCCTTCGGCTCAGGTCATGATCCCAGGGTTCTGGGATCGAGTCCCACATCAGGCTCCTTCCTCGAGGGGAAGCCTGCTTCTCCCTCTCCCACTCCCGCTGCTTGTGTTCCTGCTCTCGCTATCTCTGTCTCTGTCAAATAAATAAATAAAATATTTTTAAAAAATAAAAAAAGAAATAAAAAATAAAAAGTCACATAAAGGGGCACCTGGGTGGCTCAGTCGTTAAGTGTCTGCCTTCGGCTCGGGTCATGATCCTAGGGTCCTGGGATCGAGCCCCGCATCAGGCTCCCTGCTCAGTGGGGAATCTGCTTCTCCCTCTCCCACTCCCCCTGCTTGTGTTCCCTCTCTCGCTGTGTCTCTCTCTGTCAAATAAATAAATAAAATCTTAAAAAAAAAATAGACCAGAGTAGCCAACAAAATGTGAGAAATCACTAAGTGATAAGTAGACATTTCAATCAGCTGAACACACTTTCACTGAATTGTAACAAGGGCAGTTTGGCTAAAACCTAGAAACTTAAATTGGAAGGTACTAATTGATAACTGTTCATCAGATGTCTATTTTCACACCCACCATATAAGGTAAATGCTAAAAATTAGTGTTACACACATCATTACATAAGCATTCTCATGTAGGGTAACTTTTCTACAAATACAAACTTGGCTTTAGCGACAACTAAAATTCAACAAGCTTTGAATCCCATTTCATGAGAAAAACTAGGCAGCAGTTCTCAAACTGTGGCCCAGGGACCCCTGGGGGGGATTCCCTGGGACAGTTTCAGGGACTCTGTAAGGTCAAACTTTTCATACTTCAAATACCTTAGTCTTTTTTATTCTTCCCTTCTGAGCGTATGGTGGAGTCTTCCGGGGCTGGAATGACTTCTTCACTCTACTGGCTCGTCGACTGTGTGCTTGTGTAGACTTGTATTTGAAATTTTTCTTAGTTTGAATGCCTAATATGGTAAATATCAATAAGTAAAACCACTATAAACAAGAAAAAAATAAATAAATAAAATAAAAAGTCACATAAAAAAATGACAACTAGGGCACCTGGGTGGCTCAGTCGTTAAGCGTCTGCCTTCGGCTCAGGTCATGATCCCAGGGTCCTGGGATCGAGCCCCGCATTGCATCGGGCTCCCTGCTTGGAGAGGGGGGGAAGCCTGCTTCTCTGTCTTCCTCTGCTGCGCCCCCTGCTTGTGCTTTCTCTGTCAAATAAATAAATAAAATCTTAAAAAAAGAAAAAGATTTATTTATTCATTTGAGAGAGAGTGCCCATGCCCTCGAGTGGGGGGAGGGGCAGGGAGAGACTCTTTAAGCCGACTCCCTGCTAAGCATGGAGCCCGGGATAGGGCTGATCTCACAACTCCTGAGATCAGGACCTGAGCGGAAACCGAGTCCGAAGCTTAAGTGACTGAGCCAGCCAGGCGCCACACCCCCACTGTGTTTTGTTTCTTTTTTTAATAGATTTTATTTATTTATTTGAGAGGGAGTGAGAGAGAGAGCGAGAAGGAGCAGGGGGATCAGGCAGAGGGAGAGGGAGAAGCAGGCCCCCCACCTAGCAGGAAGCTCAATGTGGGGCTCCATCCCAGGACCCTGGGATCATGACCTGAGCGAAGGCAGATGCTTAACAGACTGAGCCATGCAGGCTCATCCCCCACCCCCTGCACTGTGTTCTATACAAACATAAATGAGTTGCCAGCATTTTAAAAATAGGGAGATTTTTGTCTTTAGAAATCCAGATTTAGGGGGTGCCTGGGTAGCTCAGTCGTTAAGCGTCTGCCTTCAGCTCAGGTCATGATCCCAGGATCCTGGGATCGAGCCCCGCATCGGGCTCCCTGCTCAGCGGGAAGCCTGCTTCTCCCTCTCCCACTCCCCCTGCTTATGTTTCCTCTCTTGCTATCTGTCGCTCTGTCAAATAAATAAATAAAATCTTTTTAAAAACAATCCAGATTTGGGGCTTCTTGTGGAATATCAAATGATATGACAACACTGGGGCTCCGTTCCAAGGAGGCTCCGGTCACAGGGGCTGTGTGGCCGCTGCCCCTGTTCTAGGGCCTCGTTTTCTCAGTTTCAGAGCCTGCCTGGCCCCTGTGGGCATTTCAGTTCTGGACCCCAATTCCATGCTAACAAGATTGTAGTCACAAAAACCAAAATCTCACGGCATCGTGCTTTATGATGTCACCATCCGGATGGCCCCGGAGGTGTTTCTATTCATTTCCTTTGGGTATCATCAAAATGAAATTATGAAATAAAAAAATATTCTCTTGGATCCCTGTCTTCCAAGCATAAGTTCCATTGATAAGAATCCATTGATTTAGTCCAAACCCCTCATTTTGCAAATGGGAAAATGGAGCCCAAAGAAGAGAAATGTCCGCTTGAAGTCAAACAGCGTGTTATCAATAGAAGCAGGACTGAATGCAATTGTCCTCATTCTGGCACCTCACTGGGGAGTGCACAGAAGTCCCACTTTGGCTTCAGCATTGGCCAAAATCTGATGTTTGGCTCGGGCACCCACCATTGGAAGGCAAAATAACCAAATACTCAATTCAGTGTCTATTCCATTACCACTTCCTGGTGTGTGATTGATGATCAGGTGTTCACATGGGTCCTCATCCTCTCCACACAACACAAAACGCACATTTTTAAAAAAGATTTTATTTATTTATTAGAGAGAGCACGAGTGAGCGAGCGTGCGCACAAGTAGGGGGGAGGGACAGAGGGAGAGGGAGAAGCTGTCTCCCTGCTGAGTAGGGAGCCCGATGCGTGGCTCGATCTCAGGACCCTGGGATCATGACCCGAGCTGAAGGCAGACGCTTAAACGACTGAGCCACCAGGTACCCCCAAAATGCACATTTAAACAAACAAGGTATTTCATATGGATTTACTATTAATTTCTGCATATTTACTTTTAAATTAGAAGTAAACATTCAAGATCTTGTTTAAAGTAAAAAAAAAAAAAATACAGGTCAGTCAGTGGCTATTTTCTAGCAATTTATATATATTTTCACTGCCAGAATCAAGTGCAATATTTAATATTACAAAAGAGGGGCGCCTAGCTGGCTCAGTTGGTGCAGCATGAGACTCTTGATCTTGGGGTCATGAGTTTGAGCCCCACGTTGGGGGTAGAGTTTACTTAATAACAAAAATAATATTATGGGGCACCTGGGTGGCTCAGTCGGTTAAGCGTTCGACTCTTGATTTCAGTTCAGGTCATGATCTCGGGGTCATGAGATGGAGCGCCAAGTCTGCTTCCACACTCAGTAGGGAATCTGCTTGGCCCTCTCCCTCTGCTCCTCCCTGGCTTGTGTTCTCTCTTTCTCAAATAAATAAGTAGAACCTTAAAAAAAAATGACTCACCCAATTTAAAAATGGACAAGGGATTTGCATAGACATCTCTCCAGGGAAAATACACCAATGGCCAGTAAACATAAGAAGATGCTCACCATCATTAGTCACCAGGGAAATGCAAATCAGAACCACATTGAGAGACCACTTCATATCCCTAGAATGGCTGTGATCAAATGGGGAATAGCAAGGAGTGGTGAGGATGTGGGGACACTGGGACCCTTGTACAGCGCTGGTGGGAATGTAAAATGGTGCAGCCACTTTGGAAAACAGTCTGGCAGCTTCTCAAAAGGTTAATCGGAGGGGTGCCTGGGTGGCTCAGTCGGTTGAGTGTCTGACTCTCGATTTCGGCTCAGGTCACCATCTCAGGGTCGTGAGATTGAGCCCCACTTGGGGCTCTGCACTGAGCGGGAAGGCTACCTGGGATTCTCTCTCCCTCTCCCCCTCCCCTGCTTGTGTGCAAGCTCTCTCTCTCTCTCATAAATAAATAAATATTTTTTAAGAAGTTTAGTCATAGAGTTAACATAGAACCCAACCATTTCACTCCCAGGTATATACTCAAGATAACTGGAAACATGTGTCCACACAAAGACGTATGTACCCGAATGTTCAGAGCCACATTATTCATAATAGCCACAAAGTGGAAACAACCCCAATGTCCAACCGCTGGTGAATAGATGAGTAAAATGCAGGATATCCACAGAATGGATATTATTTAGCCATAAAAAAGAAAGAAAGTACTGACACATGCCACAACATGGATGAACCTTGAAGACATGATGCTAAACGACAGAAGTCAGACACTGAAAAGTCATATATTGTATCATTCCACTGATATGAAATATGCAGAATAGGTAAATCCATAGAGACAGAAAATAGATTCATAGTTTCCTAGGGCTTGGAGAAGGGGAAATGGGGAGTGACTGCTCATGGGCACAGGGTTTTTTCTTGGAGGGATGAAAATGTTCTGATATTAGATGGTGATGCGGGTTGTACCACCCTTGGGAAAATACCAAAAATCACTGAATTTACACTTTAAAAGGGTGAATTTTATAGTGTGTGAATTATAGCTCATACTAAAGCTGTTATTTAAAAAAAAAAAAAAGACAGGGCGCCTGGGTGGCTCAGTCGTTAAGCATCTGCCTTTGGCACAGGTCATGATCCCAGGGTCCTGGGATCGAGTCCCACATCGGGCTCCCTGCTCGGCGGGAAGCCTGCTTCTCCCTCTCCCACTCCCCCTGCTTGTGTTCCTGCTCTCGCTGTCTCTCTCTGTGTCAAATAAATAAATAAAATCTTTAAAAAAAAAAAAAAAAAAGGACAGGCGCCTGGGTGGCTCAGTTGGTTAAGCGTCCCACACTTGATCTCAGCTCAGGTGTTGATCTTAGGGTGGTGAGTTTGAGCCCTACGTTGGGCTTTGGTCACGGAGCCTACTTAACCAACTGAGCCACCCAGGCACCCCTTCGCCGAGCCTACTTTAAAAAAAAAGAAAAGCTAGTAGGAGAGGTTCCCAAGCAATGTCTTTGCCAGTGAGACAGCCGTTGAGCAGTTGCACACAATCTTCCGCCCCCACCTGTTGGCAGTCACGTGCCTACTCTGGGCCCCAGGGATGTGGGAAACTCGGGGTCCAGCTGGCAGTCCAACTACCACAGGGTGGGGGTGGAGGGGTTCGGGTGTGTGTATGACATGGTTCCTGTCCTCTGGGGGCATTCCTCCTAGCATATCCCTTCCTTTTCATCCCCCACACCTCGCCAGTGCTAAGTCTTATTTTTTTCATCTGTGATTAACTCTCCAGTATGTCCCCTTCTCCCATTCCCAGCTTCTGTCCTGGTCTGCTTGTCATCTCTCTCCAGAGTCGCCTCCCCAGTCTCCGCCCTGAGCTGCCATTCTTGCCTTCTCTGACCTACCCTCCCCACTCTCCACGCGGGCCAGAGGTGGTCCTGAAACACAACTCTCATTCTGCCCCACCCCCTCCTTAACCTTCCATAGCTCCCTAGTGTATTATCTGTGCCCCCACTAAACTGAGCTCTGGGAGGGAAGGCCTCTGTCTGTCCCCAGTGCCTTAGAACAGTGCGGGGCACACAGTAGGTGCTCAAATATTGATTGAATCAACAGGGTCAACTGGGATGAGACCCGGGGAAGGCTTCTTGTGGGAAGTGATATCTCAGGAAAGCTTTAAAGGACCTGTCTCCAGGTGGGCAGCGAAGAGTTTGTGCAAAGCCCTGATTGTTGCAGAGTTGGGCGGAAACAGGATCTGGGCCAGGAGTGGAGGGCTGGGGAGAAGCTGCAAGGGGGAGGTATTGGGGATGCGGGGTATCCTCAGAGCCTGTCTTTCAGATGAGCGCGAGGCCGTGCAGAAGAAGACCTTCACCAAGTGGGTGAACTCGCATCTCGCCCGCGTCGGCTGTCACATCGTGGACCTCTACGCCGACCTCCGCGACGGCTTTGTGCTCACACGGCTCCTGGAAGTGCTGTCTGGGGAGCAGCTGGTGAGGGGACCTGAGGGCCTGGGGGAAGGCGGCGGCCCTGGGATCCCGGGCTGGGTTATCATAGGGTCCGGCTTATGGGTGTGTGGAACGTCCTAGAAGGGCCCGGCGAGTTAGCGGCCCTTTATTCAGGTGGGTAGGGCTATGGCACAGAGCTGGGGCTTGGGTGAGCCTGGGGGCGTGGCTGGGAACGGAAGCGGGGTTCTGTGGAAGGTGAGGGCCGCGGTTCCTGCGGACTCTGGGCTTGGGGTGGGGAGGAGCTCTGTTGGAAGGGGTGGGGCTATTGGAGAAGGAAGGGGCTTTTTTAGAGGGTGCTGGCCTGGGTAGTGCGGTAGCAAGGCGGAGGGCTATAAAATAGGGGCAGGATGCTATTGCAGGAGGTCGATGGGTGAGGGTGCGTTTGTCATCGGAAGGGGAGGCATAGGTCATGGAAATCTGGGGCACCAGACAGAACGCTGGTGTGAGTTTGGCTTGTGGTATGGGTTGCAGTTGTATTTCTGGGCTTGGATGAGGCTTCATGGCAAAGGTGATTCTGATGGGAGTTAGAGATTTATTAAAAGAGCTCAGAAATCGTGGGTGGCATGGCTATAGCACAGAAACAAACTAGTGCTGGGGCGCCTGGGTGGCTGAGTCGGTTAAGCGTCTGCCTTCGGCTCAGGTCATGATCCCAGGGTCCTGGGATTGAGTCCCGCATCGGGTTCCTTGCTCCACGGGGAGCCTGCTTCTCCCTCTCCCTCTGCCGCTCCCTCTGCTCGTGCTCTCTCTCTGTCTAATAAATAAATAAAATCTTTAAAAAAAAAAAGAAAAAGAAAAAAAAAGAAACAAACTAGTGCTATAAACGCGGGGAGACCTGAGGGAATGGGCGTGGCTCTCCGCAAGGGCCTGAAAGGGAGGCAGTGAGGGGTGTGGCCATGGATCTAGTGGCCAGACCAAGGTGGCCTGGAGCAGACATCCAGCGGAAAGGACGGGGAGTAGGGTTATTGGCGAGGTTGCTGAGGCCTCTAGATAAGAGGTGTGGCTATCAGGTTGGAGGCAGAGCTTCAGTAAAATGGGTGGAGACGGGAACTAGAATAAGCCAAGAAGGGAACCGGCTCTTAAAAGGGTCTCGTTACGGGAAGGGGCAGGCTTCTTTAAAAGGACTGGGTCCTGGGCGCCTGGAAAAAAAAAAAGGATTGGGTCCTTGGTCTTTGAAAAGACCAAAGGGGCATGGCCTGGGCGTGGACATCCAGGGGGCGTGGCTATGGGGGCCGGTCTTCTTTGGAAGGGGTGAGGCCGAGGGCACAGTGTTCTCGGCCAGGCCGCCCCCCAACGCCCCTGCCACCCTAGCCAAGGCCCACGCGCGGTCGCATGAGGATCCACTCGCTGGAAAACGTGGACAAGGCGCTGCAGTTCCTGAAGGAGCAGCGCGTGCACCTGGAAAACGTGGGCTCGCATGACATTGTGGACGGGAACCACCGGCTGACTTTGGGGCTAGTGTGGACCATCATCCTGCGCTTCCAGGTGATCCCCAGGTGACCCCTGCCCGGCCCGCCCCCCAACGTGTGGCCTTAGGAGGGCATCCCACGCTCACTCCCCCACTTATTCATTCATTCCATTTTCCCAATAGGATCCAGGAAACCTAATCCCAGTGGTGGGGGTGAAAATTAAGATAAAAATAATAATAATTATCACCACCATCACTATGATCATTTACATATTTTTTACTCTGTTCCAGGCACTGTTCTAAGCACTTGGCATTTAATAGCCCAACAACCCCATAAATTAGATACCATTCATTACATTTTACCATAAGGAAAGTGAAGCCCAGAGAGGCAAAGTAATATGTTCAAGGTCACACAGCTGGGGAGTGGAGCTGCAATTCAAATCCAGGCATTTTTGCTCCAGTTCAGAAACAAAATCGACAAATTTTCTGCCTCTATGGAGCTTACACTGTGGTGGGGGAGACAGACAGTAAACAAACCCTTAAATACATAGACAAGAGATGGATGAAAAAAGGATCAGCTCTAGGTAAGAGCTATGCAGAGAAGAATAGATTATGATAAGGCATAAAAAATGCAAAATATCAGGTTGATAGTGTTGAGATTTTAGACTCAGTGGTCAGAGAAGGGCTCTCTGAGAAGCTGATGGCTGCATGACATGAAGATGAAGGGAGAAAGAATTCCAGGCCAGAGACACAGCATCTGCAAAGGCCCTGACTAAGGTGGTAAGGAGCTGGAATGTCGAAGGTATAGAAAGGCCAGTGTGGCTGGAGAATGGGAGGCAAGGGGGAACCAGGGAGGAGATGAGGTCAGAAGGGTTGACAGGGCCTAGGTGATCTGCGATTAGCAGTTTTGATTTTTTTCTGTTTGAGATGGGGAGAAATGAGAGAGTTTTATCAAGAGGATAGACATAGGGACGCCTGGGTGGCTCAGTCAGTTAAGCATCTGCCTTCGGCTCTGGTCATGATCCCAGGGTCCTGGAATCGAGCCCCACATTGGGCTAAAATCTTAAAAAAAAATCAAGTGGTTGTCGAAGGCCTCACTGAGAGGTGACAAATGAATCAAGACCTCAGGTTGGGGTGGAGCCATGTGGGCCCCTGAGGGAATGAACAGGCAGTGCAAAGGCCCTGAGGTGGGAGGGCACTGGTGATTAATGAAGAGGACAGCAGGTCTCTGGAGCAGAGTAGGCTGTTGAAGATGAGGTCAGAGACATAACAAGGGGAAGTTTACTTTTGCTGTGAGTGAGATGGACTCACCGAGGGTCTTGAGGATGGGAGGAGGCATGCGATCTGATCCGGGTGCTCACAGGGTCCCTCTCTGCTGTGAGAACAGACTGTGGGGGCAGGAGCAGGGAGACCAGCATGCACGTGACTGCACTAGCCCAGGCCAGAAATGATGGTGGCTTGGATCAAGGAGGTGGGCCAGACGCCAAAGTGCGGAGGCTTCCCTGGAAACTGAGACCCTAGTCCACAACTGCCTCCCCCAATTGTAGATGTCCCGGCCCACTCCAGATCCCACTCTCACGCTCCTGAACCCCCAGCCCCAGCCTGAAGCTGCCTCTCCCATCTCCTCTGTCACCTACCACTCTCCCTGGCAATGGGGGATGCCGGTATCTCCCAGGCTCAAGCCTTCCGGGTCCCAGCAGCCATGTTTGGTATCCTCACAGATTCAAGTGATCAAAATCGAGACTGAGGACAACAGAGAGACCCGCTCAGCCAAGGACGCACTGCTTTTGTGGTGTCAGATGAAGACAGCTGGGTAAGCACACCCCCTACCCGGTGCCCCCACCAGGCCGGCGGGCCCTAACCTAATCTGGAGAGTTCCTTCTGGGACAGGACTGCAAGGGGCCACCCAAGTCCTCAGTGTCCAAAGTTACATCTGAAGTTAATGAACTGATAAATAAAATACATCCACTCTTCTGACCTTGACAAATAAACCCGTGTAACAATCGGGAAGGCCAGGTTCAAATTTAGAACTCAGGCTCGTCAGAGCAGTGTTGTAGAGTAGTGGACTGTCCCCTCCGTCCCCGCACCTCGAGAGGCCTCACGTGCACCTGTGTGGACATCCCAGTCCTATTCCTGAGCTGTGGCCACCCTCCCACCCTGAAAGCAGCCACCCCTTAGCCTAAGAGGGCCCACCCTGGGGCTCGGGCGGGCCCAGGGAGAAGTTCAGGCTTCTGGGTACCTTCAGTGGGACTGAGAACGGAGCTGTGCAGGCTCTGCTGGGAAGTCCCCAGGACCCCCAGCGCTTTACCCTGCGGGAGGGGTGTGGCCTGGACCTCCGCTGCCCTCTGGAGAGCTGCCCCTGGGAGGCAGGGGAAGCATGGATGGAGACCGGGCTTTCTCTGACGCTCAGCCTTCTGGGACTGGCTGCCTGTCTTGCAATGCTGTCTTTCCTGGTGTCTTGTGTTTACCTCCATGTCTGCTTTTCCTTGTTTTCTATCCTCCCTCCCTCTTCTCTCTCCCCTCCTATCTCCTCCCCTCCCTCCTTTCTTTCCCCATCTCTGTCTGTATCTTGTTTTCTCTCCATCTCTCTCTCTTTCCATCTCCCTGCCTCAATTGATCCATCTATCTATCTATCTATCTGTTATCTATCCACCCACCCATCCATCCATCTCTGTCTATCTCTCTCTCTCTTCCTCCCTTCCTCTTTTTCCTCCTGACTGTCTCCATCTGTGCCTCTGTCTCTCCCTTCCATGCTGCCAGTTACCCTGAGGTAAACATCCAGAATTTCACCACCAGCTGGCGGGATGGCTTGGCCTTCAATGCGCTCATTCACCGGCACAGGTACCACCGGCCTGGGGGAGCCTGGCCCCGCCCCGCCCCGCCCTGCCCCCTACCCTGCGTCCCGTGGGTACACGCCTGCACACGTGTGCATGTAGATGCACATGTAGACTTGAGGACCCATCCCTTCACACGCATGCCCTTCACACTTACACAAGGCACACACCCCTACGGAACCCTGTCCAGGCCACGTACTCTGTACGCACGTGCCCTCACATGGATGTGTATACACACTCACGCTCCTGTGCACACACAGCCTGTGTTTGCTGCTTCAGTGCCCCCAGGATGGAGAGCTCACCTCCCCATGGACTGTCCTCTCTGGTGTGTGCACGGCTGCCTCCCCCTCATTAGCAAGTCCTTCCTCGAGGCGAGCCCCAGAGCCCCCCTTCTGCCTCCCTGCACACCCACCTTTCACACCCCTACGCCTGGCGCTGAATTGCCCGAGGGGTGGGCATCCAGACAAAGGGCACCCACATCGTGATTGTACACATGGCAGTTTAGGGAAATTGAGGCCCGGAGCCTGGGAAGGACTTGCTCTGGTGTGGTGGGAGCGGAACCCAGCCTTTTCTGCTGTAGACACGTGTTCAGTCACAAGCCTTGCCTGTCACACATACACACTCATACACATGGGGAGACCCAGCCCCACCCCCACAGCTAGAAACCCACCAGCCCTACTCAATGGCAACATTTACTGAGTGCTTCCTGTATATGCGGCATTGTTCTCAGTGCTTTCCAGTAAGTCACTTAATATTCAGTGAGCCCGTGAGGTGGATGCTAGTATTATCCCCATTTTACAGAGGAGAAAACCGAGGCACAGAGACAAAATAGCGTGAAAGCCAGGAAGTGGCCAAGTGAGGGTGTGGGCCCTGTGGGCTGGCTGCGTGATATTGTTTAGAAACACCCCCAAGTAGACACGGATGCGTAGTGAACTCAGTCACACACGTGCCCTCACGCCGTTCTCACAGCCACAGATAAATGCACGGACACGTACCAGCACACACAGCTCTCCCTGGGCCAGGTGGCGCCCCTCCTGCCCCTCGCCGTGGGTGGGGCTCCGACAAGGACGTCCTTCTGCCCCCTTGCCCACTGGCCCGGGAGCCTGCCTGCTGCCTGCCCGCTCTGTGCCCCTGCCCAGGCCCGATCTCGTGGACTTCAGCAAACTCACCAAGTCCAACGCCAACTACAACCTGCAGAGAGCCTTCCGCACGGCTGAGCAGCACCTGGGGCTGACACGTCTGCTAGACCCTGAGGGTGAGCCCTGCACAGCCCCAGCCGGACTTCCTCTTGGGGGGACTTCCGAGCCCAATGCCACCCGAAACTCCACTCCATCCTGCTGCAACACCATCCCAAACCCAAGGCCTTCCAAGTCCCAGCTCCCTCCCAGCCCCTCCCCTTCCTCATCTCCAATCCCTCCTCCTCCCCATCTTCCTGTCCCTTCCTTTGGCATCTCTATCACCAACCCCAGCCTCATCCCCCTTCCTGTCTCCAACTGAACGCCCTCCTCTCCCCAACCCCATCCTGAGTCAGCTCCCCCCAAGCCCAACCCCCTCTCCCTCCCTAACTCCGGTCTCAGCCCCAAAGCCAAGCCCACCCCCAACATGATCCCCATCCCCATGCCCTGACTTCAGCCTCACTCCTAATCCGTGATCATGCCAACACCAATCCCCCAATCTCTGGAATAACAGCTGTTCCTTTTCTCTGGTCATCTACTCTGTGCCCAGCACAGGGCTGGGAATTTTATGGAAACTTCTCCCCTTCTTCCTCACACTGACCTGGTTGGATAGAACTTATCCATCCTGTTTTAAAGTGATAGAAACTAAGGCTCAGAGATGTGGAGTCACTTGCCCAGCGTCACACTGCAAACCAGCAAACGGGACTCGTGTTAGCTGTATTCTTGCTCAGTGCCTGGCACATAGTAGGTGTTTAGTGGCTGTCGGTTTCATGAGTTAGTGCAGAGTAAAGGCCAAGTATAATATTGTGCACTCAGTGGGCAAATCAAAATAATAATCGGGATTCGTTGAGTTTGTCCTCTGTGCCAAGCTATTCTTTCTAATACTTACAGGTCTCCCAGGTGGCAGGTACTGTGATTATCCTTCCTGTTACACTGGGGAAACTGAGGCTCAGAGAAGTTAGGTCTATTTCCTAAGGATATACAGTGAGTAAGTGGTTGAACAGGGATTTAAGCACATGCTGCCTACAAAGTCCATGTCCTCAGCCTCCAACCTCACATTATTTATACACTTCATATTTATTGAGTTCCTACTGTATGCTGAGACAGTGGTGAAAAAAGACAGGCATGGGGGCGCTTGGGTGGCTCAGTCAGTTGAGGGTCCAACTCTTGATTTCAGCTCAGGTCATGATCTCAGGGTCATGGGATCAAGGCCCACCTAGGGCTCTGCGATGGGGGGGGGGGGGGTTGCTTGAGGATTCTCTCTCCCTCTCCCTCTGCTCCTCCCCCGACTCACATTCACTTGCACACGTGCTCTCTCTCTCTCTGTCTCTCAGATAAATAAATACATCTTAAAAAAAAAAAAAAGACAGGCCTAGCCTTTGTCTTCATGGAGCTTAAACTCAAGCTAAGGACATGATTGCATAAATGAGTATTTAATTGCAAATTGTAAGTCCCAGGAGGCAATGATAAGATCCATGAGGAAGACTAACAGGCTGAACAGGGAGGCTTATCTGAGGCAATGTAAGTTGAGTTGAGCCCTGAAGGATGTGTGGGAGTTAGGCCCACAGAAGAGGGAACATTGTCCTACATAGTGAAAACAGCATGTGCAAAGGCCCTGAGGTGGAAGGCAGAATGGTGTGAAATAATTATGGTCATTTCTCTATGGTGGTTTGCATGTGTCAGGTACTATTTAATCCCATGAGGCCAATCCCCATTTGGCAGATACAAAAATTAAGGAACAGAGAGGTTAGTTATCTTGCCTGAGGTCACACAGCTAGTACGAGTGGGTTCTCTCTCCCTCTGCCCAATCCCTGTCAGAATGCTCACCGTCATGCTCCCCCTCTCTCCTTTCTCCCCAGATGTGAACATGGAGGCTCCAGATGAGAAGTCCATCATCACCTATGTGGTCTCTTTCTACCACTATTTCTCCAAGATGAAGGCTCTGGCTGTGGAGGGGAAGAGGATCGGGAAGGTTTGGGGAGGCGAGGGATGGGATGGGGGGAGCTTGGGAACCACCTGGAGGTACATCTGGGACAAGGCTGACCCCAGCTTCCTTTGCCGCCTCAGGTCCTGGACCAGGTGTTGGAGGTGGGGAAGATCATTGAGCGCTACGAGGAGCTGGCAGCCGAGCTGCTGGCCTGGATCCATCGCACCGTGGGCCTCATCAGCAACCAGAAGTTTGCCAACTCACTGAGTGGGGTGCAGCAGCAGCTTCAGGCTTTCACGGCCTATTGCACCCTGGAGAAGCCAGTCAAGTGAGGCCCAGCTCAGGAGGGAGGGCGGCAAGTGGAGGTGTGGAGGCAGGGTTCCTGAGCTCCAGCCCCTTCAGGTTTCAGGAGAAGGGGAACCTGGAGGTGCTGCTCTTCAGCATCCAGAGCAAACTGCGTGCCTGTAATCGTCGCCTCTTTGTGCCTCGGGAGGGCTGTGGCATCTGGGATATCGACAAGGTGAGGTTGAGAATGTTGGGGAGAGGCAAGGTTACTCTGTGCGGGTGTGTAGGTTGTGCACTGCTCAAGGGAGCCATCTACATTGTAGACATGATGGACTGGATATTCATCCTGACGGTTTTCCATCAGGGAAGTGCCATGAAGGAGCAATTTTCTTTTTTTTCCAGTTTACACAAAGATGCTGTAAATGCTAGGAGTCACCTCAGACAGAGAAGCCAGGGCCATTAAAATGTGGGATGTTGGTGGGGTCTGACAGCTGCCTCCTGTCTCCCTAGGCCTGGGGCCAGCTGGAAAAGGCAGAGCACGAACGGGAGGCTGCTCTGCGGGCTGAGCTGATCCGGCAAGAGAAGCTGGAACTACTGGCCCAGAGGTTTGACCACAAGGTGGCCATGAGGGAGAGCTGGCTGAATGAGAACCAGCGCCTGGTCTCCCAGGTACCGCGTGCAGGGCTTGGCTCTGGGGGAGATGGAGGGAGGGCGGGGCTGCTGGCCCTGGGACCAGAGAGGGAAACTCTATCTCCTAAGCGACAGAAAAGTGTCAGATTAGTCTCCCAGGTGGCAAATGACGGTGGAAAGTGAGAACTGGTCTCCTAAGTGAGCGGTGGGGGAGGGGAATGGGCCTGATCTCCAAGGTAACAGGAGAGTGAGGTTGGTCTCCAGGGTAACTAGAGAGGACGGAATTAGTCTCTTCAGAAATAGGGAGAGTATTTAATTAGACTCTAAGTGACAGAGGAGGTTGTATCTGGTGTCCAGGGTAACTCGGGAGGATAGAATCAGTCTCCTAAGTAACAGGGTAGGGTAGGCCTGGTCCCCAGTCTCTAGGGCAATGGTAGGATGGGGACTGTTTCCTGAGTGACGAGTTTCAGGCTACAGATGTGATGGAGAAGTGTGGGGCTGGTCTCCAGGGTAACAGAGGAAGATGGGGCTGGTCTCCAGGGTAACTGGGGATGGTGGGGGCAGGGGCAGGGTAACAGATGGATGGCTGGGGCAACATGGGTGAGCGTCTGTGGCCTGGCCTGGCCTGCCCTGCCCCAGGACAACTTCGGGTATGAGCTGCCGGCAGTGGAGGCCGCCATGAAGAAGCACGAGGCCATCGAGGCTGACATTGCGGCCTACGAGGAGCGGGTGCAGGGCGTGGCCGAGCTGGCCCAGGCACTGGCAGCCGAAGGTTACCATGATGCCCGGCGTGTGGCGGCCCAGCGTGACAGCGTCCTGCGCCAGTGGGCCCTGCTGACCGGGCTGGTGGGGGCCCGGCGGACGCGACTCGAGCAGAACCTGGCCCTGCAGAAGGTCTTCCAGGAGATGGTGTACATGGTGGACTGGATGGAGGAGATGCAGGTGGGGCCGGCCCCAGGGCGGAGGGTGGGCATGGTGGGCCGGGACAGCAAGGGAGGGCTGTCGACACTGAAAGTGTTGTCAGGGAGCTGGAGAGGGATGGAGAGAGAGAGAGATGTTGACAGGGACAAGGAGATTGAGACAGAGATCAGAGTTCAAGAGATGGTTTGGAGGAGCAGAAGAGTAATCCAGGACAGTGCGGGGTGGGGCTGGCCTGAGGGCCAATGCCAAGCATGTGCTCAGTGCTGCCCCCTCTGGTAGGCTCAGCTGCTGTCCCGCGAGTGCGGGCAGCACCTGGTGGAGGCCGAGGACCTGTTGCAGAAGCATGGACTGCTGGAGGGGGACATTGCGGCCCAGAGTGAGCGGGTGGAGGCTCTCAACGCTGCTGCCCTGCGTTTCTCTCAGCTGCAGGGTGAGTTTGGGCTTGGGGGTTGGGTGGAGACTGTCAGGGCTGGTGCTCGTAGAAACTCCTAAGAGACAGTAGGAAGCAGTGAGCTCCCTGTCTTTGGAGGGATCCAAGCACAAAATAGGATCACACTCCATTGGGGATATCATGGGGGAAATTATTGCTTGGAGTGGAGGTTAGACCACATGACTTCTTCCTGCTTTGAGATTCTGCAGTTATTTTTATCGAGCACTTATATGTATACTTTTAAGATTTTTATTTATTTATTTGACAGAGATAGACACAGCGAAGAGAGGGAACACAAGCAGGGGGAGTGGGAGAGGGAGAAGCAGGCTCCCCGTGGAGCAGGGAGCCTGATGCAGGGCTCAATCCCAGAACCCTGGGATCATGACCTGAGCAGAAGGCAGGGGCTTAGTGACTGAGCCACCCAGGCGCCCCTATCGAGCACTTGTCTTATGCTAAGCCCTTCACAGCCAAATGTCAATGAATACCATAAAAAGACTGTGTAAGGTAATATATAGTCAGGGCCTGTTCGGCAGCAAATGAAAGAAGTATCAGTTAGCTTAAGGAGAAAAGGGGAGTCGCTAAAATGTCCAGAGAGGGGCAAGTTCGGCTTCAGGCATGGCTGGATCCAGGGATTGTCCCATGATGCTTTTAAGACTCCGTTTCTCTGACTGTAGTCTCTGTGTTTGTGTCACTGTTGGGCCGTCCCTCCTGTTGTGGTATAAATCTGGGGTCATTCAGCCCTGTGTTTACATCCTAGCAACTTAGACCCAGCAGGAGACAAGCCCCTCTCCTCCAATATTTCTGACAAAAAGTTCAAGGAAAGCTGTCATTAGCGCACTGTGGGTTCCCTCCCCTCTGCTCAGCCAAGCATTGTAACCCCTGGCTCTCCAGTGAGCTAATTGGCCACATCTATGTGACATGGCCACCCCGGGGCCAAGCGTAGGGTCAAGCTCTTTCCAAAGGCATGAACCAAGGAAGAGGAGGGTGGGAAGCCATTACCAGCAGCAGGGGCGTGGATGCTGATAGGCAAGACCAAGACTGGCTCTGATAAGGTTCTCATTGTATTGATGCCGATACCCTCCAGTCACAGACCAGGAGGAATCCCCCTGAGGTCAAACCCAGTTGGGTTTGTCAGCTCGTTGCACGCACCCTGGGAAACCCTGGGGCCTCTCAGTAGGAGGGTGTCAGGACGGGCTTGTTATAGGATGTGGGCTGGCGTTAGGGGATTTGGGCATGATTTGTGCAGTGTGTGTGGCTGCGGGTTGCACACTGTCAGGAGGCGGGAGTAACTAGGTGGTTGCTCATCTTAATCGTTTGTATCCAGGCCGTGGGAGAAACAGGAAGTGGTAGTGGTCATTCACCTGAGCTGGGTGAGGGGGATGGCTGGCAGTTTCTGTGGCTTGCACAGTGACCTCTATTCTGTGTGCACTCTGACATGATCATGGAAGGGCCTTGTTTGCATCCCACTCCCTCGTGGTCGCAGAGTGGCCTTGTCTGAAGCTGGTGTCCTGAGAAACCGTATGCTAGTCGCCGATGCTGCCAAGGCTGCTTTTTGCTTTCTTGCAAAAGAAAAGGAAAGGGGGCCCCTGGCTGGCTCAGTGGGTAGAGAATGCAACTCTAAATCTCAGGGTCGTGAGTTCAAGCCCCACATTGGGCATGGAGCCTACTAAAAAAAAAAAATTAAAAATAAATTATTAACGGGCAGCTGGGTGGCTCAGATGGTTAAGCGTCTGCCTTCGGCTCAGGTCATGATCCCAGGGTCCTGGGATCGAGTCCCACATCGGGCTCCCTGCTCAGCGGGGAGCCTGCTTCTCCCTCTGCCTCTCTCTCTCTCTGTCTCTTATGAATAAATAAATAAAATCTTTAAAAAAAAAAAGAAAGAAAGAAAAGGAAAGGAAAGGAAGGCCCAGAGCTGTAGAGCTAAGAGGGTTCCAGGCTGGCCTTTCTCACTCCGGTGTCTGGAACCTCAGCCCTTGGGAATCTTGAAACATCGGTAGAAAAGGCAGGGCCTGTCTGGTTTGCAGGCTGGTGCAGAGGGGCGGTTCTCACCCTCATGGGCTAAGTCCAATGGGGAAGTCTTCTTCCAAGCCCCATCGGGACATGGCCACCCTGGTTCAGCCCCTCGCCCACATCCCTACCCCAGGAGACGCTGTTGGGACCCTCTCCTTCCCCTTATGGATGTTTGCCCCAGGAGCCTCCCTCTGTCTTCTCTTTGCGAGATCTTGGCGCCAGGTGGCAGCCAGCAGGCACCACACAAACGGCAAAGAGGCTGGTGTGGGGTCGGTGTTGTCATGGTGATGGGAGGCCGTGCTGCCTGATACGGGGTCCGAAGGTTGGGCCTCCCGGTCTGCCACTTCTTAGCTGATCCTGGGCAAGTGGCTTCCTTCCCCGAACCTCAGTTTCTTCATCTGTAAGATGGGGCTAATAACGATACTGCCCCACAGGGTGGTTGTGAGGATGAAGCGACACTCTGCCAGAGTCAGGTCTGGATACACGGATGCCTGTTGCTGTTGATTATTCAGTTGGATGTCGCGGTATTTGGGTCAGTTTCAGCGAATGTCCAGAATTCCAGAAATGGTGCATTCCATCTAGGGCAGCGTCTCTCACAGGGTTTTGACCCAGTAAGAAATACGTTTACCTCCTGACCCAGAGTTCACATGCACGCATGCACACACAGGCACAAAGGTTTTATGAAACAATGCCTCCTCTTGCCCCGTGTGTTGCATCCTGATATTTTCTATTCGTTCTATTCTATTCCATTAAAGAAATGCTGAGCCATTAAGTTAATTTCACAATTCTCTCGTCACAAACCAGAAGTCTAGGAGGAAGGCAAATGAACTATTTGAAGAAAAAAGGGAGTTCAGGTCATCCCTGGAGTTAAGAGATAAGGTAACAGAGGACGAGAGGGGGAACCCAGAAAATTGCTTAAGAATAGAGACATTTCCCACTGC
Organism: Mirounga leonina; assembly: GCF_011800145.1. Lineage (NCBI taxonomy): Eukaryota > Metazoa > Chordata > Mammalia > Carnivora > Phocidae > Mirounga > Mirounga leonina. The sequence goes on along the minus strand of NW_023270459.1, from coordinate 561,013 downwards.
CTAGCTGGCTCAGGGGTAGAGTTCGCATCTCTTGATCTCTGGGTTCGAGATCAAGAGTTGCGAACTCTAAGTTCGAGCCCCACGTTGGGTGTAGAGATTACTTAAAATAAAATAAAAATAAAAAGAATAGAGATTAAAAAAAAAAAAAAATAGAGATGTTTCATTTGGTCCAGTCCTGAAGGAAACACAATTTACCCTAAAACAGAGAGAGTCTAGGATTCTCTGAATCTCAGTTTCTACCCAACATCCAATCAGTATTAAGTCACCATTTTCATTAGCTACTGCTCTGGGCTCCACCCACTGCTGGGCAATGGTGGGGACCCAGTGTGACGGAGACAGCCCCAGGCCCAGCCCTCGTGGGGCTCCCAGTCCAGTGGGGTTAGCGCCGGGATGGGGGGAGCGGTGCACAGGCTGAGGGCTCAGGGCTGGGATGGGGGAAGCAGAGAAGCCTGGGGGAGCCAGAGAAAGCTGCCTGCTCCAGACAGCGTATCAGGGAAGGCTGCCCGGAGGAGGGGACGCGCAGCCTGGCACCAAGGACCGGGCAGGTAGCCTGCACCTCGCTCTCGGGCGCGCCCTGGTCCGTGCCCAACCCGGGATCCTCCCCTTCTCCTGGCCCAGGCTACCAGCCCTGCGACCCGCAGGTCATCTGCAACCGCGTGAACCACGTGCACGGCTGTCTGGCGGAGCTGCAGGAGCAGGCGGCGCAGCGGCGCGCGGAGCTGGAGGCCTCGCGGAGCCTGTGGGCGCTGCTGCAGGAGCTGGAAGAGGCCGAGAGCTGGGCCCGCGACAAGGAGCGCCTCCTCGAGGCGGCGGGCGGCGCGGCGGGCGCGGCGGGCGCAGGGGGCGCGGCGGGCGGCGCGCACGACCTGTCCAGCACTGCGCGCCTTCTGGCGCAGCACAAGATCCTGCAGGGCGAGCTGGGCGGGCGGCGGGCGCTGCTGCAGCAGGCCCTGCGGCGCGGCGAGGAGCTGGCTGCGGCCGGCGGCGCCGTGGGGCCGGGCGCCGAGACGGTGCCCCTGGCGGGCCTAGCGGAGCGCGCGGCGAGCGCCCGGCGGCGCTGGCAGCGGCTGGAAGAGGCGGCGGCGCGGCGCGAGCGGCGGCTGCAGGAGGCGCGGGCGCTGCACCAGTTCGGCGCGGACCTCGACGGGCTCCTGGACTGGCTTCGCGACGCCTACCGCCTCGCAGCCGCGGGCGACTTCGGCCACGACGAGGCGTCCAGCCGCCGCCTGGCCCGCCAGCACCGCGCGCTCACCGGGGAGGTGGAGGCGCATCGCGGGCCGGTGGGCGGCCTGCGGCGCCAGCTGGCGACACTGGGGGGCGCCAGCGGCGCCGGGCCGCTGGTGGTGGCCCTGCAGGTGCGCGTGGTGGAGGCGGAGCAGTTGTTCGCCGAGGTGACCGAGGTGGCAGCGCTGCGGCGCCAGTGGCTGCGAGACGCCCTGGCGGTCTACCGCATGTTTGGCGAAGTGCACGCGTGCGAGCTGTGGATCGGGGAGAAGGAGCAATGGCTGCTGGCCATGCGCGTGCCCGATTCGCTCGACGACGTCGAGGTCGTGGAGCACCGGTGAGCGCGCCTTGTGGGACTTCCGGCGGCCCCTTCCTCACGCACGCAGTCTCGCCTGCCTTGGTTCAACAGTGCCCACTTTCGCTCCGCGGGCACCGGGGTTCCAGGGGAATGGGAATGATAGTAGTTCCCACCTCACGGCTGGCGCGTGATGAGTACTTGTAGAACACTTAGCAAATGTCTCGGTACAGGGAGCATTTCAGGGGCGTTTGCTGTTACCATGAGGCTTGCATTCACCTGGCGGGAAATTAACGTGAGCTTCTCCAGAGACACCCCAGCCTGGCCCCTCCCCTGGGACTGCCACAGTTCCCACACAACTGTCACCTCCCTAGCTCATGAAATAGCTCCGACCCTGTCACTTCCTCTTCCATCATCCTCACCCTGCTTGACGTTTCTTCATAGCACTTAACCACCTGGTGACACGTGAGATGCTGACTCGTCTGTTGGCTGACTTAGTAATGAGTTGTGAAATTAGTGGATGACCCCTTGTATTCATCCACTCATTCATTGAGTTGGTAGTTACTGAGCTCTTGCTGCGTTCTAGGGCTTGTGCTGGGCATGGCTGACACACAGGCCTGGTTCCTACCCTTGCTGTGCCCACACTTACCCAAGTCACAGCTTTGGGCATTGTTTTAAAGAGGGGAGGACTGTGCCCAGCTTTAAAAAGATCTCCCTCGCTGCCATGTAGAGGGTGTGTTGGAGGGGTTGAGAATGGTGGCTGGGAGCCCAGAAAGGCAGCTGGGATGGGACCCCGGGTGGGAGGGGACAGGAGTGGACCAGGCTAGGAGGCCAAGTGGAGAGGCCATGGGGGTGAGGAGTCTGGGGAGGGGCGTTGTCCAAAACAGAGCCCAGAGCTGTGGCCTAGGGGATGGTGGGGCTGCCCCTGAGATGGGGACCCAGGGGATAAACAAATCTGGGGGAAGATACCGAGGCTTGTTTGAGTCACAGTGGCTGCAGGGAGCCCTGCAGAGGTGTCCGGCAGCTTTGAGGTTGCAGACATGTTCCAAAGGAACGAAGTTGAGGCTGCAGAGACAGATGTGGGGGTCACAAGAACTGAGACCATGGGAATGGATGGGATGGCCCAGGCAGGGTGGGGGAGAAAGGTAAGGGAGTTCAGGACAGAGGCTTGGGGGATGTAATGTTTAGGGGGCAGGTAGAAGGAGGAGGAGCTGGTCCACGGTCCTAAGAGTTAGAAGGAAATGCAGTTCAGAAGGCCAAGAGGTGGGCAGGTCCCCAGATCCAGGCCTTCCTGAGCACGACCATCCTCCTTCTACAGATTTGAGAGTCTGGACCAGGAGATGAACAGTCTGATGGGCCGTGTCCTGGATGTGAACCACACGGTCCAGGAGCTGGTGGAAGGAGGCCATCCCAGTTCAGACGAGGTGCGCTCCTGCCAGGACCACCTCAACTGCAGGTAGGCGGGGCCTGGGGCCTCACACCAGTCCTTACCCGTTCTTTCCATCATTCTTTTCCTCATTCATTCAACTGTCAGAAATCAAGAGTGTGCGATTTTGACTCCCTGAGGTAATAATGGCCACCTAGGAAATCAGCAGAATCTTGGGGGGAAATGATAATACCCAGTGCTAGTGATGATGTGGTAAAATGAGGATACAATATATTTTAGTGGGTTATTAGTTTACTTGTATAGGAACAATTGGCTGAGTATCTACTATCTGCCAGGAATTTTTCTAAGCACTTTATGTGCCTGGTTTTATCTTCCAATATCCCAATTTCCATAGTCAAGATTCCAGAATTCAGAACTCTTTAAAAATGGTAACAGATTGGGGCGCCTGGCTCAGTTGTTAGGCGTCTGCCTTAGGCTCGGGTCATGATCCCAGGGTCCTGGGGTCGAGCCCCGCGTCAGGTTCCCTGCTCAATGGGAGACCTGCTTCTCCCTCTCCCACTCCCCCTGCTTGTGTTCCTCTCTCGCTGTGTCTCTCTCTGTCGAATAAATAAAATCTTTTAAAAAAATGCTAACAAATTAATATCTTTCCCCCTAGAACACTACCAGCTGTTCTTCCAATGAGGGTAGGGTTCATAGATGAAGACGCAGATCCAGGGAGGTGAAATCCTTAACATGATTACTCAATCCAGTAAGTAGGAGTCAAACCCAGTTCTGTCTGAATCCAGAGCTGGGGCTCTTGAGCACTTATACTGAGTCTTCTCAACAACCCTATGGGGCATAAATTGCCCCATGTTAGAGAGGGGGAAGCTGAGGCTCAGAGATGTGAAGACATTGGCCCAAGGTCAAACAGCAAGTTAGGAGTCAAGCCTGGATGTGAAGTTGAATTTGTCTGACTCCTAAGACTATTTTTAACTGCTGTGCAGTAAGATTCCAGTAACCAGGGATTTTAATTTTTTTTAATTTTTTATTGTTATGTTAATCACCATTGGTTTTTTTTTTTTTTAAGATTTTATTTATTTATTTGAGAGAGAGAGAATGAGAGAGAGCACATGAGAGTGGGGAGGGTCAGAGGGAGAAGCAGACTCCCCGCCGAGCAGGGAGCCTGATGTGGGACTCGATCCAGGGACTCCAGGATCATGACCTGAGCTGAAGGCAGTCGCTTAACCAACTGAGCCACCCAGGCACCCCACATCATTAGTTTTTGATGTAGTGTTCCATGATTCATTGTTTGTGCATAACACCCAGTGCTCCATGCAGAACGTGCCCTCTTTAATACCCATCATCAGGCTAACCCATCCTCCCACCCCCCTCCCCTCTAGAACCCTCAGTTTGTTTTTCAGAGGATTTTATTTATTTATTTATTTATTTAAAGATTTTATTTATGTGTTTGACAGAGAGAGACACAGCGAGAGAGGGAACACAAGCAGGGGGAGTGGGAGAAGCAGGCTTCCCGCCAAACAGGGAGCCCAATGCGGGGCTTGATCCCAGGCCCCTGGGATCATGACCTGAGCCGAAGGCAGACGCTCAACGACTGAGCCACCCAGGCGCCCCTTCAGAGGATTTTAAAGCCTCTTTAGCCTTGACTATCTCAAAGCAACAGGGCCTCAAATGATAACAACAATAATGATTTACAGCTTAGTAAGAGTGTATGCCAAGAGCTTTAGCCACATGATATCATTAAACACTCATTGAAATGGACATTATTATCCCCATTTTCCAGATGAGGAAACTGGATCGGAGGGAAATGATTTGCCCAAGGTCACATGGTGAATCTGGCCAAAGCAGAACCTGAACTTTCGTCCTTTTTTTTTTTTTTTTTTTTAAGAGAGAAAGCACAAGAGGTGGGTGGAGGGAAAGAGGGAGAGAGGGAGAGAGAGAAGCTTAAGCAGGCTTCATACCCAGCACAGAGCTCAATGCAGGGCTTGATCCATGACCCTGAGATCATGACCTGAGCTGAAATCAAGAGTCAGATGCTTAGCCATCTGAGCCACCCAGGCACCCCTGAACTTGGGTCCTTCTGATTTCGGAGTCCTAATCTCTGCCCTGTGGCATGTCCAATCTAGAGGGGACAGAGACAGTGAACAAATAAACTAATAAATGAACAAGATCTTTAGAGAATTCTCGTGACCTGGTAGAACATAACTAGAGGGCTGGAGGTGATTTTAGATCTTGTGATCGGCCATGACATTTTGAGCTGGGCCCTCAAAGGGGTTGAGAAGGAGCCAGCCACAGGCAAGAAGCACAGCTGAGGCAGAAAAGAGCTTGCTATGTTCCCCCAAATTGTCCCCACTCATACACACATACACGTCCCCAAATTGTCCCCACTCATACACACATACATGTGCACACAGATTTACTAAACATATGCCTCCCTGAAAAAAAATAAATAAAATCACAGCCATAACCCCAGGATGTTAACGTCACAATGTATTTTTTTTAATGAAAAATAACTACTTTTCAACACAAAAAATGTAGCGAGAAGAGTGGCTTTGTATTGCATTTTTGCAGATCTCTTTGCTGTCTGGTTGAGGAGAAGGCAGCCAAGTTCTCGGGTCTGTTCCTGCGTTCAGTCTTGGTCATGCAGCCTCTGAGAATTACACGGGACTCTGGGGACAGAATAGGAGAGAAAAGGCAAATAGCATCTTAGCATTATTATAAAGATAGTTTTGACCTCGCTCAGATTACATTTTGAGAACTGCTGCCCTAAGCAAGTGTGCCTTGTAGGGTTTTATTTTACAAAGGCAGAAAGTGGGGCTCAGTGAGATAAAGTGACTTTCCAAAGTCACACAGCGGCCGGGTTCTATCTCAGGTCGGTGGGCCCCCCAGGCCCGAGAGGCGTCCCCGTCCTCCTCAAGCCGCCCTCCTTACCCCCACCCCCACCCCCGGCAGGTGGAACCGCATCGTGGAGCTGGTGGAACAGCGCAAAGAGGAGGTGAGCGCAGTGCTGCTGGTGGAGAACCACGTGCTGGAGGTGGCCGAAGTGCGCGCGCAGGTGCGCGAGAAGCGGAGGGCCGTGGAGAGCGCGCCCCGAGCGGGCGGCGCCCTGCAGTGGCGCCTGAGCGGCCTGGAGGCGGCCCTGCAAGCGCTGGAGCCCCGCCAGGCGGCCCTCCAGGAGGAGGCCGCCCTGCTGGCTGTGCGCTTCCCGGCTCAGGCGGCGCGGCTGCACCAGGGTGCGGAAGAACTGGGCGCCGAGTGGGGCGCGCTGGAGAGCGCCGCCCAGGCCTGTGGCGAGGCGGTGGCCGCGGCCGGGCGCCTGCAGCGCTTCCTGCACGACCTGGACGCTTTCTTGGACTGGCTGGTGCGCGCCCAGGAGGCGGCGGGCGGCGTCGAGGGGCCCCTGCCCGGCAGCCTGGAAGAGGCGGATGCGCTGCTGGCTCGCCACGCCGCGCTCAAGGAGGAAGTGGACCAGCGCGAGGAGGACTACGCGCGCATCGTGGCAGCTAGCGAGGCACTGCTGGCGGCCGACGGCGCCGAGCTGGGCCCGGGCCTGGCGCTCGACGAGTGGCTGCCGCACCTCGAACTTGGCTGGCACAAGCTGCTCGGCTTGTGGGAGGCGCGCAGGGAGGCCCTGGTGCAGGCACACGTCTACCAGCTCTTTCTGCGCGACCTGCGCCAGGCTCGCGCGGTGCTCCGCAACCAGGTGGCCGCCTCGGGGTTCACGCGGTGGGGGTTTGAGGCCGCGGGGGCTCGCGGCGACAGGGAAATGTATGGAGGAGTGTTTGCAGGGACCACCGGGTTCGTGGCTCATCTGAGGTCAGTGGGATGGGGAGGGTGTGTGGTATGGATCGCGGGTTTGTGGATCATCCGCGGTGAACATGTGTGGGCGTGTGCGTAACAGCATTGGAGGATTATGATGGGCGGACTGGTGTTTTATCTAAGGCGGCTGACAGTTTGTGGAGTATCCCAAGTGAGTAAGGCACTTGGATTATACGTTGCAGTGACTTCCAGGGTTTGTGAATTGTCTGGAAGGAAATAAGAGCGCGAAGTTGATTGGTGATGGTTAATGGAGTTCAAAGATCTTGGGGTGGATGATGGAGGGTAAAGATCATGGAAATAGGTAATTCAGGCCCAGAGGTTATCTGGATCAGCAACTGTTTGTGGCTTATGTGGTTGTAGGTGCTCAAATGAGCAGATAATCTTACTGGGAATGGCAATTTGCATGCCCTCTGGAGAGGGGCACTGTTTATGGTTTGAGAAATCAAGTGAAGTGCCATGGTTATCTGGGAACAGCTGATCCATTTGGAGGTCATTCTGGGATGGGAAGCAAGTTTGGGGATTTGGACAAGGTAGAACATCCCGTTCTCAGATTGTCCAAGAGTAGCTAGCAAGCTTTAGAGATCATTTTAGAAAGGGTGACCCGGTTTAGAAAGCTCACCCGGTTTGAGGATTATCTGGGGGAGGACAGACAGGGAGCCTCTGGAATTCTGAGGCTACTGAATATGGGAGCGGAGGGGGACTTAAGAGAACCTTTCTGGACCCCCCCCCCCCCATTTTACCAGTTAGAAAACTAACCCCAGAGAGGGAAAGAACTTCCTTGAGGTCACCCAGCACCCAGTTCAGGCTTCATGGATTAACGAGATATTTACCAAATGCCTTCTCTGCGTCAGGCACTAGTCTTAGGAAACAAAACACCAAATCCCACCTTCATGCAGCTGCCTTTCATGTGTGTGTGTCTGTGTGGGTGTGTGTGTGTGTGTGTAGAGGGGGAGAAAATGATAAACAAGTAAATGCATACAAAAATAATAAAGCAGGATGAAGGGATATAGCTGGGGGTGGAGGGTGGTATTTTTTGGCGGATATTCAGAGACCTGAAGAAAGTGAAGGAGCCAAGCACAGGGTTATCTGGGGGGAGGGACTGCCAGGCAGAGGGCCTAGCATGGGCAAAGGCCCGGAGGTGGGATCCTGCCTGGCATGTTCAATGCTAGAGCACAGTGAGCAAGGGGAGGGACAGAGGGAGGCGGCAAGCCCGGCGGGCAGCGTCTCCCAGGTCCTGGAACGGAGCATGGCTGAGCTGAGCCCCACCCCTCCCCCCTCCCCCCCCAGGAGATGGCACTGTCGGGGCCGGAGCTCCCGGGCACGGTGGAGACAGTGGAGGAGGCGCTGAAAAGACACAGGGATTTTCTCACTACGATGGAGCTGAACCAACAAAAGATGCAGGTGGCCGTGCAGGCTGCCGAGGGCCTGCTGAGGCAGGGCAACGCCTATGGGGAGCAGGCCCAGGAGGCTGTGACCCGGCTGCTGGAGAAGTAGGTCCCTCAGACCCCAGGGGCACAGGGGAGGGATGAAGCGGCCAGGGCTCCTCCCTTTCCATCCCGATTTCCGCTTCTCTGCCCCTCTCTGGTTTCTCTTTAATTCCATACTGATTTAGATTTGATTTAACTTGGTGTTTCATGAAAAGGTAACTAACTGGTGGTCAGAAACCCAAAAGATACAGAAGGATATGCAGTGAAGTTTCTCTGCCAGGCCGGCCCTCAGCCTGGGGTAGTTGGACGGGTGGTGAAAATGTTAACTTCGTTTCCTCAGTGCCCTGCCTCCGCCCTGCTGTGCTGGTCCCCAGATCCAGCAGCTGAAGGCCAGACACAGGTTCTGTTCTAGCTTTCCAGACGGGATGACGTGCCCTGCCATACTGGGTTTTTGGATATGGTGAATGAGCCCCTCCGGCAGGCCCCGGCGGCCAGGTTCCCTAGGAAGTTCGCAGAGTGTGTGTGTTTGTGTGTTCCTTTCATGCTTCCCTTGCACATTATCGGCCACCATCTGTCTCTCACCACTATCCTGTCTCTTGTCTGTCCTTGCACTAATTGGGCAAAGACATTGACTGAGTATCCACTGTGTGCCAGGCACTCTTCTAGGCTCCGAACAAAACACTTCCCCCTACCCCCCCCCCCAAAAAAAATCCCAGCCCTCAAGTAGAGTCTTTCATAGGGGCTCCTCCAGGCTGATTTCTATCATAGATGTTTCTGCCCCTTGTGGTGAGTCAGTGAGGGCCCAGTGCCCCTCCTTCTGTGCTTCCATCCAAAGCATGCCTGGTCACTCCACCACCATCTACAGCCTGGAGACCCCAGCCCTTCCTCTGTCTGGGGCTCAGTTGTCCTTTTCCCCTAAATTCATCTGGGACAAGGCTGGAATTTTCTAAGGGAAACTTTCATGGGGATTCTGGTCCTGAGGGTGTAAACTCATGATCTAGGGCTCCCAGTGCCAGGCCTGGACCTGCCCTTCCTTTACCCCACATTTCTTTTTTTTTTTTTTAAGATTTTATTTATTTATTTGAGAGAGAGAGAGAGAGAGAAAGAGCACAAGCAGGGGGTAGGGGCAGAGGGAGAGGGAGAAGCAGACTCCCCGATGAGCAGGGAGCCTGATGCGGGGCTTGATCCCAGGATCCCGGGATCATGACCTAAGCTGAAGGCAGACACTTAACCAACTGAGCCACCCAGGCGCCCTAGCCCACACTTCCTGAGCACCTGCTTGCTGTATGCCAGGCTCTGCAGAAGGAAGAGGTGGGGCCTGGGGGACTGCCCATTCTGTGATTTTCCTCTTCCTTCCTTCCTTTTCTGTCATTAATTGCTCCTTTCATTCTATCATTTATTCAGCTAATTAAACAGGTACTGGGTCCATGCCCCGTTCCAGGCCCTATGGAGGAAAATGCTGGGCATGCACCAGTGACCAGGACAGTACACAATTCCTGCCCTCACAGAGCTCACATGCGGTCTGACAAGGGCAGCCTGGGATGGGAGAAATACAGGGGGTTGAGGGAGCCCCGAGGGGGCATCTGCCATAGGCTTGTGCTGGATGAGGCTGGGAACACACCAGGAACCGAGACCAGTCCCAATCCCCACCCCGCCTCACCCTCAGGCTGCAGTTCATTTGTCTAGGGACAAGTTTCCTACCCGCCAGAAGTCATAAAACATCCATTTGCTGGGGCCTGCGGCTCTACCCCTCACCCCGGAAGATGCAGGGCGAGTCACTTAGTTCCTCCCTGTGTCTCACCTCACCTGAAACCTGGACCCTTCCTGTGTGTGTGAACTGCTTGACTTACCCAGGGTCACAGCCAGGAAGTGACCCAGCCCGGATATGAAGGATGTGACCTCTGTTGTTTTCTTGCCCTCCGGGAAAAGAGGGATTTTCCTCATTCCTAGGAATGATGTTTGCAGGTTGGCTGGTAAAGACCTGTAGGGATTATGTCAGTTCAATTTCTGAGGCATTTCCTATTTCCTGGCTCCTGAGCTGAGTCTGGGCAGAAGGGAGTTAGTATTTTGCTTGTCTCTGAGTTGTCCTGTTCCTCTTTCCAGCTGCGCCCCTGGTTCTCAGTGATTTTTCTCTCCCTCTTTGCCTCCGTTTATCTGTGTATCTCTGTGTCTCTGTTTCCTTCTGTGTCTCTGTTTTTCTCTCCCTCCATCTGCATTTCTCTGACTCCGTGTTCTGTTCTGCTCCTTTCTCTGTCTTTCCAGAGACTTTACCTTTGTTTCTGTCATCTCTCTTTCTCTCTGCCTTATGTCTCATTCATTCATTTGTTCATTCATTCATTCAAGAAATGTATATTGAGCACCTGATGTGTGTGAGGCTCTTTATCTAGGCATTGGTGATACATCTGTGACCAAAACAGAATTCCTGCCCTCATGGAATGACATCCTAGTGGGAGAGACAGACAAGATAAATAAGTAACATACAGCGTGTTAGATAGTGCTAAGTGCGAGAGAGAAAATTAAAGAAGAAAAGAAAGCCAGAAAGTATTGGAGAGCGATCAGGAGGGGCCTCACAAAGAAGGTGGTATTTAAGTAGATGTTGGGGGGGCAGGAAGAGCATTCGGGCCAGAGGGAGCTGCCTGTGCCAAGGCCCTGAGGTGGGAATGGCTTGTTCAAGGCAAAGGAAAATGGGATGTCCCCAGCCCCCCCTCCACCAGGACTTCTGGGCACTTTGTACTGTGGGCAGGAGGCCAGGCTGCCTGGGGCTGCGGCCCCTGCTGGCTCCAGGGTGGCGGGGCTTGGGTCCAGCCCGGTCCGTTCACTCAGACCAAAGGTCTGGCCCTGCTTGCCAGTGCACCTGCGTACCCTCTGATGTGGCTCTAGCCCCATCTTTGCCCACGCCCACTCTCTTCCCTTTCTCCAGCTCTGCTGCACCCTCCCATCTGGCTAGCTGTGTCTTTTACTCTGATATCATCTTGCCACCTCTCTGCCCTTCCCTCTCCCCATTGTCCCTGCCCCAACTCTGTCACCTTCCCTCCCTCTGCCTCCTCCTCTCTCTCTCCTTGTCCACTGCTCTTTGTCTGTCTGTCTGTCTGGCACTACCCTGCTGCATTTCTTTACTTGTCTTTCCTTATTTCTTCTCTCCCTGGGTTTCTTTCTCTTTGTCTGTCTGGGGGTCTCTGTCAATCACTTCCTCTTGAGGTCTGTTTCTCCCTGTCTCTGGTCTTGTCTCCGTGTGTGTTTCTCTCTCTCTCTCTGTAGGCCTCTGCACCTCTCTCTCTCTTTCTCTCTGAGTCTGTCTCCCCCTCCTCTCTCTCTAGATGTCTCCTGATCTCTAAGTTAACTGTCTCTTGGTATCTCTACTCTGCAAGTCTCTTATCTCTCTGGGCTTGTGTCTCTCTGTCACTCTTTCTTTCTAAGTGTATTTCTTTCCAGGTCTCTGTCTCTGTCCCTCCCTCTCCCATACTCTCTCTCTTGCTCTTTCCCTCTCCTTCTGCCCCTTTCCAGCTCATCCCTGGCTCTGCCCTCACTGATGTTTCTTTGCCTCTCCCCCCAACCCCACCCTACTTTCTCCTCGTCCTCACTCTTACATATGCCCCGGGTTCCTAGCCCTGCCAAGCCCGATGCCTGCACAGCCCTCCTGCCAGTGCCCCCCCCCCTCCAGGCTTGCCCCAGCCCCTATCTCCCCATCCCCAGGAGCCAAGAAAACCAACTACGGGCCCAGCAATGGATGCAGAAGCTACACGATCAACTTGAGCTGCAGCACTTCCTCCGAGACTGCCACGAGGTAGGAACTCCAGCTGTGCTGGGCGCGGTGACTTCTTTCCTAGGGAGGGAAGTGCTCCAGGGCTGAGGCGCCATGGGGGCGGGGACGCCCCGTCTAAGTGGGTCGTGGAGCGATGTGCATTCGGAGCCGCCAGGAGGCGCGCGGATTCCAGCCTCAGTGCGCAAGCTCCGCAGCTCCCGCCTCCTGTCTCGCGGGGGGGGGGGAGGAGGGAGGGGCCCTGGGCACCCCTGGCAACGGCGCGCGTTCGCGCCTACGGATCCCGCGGGGACGCGCGGTGATCTCACCTTTCTCTCAGGAGATTTGTGAGAAGCGCCTTGCTGGGGAGAGTGGTGGGGAAGACTGGCAGGGGCGGGGAGGGGGGGGGCGCAGGCATGGGTAGACCAGCTGCCCAGAACGCAACTTTTGTTAGAGACGGTCCAGAAGCAATCCTTCACCCCTTTAAAAGTGTCCAGGAATCAAGCTCTACCCCTTTAGAGATGATCTACACATCTGTAAGGATCGCCCCAAATCAGAGATGGTTCAGGATCCCCTCCCCATTAGAGACGGTTCAGGAGGCATGCTACCTCCTCCTCCTTCCCCTGTATTCCATAGAAACAGTTTTGGACCACATAAAAGATCGCCCCATTAGAGATGACCCAAGAAACATTTTCCTAACCCCCAAAGATGATCCCGGCCTCATCCATCTACCCAGGATCATCACCACCCCCTCCAAAATGATCCAGTGCCTAAGTTTCCCCCAAACAAAGATGGTTCAGGAACCAGGCCCCAATTTCTCCTATGAAAGATGATTTGACACCCTCCACGGTGACCCGCCACGGGAGATTGTTCTCTCCACATATGACATGGACAAGGGCCTCCATACCTCCCACCTCCACATAACTCAAGCCCATTAGAGATGGGTCTGGGACTCAAGCCCACTAGAGATGGGTCTACGAACACGCTGTCTCCCTCCTCCCCAATGGAGATTGTTCTGGCAGTCCATCTTATAAGTCCATCTGGCAGAACATTTTATGAGATATTCCAGGATCCCTCCTATATCCCCTGTCTATATTCCTGAGATAGCCAGGAATCTGAGTCCCTTCTCATTAGAGATGGTTCAGGAGGCCACCCCACCCCCACCCCGTACTTCACAAAGCTGAGGTAGCCCAGGCCCCAGGCCCTCCCTCCTGCCCTTCGATTAGGTCCAGGAGCTCCTTCTCCCTCTTGTAAGATTGTTCTGGACCAAGTAGCAATAATCTGAGATGGCGCAGAACCACCCCCCCACACCCCCCATGCTCCTCAACCCCCCTAGCTGAGGCCCGGCAAGGAGGCGGGCACGGAGGCAGGCAGGGGGCGCGCGCGGGCGGGCGCGCTGCCGCGGCGCGGGGGCGGGGGCGGGGGCGCGCGTCCGCCGGAGTCTCAGCCGTCGCCACCGCTGCCACGGCCGTCGCAGTGGAGGGGACGAGAGCCCGCCCGCCGCAGGGACGCTCCGCCAACGCCGCCGCCACTTCAGGTCCCCGGGGCGCCCAGGGGAGGGGGCTGACGCGCGTCCCCGCCGAGGTGTGCGGGGGAGGGGGCTCGGGCGCGTGCTCGCCCGCCGAGGCCGCGGGAAGGAGGGGCGCGGGCGGTGCGGGGGCGGGTCGGACCTGCGCCGGGACCCCAGCCCTGGGGAGGGGCAGCGAAGCTGGGAGCTGTCCGCGGTGCTGGTCGGGCGGGACTGAAGGGCTGGGTCCCAAGGGAGGGAAGCGGAAAAGGGGGGACTTCTGAGGCTACTCCGGAGGTAGTCTGGATTTGCCCTGGGGTTTAAGGAGGTCTCATCGTCTCTAGGGGGCTCTACTCTGGGTAACGGGGGATCTGAATTTTTGCCCTGGGGCTAGGGAGCTCTCAACCTTTTGAGGGGTTTCTTTCTTGGTTCTTGGGCCGTCTGTATGAGCTTTAAATGATGGGAGCGAATCACTTTTTCGGGGGTCTGCTTTGGGCGATGAGGGACTTGGATTTGTTCTGGGTTTGGGGGCTCTGATTTTGAGGGCCGTTTCCTTGGTTGTTCCGGACCCTAGCTTTGCCCTCGGTGATGGGGGTCAATCACTTTGGGGGGACTTTACCTTAATGACGAAGTACTATCTCCTTTCCGGGCTTTGCCTTCACTGTGAGCTGTGGCTGCCATTGGCGAGCTCTTCCCTGTGTCAGAAACCTGTGAATTGAGTTGGAGGGTTCACTTGGCTCTAGTGTGTGTGTGTGTATGACGGAGTCTGAAGCTGACCTGGACCCCTAGGGAGCACATGCTCCGGGGACACAGGGTGGGGTTTGGCCGGCTCAGGATTTGTCCTTGGCTATGACTGCATTTGACTCCCAGATCGAGCTAGAGTCTTTTTTTTTTTTTTTTTTTTTTTGCAGGAGGCAAGAGGAGGATCTTGTGACGGGGTGGTGGGGGGGAGGAGCAAAATGTCCCAGGTGCTAGGTTTGGTCATGAGTGGGTGGGGAGATTCCGGCTTGGGGGATAACTCTTATTGGGGGGGGGGGGCTCAGAAGGCAGCTTTGTGATTGGTCCTGCTCAGGATAATGAGGGGGGTTATTCTGTGCTTGCATTTTGGATGACTGGTCTTGCTGGTGAGTGGGGGAAATACAACTGGCTTTAGTTTGGGAGGGGGGCTGGCTTAGGAAGGTTCTGTCTGATCCTGTTGAGGAGTCTGGGACTAGATTTTGGGGTAGGCTCATTTTGGGGAGCCAGAAGGTGGCCCTGTTGCTTACATTTGGGAGGTTGGCTTTGGCTGGGGGCTGGAACTAGTCATGGTTTGGGGGAACTGCAGTCCTGGAGTGCCAGGGCTGAATATGAGAAGTCCTGTGGGATCCTTAGGGAAGCTGGGTTGTGGAGGATGGGTTTACCCCAGATTGGAGGGCTGGTTTGGAGGGAACTAAACTTGGCTATGGTTGGGAAGTTGTTTAGGGGTTCATCTGGCTATATTGCTATATTGGGAGGTTAGAGCTAGATAAGGGCTTCATTGGATACCCTTGGGAATGGTTTGAGAATGTTGAATTGATCCTTATTGGAGGTGGCTAAGACTGAATCAAAGGGTCAAAGTGTTGTTATTGGGAAGATGGTGCGGGAAGCTGGGGCTAAATTAGAAGTTACCTAAATTAGGTGGAGGTCTAGTTTTGGAGGGTTGATTTGTCCCTGGGTGGGAGGAGGCTGACTGGCCCAGGAGCTGTGCCTTTGGGGGCTTATGAGGAGTTGAGAAGGGCTGCCCTGAGGACAGGGCAACTAAGAGATTGGGCATTCTGGGGGATGCCCATCCATCCTCCACCCCCTAGGAAAGAGCTTGAGCTGTGCTCCCCCCTCCCCCAACAAAGACCTTATTGCAAAGGCTCTTCCATTCCTTCCTCCCTCCCTACCCCTAAATCTAGCTGCCTAGGCTTTGAATCTGGGACTTTCTGGAGGGGATAGGGGTACTGTGCCATGTTGGGGGAATCAGCTGAGCTCTTCTCCCTGTCCTGCACAGCTGGATGGCTGGATCCATGAGAAAATGCTAATGGCTCGGGATGGCACGCGGGAAGACAGCCACAAGCTGCATAAGAGATGGCTCCGGCACCAGGCATTCATGGCTGAGCTGGCTCAGAATAAGGAGTGGCTGGAGAAGATTGAGAGGGTGAGGATGTAGAAGGTCCCTCTGCCCGTGCCAGGTGCTGGAGGCCTCCAGGGGACCTACATCTCAGTTCCTGAACCCTCCACTGCCGCCCTGCCATTCCCACCCCTCTGAACCCTTTCAGATCATTTCCACGTCTGCTTCTAGCTGTGGCCGTGAGCTTCAGTTTTGCCATCTGTAAAATGGCTAGCATCTCTTCTGCATGGTGCCCATACCCTCCTGGTTGTTAAATATTTTACCCCTTCCTGTAACCTCCCCCACCAGGTTTTCTTCCACTCCACTTGGAGCATCTAGGCTGGAAGGTCAAGTAGACAGGCTGGAGCAGTCCTGGGAGACCCAGGGTTAACGTGAACTTTGGATTCCTCCAACCCTGGACTCTGATTGTGTCTATGCCTCTTACCAGTTGTGGGCCTTAGCAAATTGTGCTAACCTCTTTGAGCCGCAGTTTGCTCTGCTTTAAAATGAAGGAAATAGGGGAGCCTGGCTGGCTCAGTCGGAAGAGCATTTGACTCTTGATCTTGGGGTCGTGAGTAGAGATTACTTAAATAAATAAAACTTAGGGGCGCCTGGGTGGCTCAGTCGTTAAGCGTCTGCCTTCAGCTCAGGTCATGATCCCAGGGTCCTGGGATCGAGCCCCGCATCGGGCTCCCTGCTCCGCGGGGAAGCCTGCTTCTCCCTCTCCCACTCCTCCTGCTTGTGTTCCCTCTCTCGCTGTCTCTCTCTCTGTCAAATAAATAAATAAAATCTTTTAAAAAAAAAAATAAAACTTAAAAAAAAGAAAGTTAAATAAGGAAACAATGAACACTGCTACTTCCATGGGCTCTTTTTTTTTTTTTTAATGTTTTATTTATTTATTCATGAGAGTCAGAGAGAGAGAGAGGCAGAGGCAGAGGGAGAAACAGGCTCCCCGCCTAGCAGGGAGCCCGATGCGGACTCGATCCCAGGACCCCGGGATCATGACCTGAGCCAAAGGCAGATGCTTAACCATCTGAGCCACCCAGGCGCCCCTTCCCTGGGCTCTTAACGCAGTGAAGTCCTTAATACAAGGCCAGGCACCTAGGAGCATAATTGCTATGGTATTGTTATTTTTAATATATACTCTACCATATGGAGCTCTAGGCCATCAAAGGAGCTTGACTTCAGTCTTGGAGGAACCCAGCCTCAACTCCCAAAACTGATCCCTACTCTTGTTGAACCCCTAGACCTATAGCCCTCAGTACCCCCACTCTTCTGATGCAAAGGGGACACCTGGGTCAGCCTTAAACCCACTGATGCCCCATAAATGGTGGCACGGGCCAAAGCCACACTGAGTTTAATGGAGGTTCATTCTTTCTGCTTCTTTTGCTCTCCCTCTATCTCTTCTGTCTCCATCTCTCTCTCTCTCTCTCGTCTGTCTTTCTTTGGTTCTCTTCCCATGTTTCTGACTTTATGGGCATGTCCCTGTGTCCATCACTCTATGTCTGTCTGTCTCTTGCCTCATCTTTCTCCCCATGCATTGCTTCCTTCCATCTCTGGGCCTGTCTCTGTCTCCATGTCTCCCCCAGTGTCCCATTGCCCCCATACTTCTCTGTCCCTCCCCACCACGTGCCCCCTCCTGATCATTTCCTATCTCCCACCTGTCTGGGGCAGGAGGGCCAGCAACTGATGCAGGAGAAGCCAGAGCTGACAGCCTCGGTGCGGAAAAAGCTGGGTGAGATCCGGCAGTGCTGGGCCGAGCTGGAGAGCACCACCCAGGCCAAGGCGCGGCAGCTCTTTGAGGCCAGCAAGGCCGACCAGCTGGTGCAGAGCTTCGCCGAGCTGGACAAGAAACTGCTTCACATGGAAAGCCAGCTGCAAGACGTGGACCCTGGCGGGGACCTGGCCACCGTCAACAGCCAGCTCAAGAAGCTACAGGTATGGCCTGGCTGACCCAGACAGGACCTCTGCATGCCACTGGGGGGCCTGAGTCGGGGTCAGACGCCATTCAAGGTATTGCACACTGAGGGGATGTCATACAGGGGTTTATTTCAGATGCGTTACAAGGGCTGAAGAGCAGAAAGGGAGTACCGAGGGAATCCAATTAATAGTAACTCACTGCTTCCGGCAACCCCAAGAGATTGGTCCCATGATTATCCCCCATTTTACCAATGGGGAAGGCGAGGCACAGAAGGTGAAGCACCCTGCCCAAGGACACACAGCTAGCCGGCGGCTCCCTTGGTACGCGGGGAGGGCTCAGGGAGCAGACGCAGCGCCTGCATTATCTCGGCTCCTAGCTGGCCACCAGTCAGTGGTCAGGATCTGGTCGTTTGTCATGACCGGCTGAAGGCGCGAAAGCGGGCATTGCTTTTCACCTCTCGGGATGTAACAGCTCCTGCCTGCGTGTGCCAGGAACAATGCCTGACCACCACGGGAAACTGAGCCTCCAGGAGGTGAACTTACTGGCCCAGGGGAGCCAGTGAAGAGCCTGGATTCAAATCCAGGACGCTTGACTCTTCACCGCTCCTTTTGATATATCTCCTTCAGAGTTATGCTGCTAGAGGGGGCTTGGCATAGGATCTGGGGGAAAAAAGAAAAAAAGAAAAAAAGAAGTTAGCCAATAATAAACGCATAAAAACGCTGATTAGAATCTATTCATTCATTAATGCAGCACATCTTTACTGAGCACCGACTGTATGCCAGGTGCTCGTCTCGGTGCTGGAAAGTAGCAGTGGGCAAAAGTGCGCCTTCGTGGGGCTCACGTTCTGGTCGGGGAGACAGACAAAGGAGCAAAGAGACACACAGATCTGAACCTGATGCTAGTGATGTTATTGCTTTATACAAAGCAGCGGCCCTCACGTGGCCTTGGTCTCCAGGACACCCTTCCCCTCTTAGAAATCGTGGAGACCCCCCAAGAGCTTTGGTTCGGGTGCATTATACCTATCGATATTTACTGCACTAAGAAAACAAAGGATTCACGTAAAAACAATGGTAATAAATCAACTTTTTGATATTAACCCCCGAGCGTTCTTTTATGAAGAACAACTCTATTTTCCCAGCCAAAAGAAATATTAGGAGATTGGCACCCTTTCCAGTGCTGCAACTCTTTCGTGTCTGGCTTAACAGAACATTCACACCTTTGCTTCTGCACACGTTCTGTTTTCTGTGGCAAAAGCACGGATCATATGGTCCCCGACTGAGCCACCCAGGCGCCCTGCATCTTAGTATTTTAATAAAATAGTTGTAACCTTGCAGACCCCTTGGAAAGATATTGGGGATGTGGTGAGCTCTCAAGAAATGGGGATCTGTGGGGTGCCTGGGTGGCTCCGCCCGTTAAGCGTCTGCCTTCAGCTCAGGTCATGGTCCCAGGATCCAGGGATCGAGCCCCACGTTGGGCTCTCTGCTTAGCAGGAAGTCTGCTTCTCCCTCTCACTCTGCCTGATGCTCCGCCTGCTTGTGTGTTCTCTCTCTCTCTCTTCCTCTGTCAAATAAATAAAATCCTGGGGCGCCTGAGTGGCTCAGTCGGTTAGGCGTCTGCCTTCGGCTCAGGTCATGATCCCAGGGCCCTGGGATCGAGCCCCGCATCGGGCTCCCTGCTCTGCGGGAAGCCTGCTTCTCCCTCTGCCTGCTACTCTGCCTATCTGTGCTCTCCCTCTCTCTCTCTCTGTCAAATAAATAAATAAAATCTTTAAAAAATAAATTAAGTAAATAAATAAAATCTTGAAAAGTAAACATATTTAAAAAGAAAAGAAAAGAAAAGAAATGGGGATCTGTGACTGTCAGGGAGGGCCAGCCAGAAGCAGAAGGCATGCTCCACTGAGGGCAGCTTGAGGAAGTTGGTATAATGGTGCAGTGCTCTGCCATCGCTGTCTTGAAATTCTTAATCAGATCTGAACGCAGGGCTCTGCATTTCCATTGTGTACCGGGCCCCACAAATTATGTAGCTAGTCCTGAGCCGAACCCATCTGGAAGCCAGAAGGCAGGGGAGGCGATTGGGGCGGTCTGTACAGGTCAGCCCCCTGGACCACAGAGCAGGGGAGAGAAGCTTAGACTCTGGGTCAGGAGGGGCAAAAGAAGGCAAAGGAAGGCATCCAGTGCATTTTTCCCCTATTACAGCATTGTTAGTGGTCTTACTGTGCTGAGTCACTCGTTGCCAATAGGACTGTGGTAGACGGTATGGCACCATGGTCAAGGCCCCGGAGGTGGGAGCCTGGCTGCCCAGGGTCAAGCCCTGGCTCTCTGACTTACCAACGGGGTGACCTAGGGATTAATTCTCGCTTTGTGCCTCAGTTTCTTCTTCCGTAACCTGGGCATAACGAGAGTACTGACCTCATGGGGACGTTGTAAAGATGAAAAGACATAATTCATCTAGTAGTTTCAGACTTGCTGACTCAACAAATCTGAATTTCGGTTTTTTGAATTTTCGGAATTTCAGGTTTTGAACATTTTTATTTTAATGGTCTTCAACGGGAGGGCGTTTATCATCACTCTGCTGTGTTCAAAGTTACTTGGTCATTATTTCCTGACCTTCCTTGTGGCTCTTACTTATGCGAACGTTGTTTCCATTCGGAGCATTTCTCACCCCCTCCCCTGCCACACACACTCCTTTTGCTGCTTAAAAATGTATTTTGGGGGGTGACATATGGAACGTTAATATAGTGCCAAAAGTTAGAATGGTCTTCTGTTCACGTGATCTTGCCAAATAACTTGCCCGAAGCCTGCTGCCATTTAATGCTCTCTCCCCAGTAGCCAATGAGAGTTCCTGGTATTGTCAGACTTCTTCGATTTTTTTCCCCAGTCTGATGGAGGGGTGTTTGCGTTTGTATTTTTTCCTGTGACCAGTGAGCTTGAACATCCCTGTCTTTCTTCTGGCCATTTAGGTTTTGGAGGGAGGATTTGGGGCCTCCTGTTCTTCCCACCCCATGGAAGGAAGCACTGTTCAAGCATTGTTCCTGGGAGAGGCCTAGGCCCAGCAGAGACAAGGGTCTGGCTGGGGGGTCACACAGAGATGAGAGGCAGGGGCGGGCCCCAGCACAGGACTTTGCCCGGCAGAGGGAGCCCGAGGTGGCAGGGAGTGACTCAGTAGGCCACGGCCCCCAGATGGAGCCCAGCTGGGCCTCAGGAGCTGCCGCTGGGGAAGGGAGGGGCTGCCCAAGGCCCCCCCTGTCCCCTGGGGCCGCCTGAGAGCTCAGACGCTGGGCACAGGCAGGAGGGCGTGCGGCTGCCATCCAGCCGGCAAATTTCCTGGCTGCTGCACCCCTCTGGCCCTGGGGCCAGGCGGGGCTGGAACAGGCTGGTTTAGGCAGAGGGGGTGTGGATGTGTGAGCGGTCTGCCCCCTTGGCCTTTCTCTGGGCCTGTCTCTCTGTCCTGCTCCCCAAGATCCTCTGTGTGGAAACTCTGGGAGTTGCTGTCTCCCGTGTCCGTGTCTATGTTTCTCTTACTTTCTCACTCTCTTCTCTTTTTGTTTCCATTCTCCATCTCTGCCTCTGTCCCTTGATCCCTGCATCCTCCTACATCCTCCCCAGCATCCCCTGCCCCAGCCGCTGCAGCAGGCTTCCTGGGAGCCCACCTGAGGGGTAGGCCACGTGACCCCGAGTCCTCTCTCCGAGCCTCCTGCCCAACTGGCCTTCCTGGCCCAGGGACCAGATGGTGGCGTTCCAGGCCCGTGCTTGCCAGTCCTCAGGGGCCTGACCAGCTGGTCTGGCTCAGCCACGGGCTCCTGCCTGGGGAGGGTGGGGGTGGCTGGTCTCCTGCCATCTGAGGGGGAATGGCCAGGGGAAAATGCACTGGAGACTTTGCAGCTGCTAGGCTGGGTCCCTGGGGACTCCTTACCACCCACTCCACCCCCGCAAACCACCCCCCAACACCAAGCAAGGCTCTTTCTCTGGCCAAGGAAACACCCCCCCCATTCTTTGTGTCATACGTCTTCCTGAGCTCAGCACGGCCTAGAGGGAGAGTTGGGGTACAGGAGCGGCACGGCCGGGGTTGGAAGCCCCATTCCACTATTGCGTGACTCAGGGCAAGTGACCCCACCTTTCTGAGCCTCCATTCTAGAGAAGCAGAGTGACCGAGAGCCACTGGGATTTTGTGGTCACATGGCCCCGGGGTTCAAATTCCAGCTCTGGCAGTCTTTACTCTGGACCAGGGACAGCTCCTCAAGTCTCAGTTTCCCCGACTGGAAAATGGGCAGGTAGCAAGGTGGATCCAAGTAGGGATGAGAATGATCTGGGGGTCAGGGCTTGTGTGTTACTACCTACCACGTGGTTAGTGCCTGAGGGTTTTTCTCAAGTAGGCTCTTCTGGTTTTGATTTTGGTTTTTTTTACATTTAATGTCCTTTTTAAAATTAAGATTTAATTCCATACCATAAAATGCACACTTTTAATGTGCACAAGTCAGTGGTTTTCGTGTATTTGCAAATCACTCCACCCCCCAAAAAATTCCATTCCCATTAGCTCCCTCTACCAATTTACTCCCTCTATGCATCTTCTTTTTGACTCTATAGATTTGCCTATTTTGGACATTTCACATAAATGGAATCATACAATGTGTGGTCCTTGGTGTCTGGCTTCTTTCACTTAGCACCCTTTTCAAGAGTCATCCTTGTGGTAGAATTTATCAGTACGTCATGGCTCCTCTGGTTTTGATGTGTGTAAAGCTGGTTTGCTTTTTAAAATTCTTCATTTTTAATATGGCCCAGCATACTAGCCTGGTGATTGGTCCAACAAATGCAGTGAGCACACATTTACAGAGACCTACTCTGTGCCAGGCACAGGGCCAGGCGCTGGGATCCAAGTGTGAACGAAACAAACATCCCCTGGGGCGCCTGGGTGGCTCAGTCGGTTAAGCATCTGTCTTTGGCTCAGGTCATGGTCCCAGGGTCCTGGGATCGAGCCCCCCATCGGGCTCCCTGCTTGGCGGGAAGCCTGCTTCTCCCTCTCCCACTCCCCCTGCTTGTGTTCCTGCTCTCGCTATCTCTCTGTCAAATAAATAAATAAAATCTTAAAAAAAAATAATCCTGGTCCAATGCTAAGAGCAGTGGCTGGTATGGAACAGGCATCAAGATGTGTTGCCTATCATTGCTGTGAGGGTAAGAAGTATAATGTGAAAAGTGAAAAGGCTTTCTTCTCCCACCACACACGCATGGTCCCACTCCCCGGGGGTGTCACTCTTTTTTTTTTTTTTTTTTAGATTTTTATTTATTTATTGAGAGAGAGAGAGCACGAGCAGGGGCCGAGGCAGAGGGAGAAGCAGGCTCCCTACTGAGCAGGAAGCCCGAAGCGGAACTGGATCCCAGGACCCTGGGATCATGACCTGAGCTGAAGGCAGACGCTTAACCGACTGCCACCCAGGCGCCCCATGGGGGTGTCACTCTTGTCACAGTTTCTTCTGAGTCTTGGAAATCTTCCATGCATACACACACATACACGTGACATAGAGACAGACCAAACTGAAGCTTGCCCTTTTCATTGGACAGAACACCCCAGGTGTCCTTTCTTGTCCAAGAATATATGGATATACTGGTTGCATGGTATTCCATGGGGTGATTCAACAATCTATCTTTTTTTTTAAAGGTTTATTTATTTATTTATTTATTTATTTATTTATTTATTTATTTTATTCTTATGTTAATCCCCATACATTACATCATTAGTTCTAGATGAAGTGTTCCATGACTCATTGCTTGTGCATAACACCCAGTGCTCCATGCAGAACGTGCCCTCCTCAATACCCACCACCAGGCCAACCCATCCTCCCACCCCCCTCCCTTCTAGAACCCTCAGTTTGTTTTTCAGAGTCCATCATCTCTCATGGTTCATCCACCCTAAAGATTTATTTATTTATTTGAGAGAGAGAGAATGAGAGAGAGAGAGAGAGCACGTGAGAGGGGAGAGGGCCAGAGGGAGAAGCAGACTCTCCGCCGAGCAGGGAGCCGGATGCGGGACTCGATCCCGGGACTCCAGGATCACGACCTGAGCCGAAGGCAGTCGCTTAACCAACTGAGCCACCCAGGCGCCCCTCAACAATCTATCTTTAACCAGCCCTCTGTCATGAGACCTCTGGGCTGTTTCTCTTTTTTTTTTTTTTTTTTAAGATTTTATTTATTTATTTGACAGAGAGAGACACAGCGAGAGAGGGAACACAAGCAGAGGGAGTGGGAGAGGGAGAAGCAGGCTCCCCGCGGAGCAGGGAGCCCGATGTGGGACTCGATCCCAGGACCCTGGGATCATGACCTGAGCCGAAGGCAGTCGCTTAACCGACTGAGCCACCCAGGCGCCCCTCTGGACTGTTTCTAATCTTCTGCTAGTATAAATAACACCGCAGTAGACATCCCTGTCCATATGCATTTGAGCCTATGTGCAAATATTTCTGTAGAAAAGAGTCCTCCAGGGGCGCCTGAGTGGCTGAGTCAATTAAGCGTCTGCCTTCGTCTTGGGTCATGGTCCCATGGTCCTGGGATCGAGCCCTGCATTGGGCTCCCTGCTCAGCGGGGAGTCGGCTCCTTCCTCTCCCTCTGCCCCTTCCCTCTGCTTGTGTTCTCTCTCTCTCTCTCTCTCTCAAATAGATAAATAAAATCTAAAAAGAAAAACAAAAGAGTCCTCCAAGTAACATTTCTGGGCCAAAAGGTGTACACATTAAAGTTTTTGAGAGATATTGCCAAGTTGTCCCCGTGAAAAGGCAGTGGACGCATCTGCACGTGATCGCGCTCTTCTCCCCACATGGTCCCCATGATTAGGTATTATCAAGCTTTCTCACCTCTGCTAATCTGAGAAGTGAAAGATACTGTTTCATAGTTATTTTTTTAAGATTTCATATATTTGAGAGAGAGAGAGAGATAGAGCATCGGTGGCGGGGGGGGGGACAGGGAGAGGCAGAGGGAGAAGCAGACTTCCCGCTGAGCAGGGAGCCTGATGCCTGGCTTGATCCCAGGACCCTGGAATCATGACCCTAGCCAAAGGCAGACGCTTAACTGACTGAGCCACCCAGGTATCCCTCTCTTATAGTTATTTTAACTTGCATTTCCCTTAATGTTGAAGGAGGCTGAATATCTTTTTGTACATTTAATGACCACTGTACTTCTGTATCCTTTGCTCATGTTTGCAGGGAAGGATCCACGTTAAATGGGCGTTCAAAATATGTGGCATTCTTGCAAGAGTAGAAAAGTGTTAGTCCTGGAATTATTCCATCTCGGGTCATACGGCCACTTGGTGGGCAGATTATGGAGAGGTTTTCATCTAGTGGAGAACTGGAATTTATTAGCATTTCAGATTATATTTAAGAGTTTCCAGAATTTGAATGCATTTTGATTTTCTACACATTGCTGCAATGATTTTCCTAGTGAAAAAGGTTTTGGAGTGACTATTTTCTTTGATTTCTGCAGCTTGTGATTGTGCCTTTTGAAATTTCCTTTTATATGATTTTGGCTTGTTAACAACGTTTGATTTTTATCCATTTTCATGACTCCTACAGATTGTGAACTGTATCAGCTGGGACTCTTTGGGGTGCAGTTCATAGTACTTCAACCCACATTGACTTAGCTGATGGGCGGTTCTTGGCTCACGTTGCTGCAAAACCCAGGGGGTAGGCGGCTTCAGGCATGGCTGGATCAGTTTCTCAAATTATGTCCTCAGCAATCTGTCTCCGTTTCTGGGCCCTGCTTTCCTCTCTGTTGGCCTCACTGTCGGGAGCAAGTTGGCAAGTTGGTGGCAAGGTGCCCCCCGACCCCCACCCCAGGCCCATGTTCTACCTACTGAGGAACCCAATGGCGAGTACCCTCCTGAGTTCACATACATTTTCTGCAAAAGTGGGAAGGGTTTGGGGCGCCTGGGTGGCTCAGGTGGGTTAAATGTACAACTCTTCATCTCAGCTCAGGTCTTGAGCTCAGGTGGTGGGTTAAATGTACAACTCTTCATCTCAGCTCAGGTCTTGAGCTCAGGTGGTGAGTTCAAACCCCAGATGGGCTTCCACACTGGGTGTGGAGTCTACTTAAAAAAAATAAATAGGGCGCCTGGGTGGCTCAGTTGGTTAAGCGACTGCCTTCGGCTCAGGTCATGATCCTGGAGTTCCGGGATCGAGTCCCGCATCGGGCTACCTGCTCAGCAGGGAGTCTGCTTCTCCCTCTCCCGCTCCCCACTCTTGTGCACTTTCTCTCTCTCTCACTCTCTCTCAAATAAATAAATTAAAAAAAAAAATCCTTAAAAAAAAAAAGATAAAAAATAAATAAATAAGTTTAAAAAGTGGGAAGGGCTTTCCTTGGCTGATCTTAGGTCACACGCTATCTCTTACCCAGTCCCCGTGGTCAGGATGGTTTCAGTGTTCTGATTGGCTAGTTTGGCTCGTGTGACCGACCACACTTGGAGCTGTTGGTTTTTTTAGTCGCCCGGAGCTCGGGTCTGAGAGGGGCGTAGGAGGTGCTGCAGAGAAGGCATGGACGGTGGGCTGGCAAAACTAACAGTTCTGCGCTACAGAACCTTGCAACAACAGTATTCACTTGGTTCTTGGGTTTTGACTGTTGAGTTGCAGTCATTTGCTCTAATCTGTTACCACTTAATTTCATTATTGTAATGTTGTTTTCTTTTATGGCTTTCCCCCATCTGTTTGGAGTCACACAAGTAATACGCAAATATATTCTTTTGGTTAAAGATCTTACTAACGTAGAAGTCTTCAGTGAAACATAAAGTCTCCCTTAACCGTACCTCCCATTCCCACACCCCGAAAGGAACCTCCGTTATGATTTCGTGTGCATCCTTCTAGACCTCTTTCTGTGCATTTACTAGCTACCTGTGTGGATTTTGAATATTTTTAATTTTTAATGTTTAATTTAAAAATTTTAAAAATTACATTTTATGGCTCAGACATCAAACGCTTTATAAAAAAATCCTATGTGACAAGTCTCTCCTTCACCCCCGTCCCCATTCACTGAGTTCTCATCCCCCGCCCATAGGTACCATCTGTGATTAATTTCTTGTTTACTCCAGGGAGTTTTTATGCATGTGCGACCCATGACAAATATATCCAAATGTACTAAGTTGTTTTTTTCTCTTAACAGCAAGTCTTGGCCATTATTCCATACTGATGTGGATTTGTTTAACCGTTTCACTCTTGATGGGCGTCATGTTTGCTTTCAGTTGTTTCCCGTTATAAACTCTGCTACAACGTGATCCTTGGGCGAACATCTTTATGCACATGTGCCAGTATTTCTTTAGTTATATTCCTAGAAGTGGAAGTGCAAGTGCTGGGTCAAAGCATATGAACTTTTTTGCATTTTGATAGGATCTGCCAAATTGCCTTCCAAAAAGGCTCTGCTAATTTACACCACCACCGGCCGACAGCGGCTGAATGTACCCATCTTGCATCTTTGCCAATAATAAATATTATCTGTCTTTTACATGGTTGCCAATCTGGTGAATAAGAAAGGGTACCTTGTTTTAATGTGTATTTTCCTGCTGATTAGTGGGACTAGGCATCTCTTCCATGTGCTTACTTTTATTTCTGTGTGTGGCCTGTTCACTCCGAGAGGTGCCTGTTCACATGGGGGCAGTCTTTTTCTTTGCCAGTGACATTCATTTGTGCATTGATCAAATCACAACCGAAGACCTATTACATGCCAGACACTGTTCTAGGCGCTCAGGAATACAGAGGTCAACTGACACAAACCCTGCCCTCATGAAGCTCCCACTCCAGAAACAGGAGACCAATAAAAAAGCCACAAGTAAAGACAGTATTGGCTGATGGTGGTAAGTGGAGACAGAGGAAGCAGGATAAAGGAAATTCTTTGATTGTCAAAGAAACTAGCTCCTTGTTCTAATAATATGTGTTATGTTAAATATTTTTTTCAGGCTGTCATTTGCCTTCTAAATACATCTAGAAATTTTGGCTGATGCAAAAAAAGTATTTTATGTGGCCAAATTTATAAATCTTTCCCTTTATGATTTTTTTTTTCTTGGAAAGATTTTCTCCATCCTAAGATTATAAAAGCATTTGCCCAGGTTTTCTTCTGTGCCTTATGGATTTACTTATTCCATTTAAGTCTTTAATCCATCTGGAATTGTTTTCAGCATAAAGAGCAAGGAAGGGATCCAGCTAAATTGGTTAGCCAGTTGGCCCATGACCACTCGTTGAATAATCCATCTTTTCCTTGGGGATTTGAAATGGCATCTATAAAATGTATGAATTCTCCAGTGTATTTGGGTCTGCTTTTGCACTTTCTGTCTGTCCCTATGGCATACCAACTATTTAAATCACTATAACTTTGGGGCGCCTGGGTGGCTCAGTTGGTTAAGCGACTGCCTTTGGCTCAGGTCATGATCCTGGAGTCCCGGGATCGAGTCCCACATGGGGCTCCCTGCTCGGCAGGGAGTCTGCTTCTCCCTCTGACCCTCCTCCCTCTCATGCTCTCTGTATCTCATTCTCTCTGTCTCAAAATAAATACACAAAAATCTTTAAAAAAAAATAAATCACTATAACTTTATATTTATGACATTTGGAAAGGTTGGCTCTTTGGACAAATTACCTAACTTCTCTGGGCTTCAGTTTCCACCTTTGTAAAAGGGGGATATCACCAAATTTGAAGGCTGGTTCTGAGAATGAATGAGTGAATGGGCCGCTTTAGCTCAGGGGGCCAGGTAAGCCTCTTTTAGAAGGTAATGTATGAGCTGAAATCTAATTGACAAGGAAGAGCATGCCTGTTAGAGGGAATAACAAAGGCAAAGGCCCTGAGGCAGGAACTAGTGTAGTGTGTGGCGGTTATCGTGAGGAGCCTAGCGCTTCCGGAGGGGATTGAGCAGGGGCCGAGTGAACCCCTTGCGGAAGGGTTTGGCTGTCACCATAAAGGTACTGGGGAGCCACAGCGGATTGGGAGGGAGGGTGGAGCCTGTTGACTCTGCTCCTGTCCCCACAGTCGATGGAGTCGCAGGTGGAGGAGTGGTACCGCGAGGTGGGAGAGTTGCAGGCGCAGACCGCCGCCCTGCCACTGGAGCCGGCCAGCAAGGAGCTGGTGGGCGAGCGGCAGAACGCGGTGGGCGAGCGCCTGGTGCGCCTGCTCGAGCCGTTGCAGGAGCGCCGCCGCCTGCTGCTCGCCTCTAAGGAGCTGCACCAGGTGGCGCACGACCTCGACGACGAGCTGGTGAGGACTGGCGCGGGGACTGGGGCGGGCCGGGGTAACGGGGAGGAGATGGTTGCGCGGCTGGGGCGGGATGGGAGGCCACGGGAGAGCCGGCGGGCCGGCGGGGGCGTGGAGGTTGGGAGTGGGGGCGGGGCCGTGGGACCTTGGCGAGTTCAAGGGCGGAGCTGGCTGGGAGACCTTCCCACTGACCTGCTGCTAGACTCAGTCGTCCAGGCCTTCCCGTACTCATTCACTCGTTCACTTATCCACTCATTCATTCCTTCGCTTTTTCGCATTTACTCACTTTCATTCATTCATTGATTTATTCATGAAGCCATTTAGTTATTCATTGACTCATCTTTATTCCTTCCTCCACTGATTTATTGCTATTCATTTATTCACTCGCCCCTCATTCATTCATTTCCTAATCCAGTCACTCGCTTCCTGATTTGCTCATTCATTCCTTCTCACTGATTTGCTCATTCGCTTGATCCTTATGGGCCTAGCTCTGTACTTGGATGATGCTGGGGTCACAGGGGGGACCAAGACAGACCCCATTCCTGCCCATAGAGGGCTCAAGAGTCCAAAGGGGAAAATGGACTTATCTCCAGTGATAACCCAGGGTGATTAGGGCTGTGATGAGGGCGTTTAGGAGGCTGTGGGAGCTCAGAGGAGGCAACTGGCCAAGGTCCAAAGTCAGGGAGGATTTCCTAGAGAAGGGGATGTCTTGAGTTGGGACATGAAGGAAGAGTCCCCATGATCCTGCTGAGGGAATTGCAGGACGCAAGACCTGCCCGTGCCAAGGACAGAGGTAAGTAAGCCTGAACCTGGCTTGAGTGCAGACAGCAAAACAGTGCAGCGAGAGAGGAGGCTGAAGAGAGGTGACCAGGTTCTTTGGTGAGGAAGGGTCTTAGATCCTATAAAGGTGGCTTACAGTTTAATTGGGGTGCAGGGGTCCTTGGGTGCATTCTCCCCTTGACTTGCTCCCTGCATCCTCCCCAGGCATGGGTCCAGGAGCGACTGCCACTGGCCATGCAGACGGAGCGAGGCAGTGGTTTGCAGGCTGTCCAGCAGTACATCAAAAAGAACCAGGTGAGCAGAGCTAGGGTGAGGATGTGGGGTAGGACACATTTGGAAACACGTGAGAGAAAACAGCTCAAAGTGGTTAAAGCCAAAATTTGTTGGCTGTTGTGATTGAGAAGAGTGTGGACAGCAGGTATAGATGCATCCAGGTACTTCCATGATGTCATGAATCTCATAACTCCATTGTGTGTGTGTGTGTGTGTGTGTGTGTTTCTGTGTTAACTTTGTTCTCAGGCCAACTCTCTCCTCTCCTGATGGTAAAAGACCTCCAACAGATTCAAGTGTACATTCCACTTGAGAGAAGAGAATTTCTCTTTCTCAATAATTTCAGCAAGTCCCAGGGATAACTCTCATTGGCTCAGCTTGAATCACGTGCCCATCCCTAACTAATCATGGTGGCCAGGGATTTAAACTGTTCTGTTGGCCTGGTCTGGACTCAGGGCCCACTATTGGAACCTGCAGATGGAGTCAGCCTTCACTTAATTACATGGGCTGAGAAGGGAGACAAGGGGGTTCCCCAGAGGAAAGTCAGGGTGCCATGAGTAACAGTAAGGCGAATGGCTTATTGGACAAGGAAAAAGAAAAGCAACAACAAGTAGGAACTCAAAGCACCCATAGGGAGAAAGGACAGAGATGATCAGCGAAAGAGCGCAGACTCCTAATGGTGTCCACTTTACTCATGGTGGGGGAGCTCTTGAGCCCCTAAGATCTCTGGATCTCTGTTCACCTCCTGGGCCTCAGTTCCACATCTAAACAAGTAGAGCTGCTCTAGAGCAGTGGTTTTCAAATCACTTAGCAGAGGAACTTTCTGGACAAAGCAACTCCTTCACCGAAGCCCAGTGTAAGACACATGAGAGAGGAATACTACTACTACTAATTACACGTTGACTGAAGACTTACTGTGTGCCAGGTACGGTCATAGGAGGTTGTACGTAGGCTTTTTAAATTTAATCCCCACAATAACCCTATCAGATGGGTATTCTCATTACTCCCCTTTACCAAAAAATATGAGTTGGGAGAATGGGCACTGAAGGATGGTGGGGAGGTGGGCTTACAAATGATTCTCAAAGGTTTTTGACCATGCTGCCCTAGCTGGAGTTCTTTAAGAGGCTGGAGGGGGTTTTTTAGCTTTCGCTTTTCTATTCTGATGAAAACACTCTTGGCTGTATTTTTTTAAATTTTATGTATTTATTTGAGAGAGAGAGTGCATGCGCATGCGCACGAGCAGGGGGCGGAGAGGGGCAGAAGGAGAAGGACAAGCAGACTCCGCGCTGAGTATGGACTTGATCCCAGGACCCTGAGGTCATGACCTGAGTGGAAGGCAGACGCTTAACAGACTGAGCCACCCAGGCACACCAGAAAACACTCGACTGTTGACAGTGTTGGGGACAAGTAGAACTGGCCCATCCTTTTCACGGTTGAGGGAAGCAATCAAGTGCAGTTCATGCTTAACCCTGGGGGAGCTCCACTGTGCGTGCACAGGAGCACTGGATGCCCCGGATGGCCCGGAGCCAGAAGAGTAACAGCAGTTACTGTATTATATATTGTATTATATAATATATATATTATAATATATATAACTATTATATAATACAGTTACTGTATTATCGTATTGACTGAGCACCTACTACGTGCCGGGCACAGTTCTGAGTGCTCCAGGGTACAACAGCCCCACGAGGTGGACCTTAAGCACGCCACCCCCAGCCATGGGAAGTTGGCAAGTTCCCCAACCTCTCCGTGCCTCAGTTTCCCCGTCTGTAAAGTGAGACAGAGAACTGGAGCTGCAGCGAGGACTGGATGAGTGGCCACATCCTGCAAAGCCCTTGCTTAGCCAAGTGCCTGGCAGGTGGCAGGCGCTCAGGGTCACCTATTATCACCTCCATTTGCAAGTCGAGGAAACTGAGGCACAGGAGAAGCTAAGTAAGGTGTGCACCAACCACAGAGCTGGTTGAGGGAACCCTCGGGGCTGATGGAAGTGTTCCATATCCTGCCCTGGATACGCGGCGTACCCACGTGTAAATATGTTGACCTGTACCCAGAAGATGTGCACACCTCACTGCACGTGAGTTCTACACCCACTGCCCCCAGCAGCCTGATTCTCAGCCTGTTTCGGCCATTAGGGGGTATCTTACACCACCAGGCGTCTTGGTTGAGAGTACAGTGTCGGGAGCCTGTGTCCTGTGTGGCCCCCTTACTAACTGCTTGTTCCCCGGCGATGAACTGCGCCTCTCGGTGCCCGTTTTCCCACCGGCAACATGGGGGTGTGAGCGAGCGAGGAACGGCAAACTGCCTAAGCGGTGCCTAAGGCGGGGGGCGGGGGGCGATCTGCGGCGGCTTCTGATTACGTCGGTGGGCTGTGCGAGTCTCCGAGGCGCCCGAGGCCCCCCGCCGGGCCTTGGAGCGCCCCTCTCCACCCCCACCCCCACCTCCCGCCCCCAGGGCCTGCGGCGGGAGATCCAGGCGCACGGGCCGCGGCTGGAGGAGGTGCTGGAGCGCGCGGGCGCGCTGGCATCGCTGCGCAGCCCGGAGGCGGAGGCCGTGCGCCACGGCCAGGAGCAGCTGCAGGGCGCTTGGGCCGGACTGCGGGAGGCGGCCGAGCGGCGGCAGCAGGTGCTGGACGCCGCCTTCCAGGTGGAGCAGTACTACTTCGACGTGGCCGAGGTGGAGGCGTGGCTGGGCGAGCAGGAGCTGCTCATGATGAGTGAGGACAAGGGCAAGGTGCGCCCGGGCCGGGGGGTGGGGGGGGCCGGGGGGCGCTGGAGCCCGGGGCCGGCCGCTGCCGCCTCATCGCGGGCGCCATGTGCCCCCAGGACGAACAGAGCACCCTGCAGCTGCTCAAGAAGCACCTGCAGCTGGAACAGGGCGTGGAGAACTACGAGGAAAGCATCGCGCAGCTGTCGCGCCAGTGCCGGGCGCTGTTGGAGATGGGGCACCCGGACAGGTGGGCGGGAGGGCGGGGTGGGATTGGGGCCGGGGGGGCGGGGCCAGTTCTTAAGGAATGATCCGGAAGGATCTGAAGCTTCACTATTGGAAATTGGGACACAGCCCGAAGTGGACATTGGGGTGGGAGGGGCGCTCACTGCCAAGAGCTGGAGCCTTGGGATTTCAGCGTGTGGGTGGGGCGGTGAATGGAGGGGCAGTGCCCAGGGATGGTTGAGAGGGTGGGGCCACGGGTATTGGGATTTCAGTGTAGGGGTGGGAGGTGATGTCTCAGACTGAGGAGAGAAGGAAGAGCTCAGGACAGGGAAGGGTCCTCTTCCTACCCAGTGTCTGGGAGGACAGAAAAGCTCGGAGTGCTGTGATTGGGCATAGCCTGATACCTCCCGGGTGGCCAGGCATGGGGCCTCCCTGAGGCCAGGAGTAGGGGCCATATCTGGGAGTCCTGGGCTAGGGGTGAGACCTGAGAGAGGGCACAGGGCTAGACCTCTGTCCTCCAGAGCCAGGAGACGGCCTGGAGGTGAGGTGGGTTGGCTGGGGACCCACGTAGGGAGTCAGCAGCCCCACCCAGGTCCCTGGAGGGGCGGGGAGAGGGACCACAGAGAGGCTGGGGGAAGAGGGAGCAGTGAACTTGTCAAGCTTAGGGAAGCAAAGTTTTTCCCGGAGTGCTCAGCTGCAAGTATTGGGTTCACTGAATCCAAGCCTTGCAGAAAACAGAGGCCCCCGCGAAGGAGTCTGAGCAGATACTACTCCGGCTGAAGGTTCAGAGGACACACAGCCTTGCCCCGAGAGGGGGGTGTCAGGGGGTCACAGCTCTGTCCTGGAAGTCTCAGGGGGCTCTGCCCCTGCCCCTCCCTGTCCCCCATCAGCGAGCAGATCAGCCGGCGGCAGTCTCAAGTGGACCGTCTGTACGTGGCGCTCAAAGAACTGGGGGAGGAGCGCAGGGTGGGCCTGGAGCAGCAATACTGGCTGTACCAGCTCAGCCGCCAGGTGGACGAGCTCGAGCACTGGATCGCCGAGAAGGAGGTGGTGGCTGGCTCGCCTGAGCTCGGCCAAGACCTCGAGCACGTCACGGTGAGCGTCGTTGGTAATACTATGGGTACCGGTGGCTACTGTGTATGCTACTAAGGTTCTCCGGGCCTCGGTTTCCCTAGCTGTAATGTGAGGATAACAACAGCCCCCACCGCCTGGCTCTTCTGTGAGCCCGAAGAGTCGCCCTAGCGTAAAGCGCTTAGGACAATACTCAGCACACACAGTGCCTAACAGAGGAAGTGTTAGTTGCTATCATCTGGTTGTTTGCTTGTTGTTGCTGTGATCGCTACAGAGTAAGTGCTCCTGTAGGGTTAGGTATTACTTTTCATCATGCCGGTCATCGCCAGCATGATTATTGTTACTCTTACCTGCTACAAGATGGTGGACTGGAGGGGGCTTGTGTGCGCAGGACCTTTGCCCATGCCGTATTCCCGGGGGCAGGTGCTGCAGGAGAAATTCTCAGAGTTCGCCAATGAGACGGGCACTGCAGGGCGGGAGCGGCTGGCGGCCGTGAACCAGATGGTGGATGAGCTGATTGAGTGCGGCCACACGGCGGCGGCCACCATGGCCGAGTGGAAGGACGGGCTGAA
The DNA here is from genome assembly GCF_011800145.1 of Mirounga leonina. NCBI lineage: Eukaryota > Metazoa > Chordata > Mammalia > Carnivora > Phocidae > Mirounga > Mirounga leonina. The sequence goes on along the minus strand of NW_023270459.1, from coordinate 526,759 downwards.
TGAGGCCTGGGCTGAGCTGCTGGAGCTTATGGGCACTCGGGCCCAGCTGCTGGCTGCCTCTCGGGAGCTGCATAAGTTCTTCAGCGACGCCCGAGAGCTTCAGGGACAGATTGAGGAGAAGCGGAGGCGACTGCCCCGCCTGACCGCCCCGCCTGAGCCGAGACCCAGCGCCAGTTCCATGCAGCGGACCCTGCGCGCCTTTGAGCATGACCTGCAGCTCCTCGTGTCCCAGGTGGGCAGGTGGGAGGGCCTGGACAGCGTGGCCAAGGTGTGTTGGGCAGCAGAGCAGGCAAAAATGTGGCTGTAGAGCGGGTGGAAATTAGACAGTGGAGCAGGTGAAAACAGACCAGGGAACAGGCAGAAGCGAGATGATGGGGCAGGTAGAAAACCCACTGATTGCACGGTGCCTAGAAGTCAGACAGTGTCCAGAAAAGGTGGCGGAGTATGTCTGATAGAAATGAGACAGTGTTTCCAGTGGAGACTGGGCAGGGGTTCTCCTAGAAACTGTGAAGGGAATCTTACCCAAACCCAGATGGAGAGCCTAAAGGAAATTTCAGAGGCTTCAGAGAAATTTGGCGGTGAGGCAGATAGAAATTAGATAGCAGGTCTCTGATGGAAATCATATGACTTTCCTGCAAGAAATTTGATGGGGGTGGAAAGTAATGGACACGGCAACAGAGCTAATAGAAATCAGGCTGTGGATCTGACAGGAATTGGGAGGCGGATCTGAGAAATCAGATGGAAATGAGGCTGTGGGCGTAATAGAACTCCCACGGCCGAGGGAAATTGGGCTTCCGGTCCAGCGGACGGCAGAAACAGGACAGTCATCTTTATGTGAACCATCCAGATGACTGTTAGGAATCAGGCAGAGAGATTGATAGTGATTAGGTGGTGGATCTGATAGAAAGAGGGCGGTCACTCCAAAAGAAATCAGGCGGTTGAACCAGTAGAGAGTGAGCAGTGGGTCTGCTAGAACTCACGTGGCAGAACCAATAGAAATTGAGCAGGAGACCCAATAGGAACTGAGTAGCCATTCTGAAGGAAATTGGGCGGTAGGTAGCGATAAGAGGGACACAGTTGTGGGATCATGAGGGTGCGGGTTCCTGGCACCCAGCCAGCCGATTGAAGGAGGGCGGAACCTGGACCCCATGGAGGGCCCCCCTGATGGGGGAAGAAGGGCAGAGCCTGGACCCCATGGAGGGCCCCAGGGCTGGACCTGGCATCCCCCGCAGGTGCGGCAGCTCCAGGAGGGGGCAGCCCAGCTGCGGACGGTGTATGCCGGGGAGCACGCAGAGGCCATTGCCAGCCGGGAGCAGGAGGTGCTGCAGGGCTGGAAGGAACTGCTGACTGCCTGTGAGGACGCCCGCCTGCATGTCAGCTCCACGGCCGATGCCCTGCGATTCCACAGCCAGGCCCGTGACCTGCTCTCCTGGATGGATGGCATCGCCAGCCAGATCGGGGCAGCCGACAAGCCCAGGTGCCGCTCCTCCCCCCTCGAGCTTCCTACCTGCCGCCTCCAGCCCATCAGCTGCCCCCTTCCCATGACAAATCACAATAGCCAATAACTGGGTGGCACCTGGGTGGCAGGCACTGTACTAAATGCTTCATGTGTGTTAGGACCCCTTGTCAGGTCTGGCCTTGGTGACTCAGAGCGCAGGGCATCCTGCCTTCTGGTCTTCCCAGTTGCCCACCACTGCCCTCCCCGTGGGATGGGTTGCAGCCAGGATAGGGACAGCGACGTGTGGGACTGTATTTGTGGCTTAACCTAGTGGGTAGTGGGCACTAATGAAGTGATGGTGAGTTGGGTGAAGTTTTGGGGGAAGGGTTTTCCAGGTGGAGGGATCAGCAAGTGCAAAGACCCTGAGGTAGATTGTGGTCATGCGTGTTTGAGGAAGAGCCAGACCATCATTATGGCTGGACGGAGTGAGTGAGGTGGGGGAGTTAGCGGAAGGTCACTCCAGATGCCCTGTGGCAAAGAGTAAGGAGAGCAAAGGGTAGAAATAGGTGGACCAGGAGGCCGCTGCTATATCCAGGTGAGAGGTGGGGGTGGCTTGGTCTAGTGTGATGGTTGTAGAGATGGGGAGAAGTGATTTATCTTAGGGATTAACATCTTTTCATTACGAAAAATTTCAAATATACCCAGAAGTAGCAGTAACAGTTAGTGACCCCCCCCCCATGTGGAGAGTAAACAGCCATCAACATCTGGCCCATCCTCTTTCATCTGTATGCTCCCCGCTTCCCGACTCCCCCACCACCCCTTGCTGAGTTCTTTTTTTTTTTAAGATTTTATTTATTTATTTGACAGAGAGAGACACAGCAAGAGAGGGAACACAAACAGGGGGAGTGGGAGAGGGAGAAGCGGGCTTCCCGCAGAGCAGGGAGCCGGATGTGGGGCTCGATCCCAGGACTGTAGGATCATGACCTGAGCCAAAGGCAGACGCTTAATGACTGAGCCACCCAGGCACCCCTCACTGAGTTCTTTTATTTTATTTTATTTTTTAAAGATTTTTATTTATTTGAGAGAGAGAGAGAGAGAGAGAAAGAGAGAGAGCATGAGAAGGGGGAGGGTCAGAGGGAGAAGCAGATTCCCTGCTGAGCAGGGAGCCTGATGTGGGACTCGATCCTGGGACTCCATGATCATGACCTGAGCTGAAGGCAATCGCTTAACCAACTGAGCCACCCAAGCACCCCTCACTGAGTTCTTTTAAAACAAAATCTCAGGTTTCACATCATTTTGCAGGGTGTTTTAAAGTTATAAATGTCCAGTGTGACTGATGGATTAGCTTCAGGGGCTGAGAGAAAAAAAAAAAGAGGAGTTATGGATGAATGATGGGTGAATTTACTGAGATGGAGAACTTCAGGGGAGGGCACTTTTAGGAAATAGGAGAGAATCAGAGAGATCATTCTAGACATACCAAGTCATAGGTAGGCATCATTGTAAGGCGGGACCTTCAGAAATAAGTTTGGACCAAAGGAAAAGAAAAAAGTTTGGATGTATTAGGTCTTATAAGGTGATACTTGCTGCCTAGTGGGACCTTCAGAAATTTGGGATTTGTTTCGGACATATGATAGCTGAGAACAGTCCAATGGTTATATAATGCAAGCCATAAATGTGAGCCACATACAGAGTTTAAGATTTTCTTGTAACGGCATCAAAAAAAGTACAAAGAAGCAAGTGAAAATTAATTTTAGTAATTCATTTTGTTTAACCCTGTATGCCCCAAATATTATCACTTCAACATGTAGTCAAAATTAAAATTACTGAGGGGCGCCTGGCCGGCTCAGTCGGTAGAGCATGTGACTCTTGATCTTGGAGTCATGAGTTCAAGCCCCCCGTTGGGGGTAGAGTTTACTTTAAAAAAAATTTTTAAATATTTTTTAAAAATAAAAGTATCGAGATATTTTACCGTCCTCAAAATATGGTGTGTACTTTACATTTCCACACTAGTTCAGACTAGCCACATTTCAAGTGCTGTGTTGCTTACCCATGTCTCGTGGCTACCTACCATTTGGATAGCACAGACGTAGAATGTTCAGATCACTGACTAGTGGAGCCTTCAGACATATGGCTTTAAAAAAAAATTAGGAAAAAAAAATGGACCTTGAAATCTGAGGCTAGAATCATCAAAGTGTGACATTCTAGCACCTTGGAAAAAGTTGGAATCACTGAGTCAGTGAAGAAACTTGGGCCCTCAGAGCCTGGTCTGAGAAGGTGGGTGTCATGTCCCAAGATGCTCAGGAATTGGGGCTCCTCGGGAGTTGCATCTGTCAGGGCGGCTACCTGAGACTCAGATTCCCACCCCTGGCCACCACCGTAGGGACGTGTCGTCAGTAGAGGTGCTCATGAACTACCACCAGGGCCTGAAGACGGAGCTGGAGGCCCGGGTGCCCGAGCTGACAGCCTGCCAGGAGCTGGGGCGCTCTCTGCTGCTCAACAAGAGTGCCATGGCTGATGAGGTGGGAAGGGGCACCGCCGGGGGTCCCCCTCTGCCCTCCGTGCCCACTGCGGTGGGAGCCGCCCTTGACGCCTTTCCTACCCGTGCGCCACTCCCAGATCCAGGCACAGCTGGACAGGCTGGGAACCAGGAAGGAAGAGGTGTCAGACAAGTGGGACCGCCATTGGGAATGGCTGCAGCAGAGTGAGTGGTGGCCCAGACACACGGGGCTCAAGGGCACAGGGACGCGCTCCCGCGTGTTTAGAAAGGCCCGGAGGGTGACGCAGCATGCAGGTGCCCTGCACCAAACATGAAGGCCTGGGAGGGTGGACAGGAGGACTGCCTTGCCATTGAATCCTGGTGGCAGACACCTAGGGGAGAAGCCGGGGCCCTCAGAGATACGCCCAGCCCCCCTCAGAGTGGTCAGGGCTGGGAGACAGGAAGCCGGAGGGCGTGGAGGGCCAGAGAAAACAGCCAGCGCCCTGTGAAGGGCCTGCAGGTGCCGCCCCCATCACTCTTACCCCCAGTGTCTCCCCTCAGTGCTGGAAGTGCACCAGTTTGCCCAGGAGGCCGTGGTGGCCGATGCCTGGCTGACCGCCCAAGAGCCGGTCCTGCAGAGCCGGGAGCTGGGCAGCAGCGTGGACGAGGTGGAGCAGCTTATCCGGAGACACGAGGCATTCCGCAAAGCGGCTGCCGCCTGGGAAGAAAGGTTCAGCTCCCTGCGGCGCCTGACCACGGTCAGCACCCCAGACCCTGCCCCAGCCACCCCCACACCCAGCCCTCTGTGTGAGACAGACAGACTCAGCACTGTGTTGAGACTGATCCTTACTGGGCTCCCAGTCCAGTGGGGGAAAAGGGAACAGCCCTGTCACCAGACAGTGACAGCCCAGGGCTAGGATGAGGGAAACACAAGGGGCTGTGGGGGAGCCCAGAAGCGCTTGTCCTGGCTTAGGGGGCTCTGATCTGAGACTTGAAGAATGAGGAGAGAGGTCCTGGGTTGGGGGGACATTCAGGAAGGAGGCAATGGGGGTCAGAAAGGCACCTAGAGAAAGTGATGATTTAGCCTATTCTTAAAAGAACACTAAATGCCAAGGAAAATAGGAAATAAGTTTCCAGCAGGGGAAAGCATGGGCTCAGGCCTGCACAACCTTGCTTTTTCAATAATAGAAACTACTAAACTGAGCGGGGGAGGCAGACGACCCAGAGGCGTCTTCCCAGACCCCCCCCCACACACACACACGCCCCTCTACCTGACCCTGGCCCCTCCGTTCCCAGATAGAGAAACTCAAGGCGGAACAGAGCAAGCAGCCCCCCACGCCCCTGCTGGGGCGCAAGTTCTTTGGAGACCCCACGGAACTGGCGGCCAAGGCAGCGCCCCTCCTGCGGCCAGGGGGCTATGAGAGGGGCTTGGAGCCCCTGGCTCGCCGGGCCTCGGACACACTGTCGGCGGAGGTGCGGACCCGGGTGGGGTACGTGCGCCAGGAGCTCAAGCCCGAGCGCCTCCAGCCGCGCATCGACCGGCTGCCGGAGATCCCGGGGAGGGTGGAGCCCCCGGCCCCGCCGGCCGCACCAGAGGATGCGGCGGAGACCCCCGGGGCCCTCGCGGCAGCGGAGCAAGTCCGGCCGCGGCCGGAGCGCCAGGAGTCAGCTGACCGCACGGAGGAGCTGCCCAGGAGGCGGCGACCGGAGCGGCAGGAATCGGCCGATCAATCCGAGGAGGCTGCGCGGAGGCGGCGGGCAGAGCGGCAGGAGTCTGCGGAGCACGAGGCGGCACATAGCCTCACCCTGGGCCGCTACGAGCAGATGGAGCGGCGGCGCGAGCGGCGGGAGCGGCGGTTGGAGAGGCAGGAGTCCAGCGAACAGGAGACGCCGACCAGAGGAGAGCTGGCCAAGGGGTGAGGCCCCCGTGTGCCCGGGGAGTGAGGGAAAGGGGACGCAAAGAGTTCCTGGAGCCACGCAGGCCCAGTGGGGAGGGCGTCCAAGGCTCAGAACTGCTTAAGATACTGTCCTGGTACCCGTTTTGCAGAGGGGTAAGCTGGGGCTGAAAGAGGTTAGGAGAGGTACCTCTTGTCCCACAGCTAGGTGGCCTGGGCAGGAATTTTGTCCCCTCTGTCCCGCAGTGGGCTAGTGGTGGAACCATCTTCTCCCTGATCAGATGTAAGACCCTTTATCGCAGTCTCAACCTTATAAACCCAGGAGGCTTCTGTCATCTCCATTTCGTGGATGGGGACCCTAAGGCTCAGAAAGGGCAAATCACTCAGTTTGGATGAAGCAGGACTGGAACCCAGGCCTTGCAGACCTCAGTGTTAACCAGAGTGTGAGGAGCAGATTGATCCAATCAGCTGCATCCCCAGAAAGAGGCCTTGGTTCAAATAGGTTTGGAGACAATGACTTCTTGACTCCTTTTTAATTTTGTATATCATGAACAGTTGCTGAGTCCCCATTCATGTGTGGTTTGTGCTAGGGACAGCAGTGACCAAACCAGCCTCAGCCCTGCTTTCATGGAGATCCCAGTCCAGCGGGGGAAACAGACTTGTCACTTGATAGTGATGACCCAGAATGATCGGGGCCAGGATAGGGCAAGTCCAGGGGGTTTGGGAGCTCAGGGGGTGGGTGGAAAAAGGCAGTATAATGTTCAAAGGCTTGAAGGCACCAGTCTGCATTTTTCTCCGGTTAAAACTCAAAGGAAAGGTTCTGTCCTCCATTCAGCAGACATGTCATGTCCCAAGTACCTATGGTGTGTAAGGCATGCATCTCAGAAAGGCAACTGCAGAAGTGGACAGGGACCTGACATCTCAGGCTAAGAGGTGGAGGCTCCTCCAGCCAACCAGGCTGGTCCCTGGGAGAGGGCACCCCAGTTCCATTGGGTCTTTCGGCCTCCCCCTCCCAGGAAGGCCACCCTGGCTGACATTGTGGAGCAGCTGCAGGAGAAAGAAGCAGGCCCAGGGCTCCCTGTTGGGGTAAGTTGAGCCTCAGAATGGGTGGGGGTATGGGGAACCCTCTCCTCAGGAGCAGGAACCAGGACCCAGAAACACCAATGCCCAGCCCTGCTTCCCCCGGATCTGAACCCTGTAGAAACTCTCAGGGGATGCTGGAGAGGTCCCCCAGATGCCTCCCACAATCTGAAAATTTCTCCTTTAGAAAGATAAGGCCACCAGCCTAAGGAGACTCCTACCCCCTCTACACACAGACTCCACACTCTTCCCACATCTGTCCTGGGGTCTCAGATATCCTCACAGACACACACACACACACACACACAGAAGTCCCAGATTCCTCCTACAACAGTTCGGACACCAACCTGCCTGCACCCCCACCTCCGTAGAGCTAGCGCTTTCCTCCCCAAGATCGAGAGCGATTCCAAACCTAGGAATCCTGACAGTCTCACTCCCAACACCGATGGGGCCCCTAAAAGTTAAGCCTCCAGCCCTGAGGTCCTCCCATACTCGCCTCCAAGACAGATGGGACCCCCAGACCCGTGAGTCCCCCAGACAGATGGCCCCAACAGCCCCCCTATGGACAGCACCCCTCTCCCCCCCTCCCTTCACACAGCCGTCGCTGCCTCAGCCTCGCGAGCTTCCCCCAGGCCGCCTGCCCAACGGGCTTGAGCCGCCCGAGCGGACACCTCGGCCGGACCGGCCGCGGGCGCGGGACCGGCCCAAGCCGCGACGGCGGCCGCGGCCCAGAGAGGGTGGTGAGGGCGGGGGAAGCCGGCGCTCGCGCTCCGCCCCGGCCCAGGGCGGCTCCGCCCCCGCGCCTCCGCCACCGCCCACTCACACAGTGCAGCACGAGGGCTTCCTGCTGCGCAAGCGCGAGCTCGACGCTAACCGCAAGTCGTCCAACCGGTGAGCGTGTGGGCGGGGTTTTGGAAGGCGGGTTCCAAGCTCAGAGTATCCAATAAGTGAATAGCTGGGGCCTGAGGGGGGGGGGTGGTACTAAATTTCAGGGAATCCAACGGGTGGCGGGAAGTAGGCGGGACCTGAAAAGGGGCGGGGTTTAACATCAAAGACTCAAATCTGTAAACTGGAGGAGCGGGACCTAAACTTAGTGTGTCCATTGGGCGAGGGGGTGGCGCTTAGGTGGGAGCCGGGTCGGAAGAAAATGTTCCGAGTGCAAATAAGTTGCAAATCCAAACTCATAGCAATCAGTTCAGGAGTTAACTAGAGCTAAGAGCCAGTTGGACATGGGGTCCGGTCTACAGGGTTCCAGTGGCTTGTGAGGTGGAGCGTGGAGAGGTCATGCAACCAATGAATGGGGTGGGTCCTCCGGGTTTCAAATTGTTGCTGGGGTGGGCGGGAGAGGTCCGAAAAAGGGCAGAGCCCGAGCCCGAGGTCTGAGGTGGGGGGCACATATAGGGGTCCAAAGAGTGATGTGCTTACTCTTGGAGTGAGGCTCATGGTTGTCCAATTGCTCCAATTGGGAGGCAGAATCTGGGGAGAGGTGGAGCCAAAAAGGGAAGCGTTGGCCAATGAGCAGAGTGAGGCCTAGACCCAAGATATTATGTGAAATGGGCAAGACAGGTTGAGATTTTGCCTTGAGGCAGTCTTTCTTCCTTGCGGTGAGGCCAAGGTGGTAATAAAGGGGCACCTAGGGTGTATTTCACTCTTGAGAGACTTCCTCCTCCACTGAGGCTTTGGCTGAATGGGGAGATAGGAAGACACTGGACCAACAGATCTCCTTTCAGGGGATTCCATGGTGGGTGGAGGAGGGGCAAGGAATATGCCCAAGCAAAGGCTTATGTAGAAGACCGCTTAAGTCTTGCCTTCAGGAAATTGAGCAAGGGGTAGGGGGATATGGAAGGGCAACCCCAGCAGGCTTGGAACCGAGAGTCTTAGATTCTCCCCTCAGCTCAGGAACAGCCATTAAGGAAGAGCACCCCAGACATAGGGCCCAACTAGGACAAAGGCCCAGAGGAAGGAAGGGTCAGGCCTTTTCAGCCATGAAGGGCGTTAATGAAGAGTTCCCAGGCAGAGTGCTATGACTCTGCCTTGAGCCCCATATCGTCGCCCCAGGTCGTGGGTGAGCCTGTACTGCGTGCTCAGCAAGGGGGAGCTGGGCTTCTACAAGGACGCCAAGGGCCCGGCGTCTGGGGGCACACACGGCGGGGAGCCACTGCTCAGCCTGCACAAGGCCACCAGCGAGGTGGCTAGTGACTACAAGAAAAAGAAGCACGTCTTCAAGCTCCAGTGAGCCCCCCAATGGGCAAGAGGGAGGGATCCTAGGCCCAACTTCCCCCTCCCAGCAATACCCTGCTCCCCTGGAGGCTTGTTGGTGGACGGGTGGGCCGGGCCCCTGCCCCAGATTCCCCAAGTCCTGTGTCCCCTCCTACAGGACCCAGGATGGCAGCGAGTTTTTGCTCCAGGCTAAAGATGAGGTGAGATCTGGTCCTTTCTCTCCCCTGTCCGGACCTCAAGAATTACCTGGCTAGCTGGTTCCTGGCCCAGAGCGGTGGAGCTGTGAGCCAGAAACACAAGCCAGAGTCACCAGGCTGTGATGGGAAAGCCCACTGGCGTGAGATCACAGAGGAAGTTCCTAACTTATGGGGGGGGAGGGGAGGAGGGGCAGGGATCAGGAGGGCTGCCTGGAGGCCCCAGGACAACGTCCAACCTCCTTGCCTTGGCCTCTGGGATGACACTGGAAAGATAAGAGGTGGGAGTTAGCTAAAAAGGGATGATAGAGGCAGAGAGAACTGCCAAGTGCAGAGAACCAGAGGTGTGGAAACGCAAAACATTAACTGTGCTGGTGGAGGGTTCAAGGAGGAAGGATCCCAGAAAGGTTCCCAGGGGCTGGATCTCAGAGCGCTGTGGGCCATTTGGAGGAGGTTGGAGTTTGTCCTGAAGGCACTGGGGAGCCATGGCAGACTTTTGAGCAAGATTGGGGGTGCTGGAGATTACAGCGATGTGTAAGAAAGATCCTTTGGCAACAATGTGCAGGGTAGACTGGGGGGACGGAGAGGGGAGGTGTGGAGCCCAGGAGGCAACCAGGACAGGGACCCACGTGGGAAAGTACAAGGCTGGACCCCAGCTGGCCTGTGGGAGGAGAGGGGGTGGCTGAGGGTGAACCTTGGACTGGGGCTAAGGGGAGGGGTCGGGGAGGAGAAGCAGGCGTGGTGGTGGTTTAAAGAGATGTTGAAAATAATGCTTGTTATCTCATTCATCCTTACAAGAGGCTCTGGAGTAGGCCTGTATTCTCTCCATGTCTTCTTATTTTCAAAATGGGGATAAAAATAGTTTTCCATTCTAGAGTTCTTGTGAGAAGTAAGTAAGTTGATACATACAGAGCCACTTCCGTGGCCTGGTGAATGTCAGTGCTCTATAAACGTCTGCTGATGTTACTGGTTTTTTGTTGTTGTTTATCTCTATAGTGGGAATTTGATATAATCCTGTTGCATAGGACTAAGTGAACTAACCCGAAGAAGCACTTAGAACAGAGCTTGGAACATACTAAGGGCTATGTAACTGTTTGCATTATTATTATTAACCCATTTAAGATCGGGAAGCTGAACTTCAGAGGGCAGTCCAGTTGCAGGCTCATCTCTTACACAGCCTCTCTTCTTCCAAATCCGGACTCTGTGCCCTGTTTCTCTCTCCAGGAGGAGATGAACGGCTGGCTGGAGGCTGTGGCCGCTTCCGTGGGAGAACACGCGGAGATCGCCCGCTGGGGACAGACACTACCCACCACGTCCTCTACAGACGAGGGCAACCCCAAGCGAGAGGCGGGGGAGCGCAGGGCCAGCGGGCGCCGGAAGTGACTTCCCAGCCCCTGGGCCTGACACACATCCCCGCCCCTTCTCTCCGCACTGTGGGCACAAAGACACTTTCTCTTCCGCAGGGGCGGGAGCCCCTGGTTCCACCGCCACTGCGGACGCGCCAAGATGGGCACTGGAAAGGAGGGGACTTCTGCACTCCAGGAAGTGGTGGGGGGATTGCTGCCCCTATAGCCATATCTCGGCCCCTTCCTGCTCGCCACCCCACCCCAGGTGCTGGGGCTCCATTATTTTTATGCAATAACTGAGTTGGGGGGGGCGGGTAAAGGGGCCAGCTGAGCCAAGCCCCCTGCCCGGATCTCCAGATCTTGCCCCAAGAAGCTGGGGTGGTAAGGGGCGATAATTCCTGCCCCCCCTCTCCGCCCTAGGGATGGACACGGGGCCGCTGGTGAGGTCCCCTGGACCATCCAGGGTGCTAGGGGGTGGGGAGGGGACGCCTCCTCCCCGCCTTTACCTCACTTCCAATGCTGCCTTGATCTCTGTCTGGGAAGGTGGAATGAGGGGGCCTTGGCCCCTACACTCCGCCGTCTCAGAGCCATGCGGTTAATTCCTGAGTTTATTTTTGCAAAACGTCGACCTCCTCCTCCCCCGCCCCGCATCCGCGAAGGCTTTTAATGGGAGGGGCGTCAAAGCTCAAAACTGTCTTCCTCTCTCCTCCCCCCTCCAGCTGTAAATGCCACTTTGTGAGGGGAGGGGCGAGGGGAAGCCCTCCCCCCCTGCATGCTTCTGGCAGGAGCACCTCCCTAGGGAGTGGGGGAACCGGGTTGTGGGCAGCCCCCATGGCCGCCTGGAGGAGCCGCTGGGGCCCGGGGATGTGGGGCGGTGTGGCAGGCGCACACTGTATGTACCTATAATAAATCCTTTGGCTTTGACGGTCTATGCCTGTTTTTTCGCGTTTCATGGGCTGCGCCTGGGAGGATGTGTGGGGCGGGGTGGAGGGGGCGGCGCAGGGAAAGACTGTGGCTGCCTAGAACATTTAGATGTCCTCTCGGTGTGTACTAATTTCGGGATCTAAACACATGTCCCCGATGAAACACCTAGATTCTATTCTTAAAATGGGAACCAGGAGGATAGAGGAGTTTCGCTAGCCCTTGTATCTAAACTTCCCCAAAGGGGCCTTGCAGTACGCCCCGTCCAGCACAGGAAAGGCGGGTCCCTTTAAGGAGGCGGAGAGTTTAACTGCGACGGGTGAGCTCTTTGTCCAATCGCTGGCGGCTCCGGGAGTCTCCAGGCCAATGAGCAGGCGGCGGGGGCGGGGCCTGAGTACAGACCCGGAAGCGGGTGCTGGCCGGCCGGCTCGCCCGGGGGCCATGGCAGCCGAGGCTCCTGCTGCCGATGGGGTCCCAGGTCCGGGGCCTCCCGGGGAGGTGATTCATCTGAACGTGGGAGGCAAGAGGTGAGTGTAGGAAATTCCTGAGGCACCACCTCGGGGGCGGGGAGCGGAATGGGAGTACCCGCCTCTCCCGGGGGGAATCCTTGTCCATCAAGGATTGCTCCGCCTCCTGTTGAAGGCGCGAGTGCCTGGAGTGACGCCGTGGCTAGGGAGCCGCATTCCTTACCCTTCCTCCAACCCCTCGCGTCTGCTCACTTTCCCCGCTTAGATTCAGTACCTCTCGCCAGACCCTCACCTGGATCCCAGACTCATTCTTCTCCAGGTGATCGGGAGAGCGAGTTTGGGGCGGGCTGTGCGGGGGGCGGGGGGGCGGTTCGGGAAGAGACTATGGGGAGCCCTAATCCCCCCACTTACCCTCCCCACCGCCCGCACACACACACCCTGGCCCGTGACACCTGCTCTGTGTCCCCTCCCTGCAGTCTTCTGAGCGGACGCATCTCGACCCTGAAAGATGAGACCGGAGCCGTGAGTAGGGCATAGAGCTGAAATGGGGCAGCGGGGTAGGAGGAGGGACAGGATACTACCGCTCAGCCCCGCTCTTTGCCCCATCCATCCTCTGCCCTCCTTCCCGCAGATCTTCATCGACAGGGACCCCACCGTCTTCGCCCCCATCCTCAACTTCCTGCGCACCAAAGAATTGGACCCCAGGTTTGCATGGGGATAAAGGGACCCCACCATCTTCACCTTCTTCCCCTCAGAATGTTCACTTAAGCTCCTCGATCCTATTTAAATTGTGTCCTTAGAGTTTACCCCAAACACACACACACAAACACACCCACCCACCCATTTTCATTGCCCATATATATCATTGCTGCTTAGAATCTTTATCCAGTCAAAACTTGCTACTGCTTGGGATTCTCTGTGCAGTTTTGAAAACTTCCCCCTCAGAATTCTCCACCCACCCCCACTCCCCAGACTCTGACCCTTAGTCAATTCTGCTACCCAGGGGTGTCCATGGTTCCAGTCTCCTCCATGAAGCCCAGTTCTATGGGCTCACTCCTCTGGGTAAGTGGGGGCCCCATTAGCATCCTCGTTGCATAGAAAACGAGCTCCAGCTTTCCTGATGCTCCCTCTCCCCCTCTCCTGAAAGAAGTTTGGGTTAGAACTGAGAGCACTGGAATTGGTCCTGGGTCTCAGGGGGAGTGGTGGAGAATGAGCTAGGGGAGGCGGATAGGATCTGCCTCAGTACTCTCCCAAGTCCCAGCTTTCGAGTTATTCCGCCTCAGTTCGACGCCTGCAGCTGCGGGAGGAGTTGGACCGATCTTCTTGCGGAAATGTTCTCTTCAACGGTTACCTGCCTCCGCCAGGTGGGCACAACTAAGGGTTGGAGGGGAGGGAGGGTGGACTGAAGACTACATTTCCCATAAGGTCGCAGCTGTGAGCCCTGAGACACTATGGGAGATGTCCTCTATCAGAGGCCGGCTTGATGGAAAGGAAGTAGGAAACAGCGTTTCCAATGAGGCAATGGGCCAGCTAGCCTCACTGAGGCTCAGAAGTATGCCCTAGAGCCTGAAGGGGGTTTCAGCCCAGGTTTGATTTCCCTGTGGGGAAACTTAGGAAGAACCAGGGTCCTTTGCATGGAGGGGAGAAATATTAAAGGGGAGATAATCTCCATGGGACCTTGGATCAGCCACCCCACTGGCCATAGAAAATATGCCCCAGTGGTTAACGGGAACTGTAGTCCACTAGGCTTTGCTGATGGGTGGAAGGAACAAAATGGGGAAGTTCAGTTTATGACTATTTCCCTAATCTCAGTACCTTCATGAAGTTTGCCAAATATGAAGATCTCTGCTTTTGTTTTCTTAACTTAGTTTTACTGTGTGGTTTTTAAAAAGTCATTTTTTTAAAGTTTATTTATTTATTTAAGTAATCTTTACACCCCACACGGGGCGCAGACTCACAACCCCGAGATCAAGAGTCACACGCTCTTCCGACTGAGCCAACCAGGCACCCAGCCCAAAAGTCATTTTGAACAGAAGCTTTATATCACTACCTTTATACCATAAATAAGAAAACGTGAAAATAAAACCCCCCAAATACCAATGTTGTGATGCTTCTGCCTGCCAAGGAGATAGACTTCTGTTTCTTTTTTTTTTTTAAGATTTTATTTATTTATTTGACAGAGAGAGACACAGCGAGAGAGGGAACACAAGCAGGGGGGAGTGGGAGAGGGAGAAGCAGGCCTCCGGCAGAGCAGGGAGCCCGATGCGGGGCTCGATCCCAGGACCCCGGGACCATGACCCGAGCCGAAGGCTGCCCAACGACTGAGCCACCCAGGTGCCCCTAGACTTCTGTTTCTTAAAACAGAAGATTAACAAACACTGAAAAGGTAGCATATGAGGGCAGCACCAAACTGATTCGTCCTTTGTGATGGGCTCAAAGGAACCGAAAAGGGAGTAATTTGCTGTGTGACTGCATGTCATTGAATGCCGTGTCCCCACACCACCTAAAATCTTTTCCCCAGGAGACTATGCCCCACATGGGGGGAAATCAGTATCTGGCCTATTTAAAGTGCTTGTGACATGGCAGTTATTACAATTATTACAATTATTGTCGCTCTGCTCCTTCTCCCTGCCATAGTGTTCCCAGTAAAGCGGCGGAACCGGCACAGCCTAGTGGGACCCCAGCAGTCCGGGGGGCGCCCAACCCCCGTTCGACGCAGCAACACAATGCCCCCCAACCTGGGCAATGCAGGGCTGCTGGGCCGAATGCTGGATGAGAGAGCCCCTCCCTCCCCATCGGGTACGTTTCTGTCCCCTGGGAGGCTGGGGCACCCCGTGGGGTCCCTGTGACCCCGCCGTGATCCCCATTCTTCCCACCCCCAAGGGCTACCGGAGGAGCCGGGGATGGTGCGCCTGGTGTGTGGACACCACAACTGGATCGCTGTGGCCTACACCCAGTTCCTCGTTTGCTATAGGTGCTCGGGGAGGGTGGTGGCCGGAGGCTGGAGCCCTGTTGATGGGGAGGGCTCACGGTGAGGGTTGATGATATCCCCCCACCCCCCCAGGCTCAAGGAAGCCTCCGGCTGGCAGCTGGTGTTTTCCAGCCCGCGCCTGGACTGGCCCATTGAGCGACTGGCACTCACAGCTCGGGTGCTTGGTGGGGCTTTGGGTGAGCATGACAAGATGGTGGCAGCGGCCACGGGCAGCGAGATCCTGCTGTGGGCTCTGCAGGCAGAAGGCGGTGGCTCCGAGATAGGTAGGGTACCAGGACTTTTCCAGAACCTTCCGCCCTTTAGAATTATGCTTCAGCCTATGGTCTGTTAGAATTCTCTACCCCATTGGAATCCTGTGGCCTGTTAAAATAACCCACGCTATACAGTTCTCACGCCCATAAAGATTCTTTGCATTATTAAGATGATCCAACTCTTTAGAATTCCGTATCCTGTTAGAATTCCTTGGCTCGTAGAAAAACCCACCCACAGAGGATTCTCCTCTCCGTCAGAATTCCCTGCCCTGTTAGAGCTCCACGCCAGTAGAACCCCAGAGCCTGTTAGAATCTGCATTCCATTAGAAATCTCTGTTTGTCTTGTTGAAAATCTCCACCGTGTTAGAATTCTATACCCTGTCCGGAATCTGGCCCATGGAATCCTCTGGCCCTCGGAGTTCTTCCTGCCCCCTCCCTTCTCCCTCATGAAGCAGGGGTCCCGGCTGAGTGCTCCTTGCCCTCCGCAGGAGTCTTCCATCTGGGGGTGCCCGTGGAGGCCTTATTCTTCGTCGGGAACCAGCTCATCGCCACAAGCCACACGGGGCGCATTGGGGTGTGGAATGCTGTCACCAAGCACTGGCAGGTCGGGGTGCTGGCCAGCCTGGCTGCCTTCTTCCCGGGTGGGCTGTCCAGACCATACAGACCCAGGGAGGGGTTCCTTTCTGCCCTGCCCCACCTGCAGAGTGCCAGAGAACCCAGCAGTGGGCCAGATCCTGGGGCGGGTGCTGGCACGATAAAGGCCTAAGGGATGTCAGGTCAGGGAGGCCTTCTGGAAGAGGGGCTGCTGGGCGGACAGGAAAGATGGTGGGTTTGCAAAGGAGGACAGAGAAGTCTCCAGGCACTGAGTGGGGGAGTGGAGACACTGTAGGAGGCAGAAACCCAGAGGGAGACGAGCAAATGTCTGTCATTCCCTCTGCCCTCCCAAGCCCTGTCCAGAATGCAAAGAAAAATACACCTGCAGTGTTGCTTTCTCCTGTCCCGTGTGTTTGGGAGAGACAGACAGGGACGGAGGGAAACAGACAAATAGAAGAGAGCAAGTCTGAAAGAGGGGACAGAGCGAGGGGAGGGTGGACAGAGAGAAAGGCAGTGTGGTTACGTGAAGGGATGCAGAGAGACAGACAGAGAGGACTAGGAAAAGCCAGAAATAGAGTCAAAGAGAGGCCAAGAGACAGACACTGACTCAGAGATTTCCAGAGATGGGGAGACACAGATGGAGATAGTCCTGGAGCAGGTGAGGCTGGAGAGAAGCGGGCCTAGAAACCCAGGGTGGGTTCTGGAGTTGGGGGGGGTGCCCTGAGGGGTCCTGCGGAGGCGGAGGCAGGGACACCCGCCTCTGCCCCAGCCAATCCCGCCTGCCCCCAGGTCCAGGAGGTCCAGCCTATCACCAGCTATGATGCGGCGGGCTCCTTCCTTCTCCTGGGCTGCAGCAATGGCTCCATCTACTACGTGGGTGAGCAGCAGCCAGCACCCCACGTGCCCGAGAACCTTCCGGGGAAGTGGGAGAAGAGGGGAAAGCCTGGGCGCCTCGAACAAGCCCGCTGTACCCTCCCCGCCCACCCCAGATGTGCAGAAGTTTCCCCTGCGCATGAAGGACAACGACCTCCTCGTCAGTGAGCTCTACCGGGACCCGGCAGAGGATGGGGTCACGGCCCTCAGCGTCTACCTCACCCCCAAAACCAGTAAGCTCTGATGGGCTCCCCGCCCTGCCATCAGCCCCGGCCCACAGCTGGCTCCCCACCACTTGTGGAGCTTGACCCAGTGAGATTTAGGAGGGGCCGGGAGGGGAGATTGAACTCTTGTTCAGTCATTCAACAAACACTCACCGGGCACCACTTGTGTGCCCTGTGGCGGGCCCCTCCAACCAGGGGCAGAACTGGCCCCTAGTACTTCATCTTTGTGTTTCTTTTCCACCCCTGCATTTAGGGCATGACGCCTGCGTGCTCATAAAACGAAGAGGGTGCACGTTTTACAGTTCTCTCACTTGGGACAGTTTTTTTGTTTTGGTTTCTTGACTTCAAATGCAGAGCAATAGGCCCCTTTTTGTTTGTTTTTTATTGAGCTGTGATTCACATAGCAGAGCATTCACCATTGGAAATTGTACAATTCAGTGACTTTTAGGAGATTCACAAGGTTGTGCACGCATCACTACTATGGAGTTCCCGAACAGGATTGTTAGCACCCCAAAAAGGAACCCTGAACTCATTAGCCGTCATACCTTGTTCTCCCTCCTGACAGCCCCTGGAAACCTAATCTACATTCTGCCTCTGTGGATTGGCCGATTCTGGACATTTCATGTAAACAGGACCATAACAATATGCGGCGTTATGTGTCTGGCTTTTTTCACCTAGCATAATGGCTCTTTTGTAAATTTATTTTTTTCTTTCTTCTTCTTTTTTTTTTCATGGGGAGTGCTTTCTGGATCTTAAGATGACCTTGCCTGCTCCCAGGTTGTGAAGGTTTTCCCCTGTGCTTTCTCCTAGAGGCTTTTCAGTTTTAGCTTTTTATATACAGGTCTCTGCTGCTTTTCCCATTACCTTTTATGTATGGCGTGAGGTAAGGCTCACAGTCCATTTTTTTTCCCAGCAGCAGTAAATGAGTAACACACCTAACTTCACACCTGTCATCACCTTTCCTCCATGGAAGTCCCCTTGCTGATTTCATGTATTTATTCCTTTCTTCCCCACCCCTCTGCCCACCGCATGCCTCCACAGTGTCGCTTATCTCTTCATTTGTTTGTGTCCTTACAAAATGGGTGTTGTCGGCAGGCTTTGGATTCGCAGAAATGTTCCTGGGCGTATATGTCAATTGTCCCCTTACTTTTGCCCACCCCGTCCTAGGTTTAATGTCCGTCCAGGTGGCTGTGCACAACCCTAATCCATGGCTTTGAGCCTCTGCACAAAATACGAAAACCCACGTTTTACCTACCCTCACTCCTTAAGATGGTCCATTAAGTCTCTGACCATTGCAAAATAATTGTTCCCGTCTGGAAAGTTGGCGAGGGTGGGCCGTCCCTCAGACACTGGGTTGCGTTTTCTTGTCTTGCTGTCTGTTTATATGTCTGTTTTTCAGTCTTTTGCTCTGTAACCCCATCTCCCTCTGGGTCTGTCTGTCGCTATATCCCTCTCCCGAGATCCAGTTTCTTGGTTCCCTTTGCCTCCCTGTTTCTCTATTTTTCTATCTCTGTCCCCTGTCTTAATGAGATCTGTCTGTCTCTGTCTCTCTCTTGTTTTCTGTCTCTGCTTCTTGCTCTCTCTGTCTCTGATCTGTCCCTCTCTTCATCCTCCACCCCTCCCCAGGTGACAGTGGGAACTGGATTGAGATCGCCTATGGCACCAGCTCTGGGGGTGTGCGGGTCATCGTCCAGCACCCTGAGACCGTGGGCTCAGGGCCCCAGCTTTTCCAGACCTTCACCGTGCACCGCAGCCCTGTCACCAAGATCATGCTCTCGGAGAAACACCTCATCTCAGGTGGGCCTCGCCGGGCTGTCCCCGCTGCGCGTCTCCCTGCAGGACACTGGCCCAGGTCAGAGTGTGAAACCGGCGGGTGGGGGAGAGAATTTTAACCTGGGACAATAATTGCAGAAGTGTGAGATGGGTCCTGTAAGGGGACCCATCCAGGCGAGAGTGAGTAATTCATCAGTTCCCCAAACATGGCTTGAGCACCTGCTGTGCGCCAGGCACAGAGGATACAGTGATGGACAAGACAGGCCAAGTCCCTACCCCTGCGGAGCTGATGTTCTGCTGGGGATGGCAGATGATAAACATGTCAGAGTAGAAATGACCGACAGGCAATGATGAAGACCAGGAATCAGAGCAGAGCTGTGTGAGTGGCTAGAGCTTGGTGGGGTCACTGGGGAAGGATCTTTGAGCAGAAACAAAGGAATGCACCCCCCCCCCCCGCCGCCGCCTTGGGGACAGGCATTCCAGCAGAGGGACCAGGCATTGCAAAGGCTCTGAGCTGGGAGGATGAAGGATGGATCTGAGGAGGAGCAGGGAGCCCCTGTGCCTGGAGCAGTGTGGGCGAAGGAGAGGGTGGGGCTTTGTGAGCCATGCAGAAGACCCTGTCCTTGACCCTGATTGGGATGGAGTCTCGGGAAGGAATGCAGTGAGCGGAGGAGGGCCATGACCTGGCACAGGTGTTCACAGGGTCCCCCTGGCTGCGTGTGGGGCCAGGCTCTGGGGGCAGGACAGGAGCGGGGAGTCCAGGGAGGAGGTGATGATGGACAGGACTGGGGGGCTGGGGGGGACAGTGACAGGGTTAGGTGAGATCAGGCTCTGGAATGATTTTGGAGGCAGGGCCAAGAGGACTTTTAACCATTTGGAGTTCTGGGGCAGAGCGAACTCTCTGAAAGGGAAGAATTCAGAGGGGCCCGAATCCTGACACCTTTGTGGGGGTCATCGTGCGGCTCGGGAGGGTGGGGCGGCGGGGATGCAGGCCTGACCTGCTGCCCGCCCCCCCTTGCTCCTCAGTCTGTGCCGACAGCAACCACGTGCGCACGTGGTCTGTGACTCGCTTCCGGGGCATGATTTCCACCCAGCCCGGCTCCACCCCGCTCGCTTCCTTCAAGATCCTGGCGCTGGAGTCCGCCGACGGGCATGGCGGCTGCAGCGCCGGCAATGACATTGGTGCCTACTAGCCCCTGGCGCCCCCCCCCCCTCGCCCCATGCGCCCTGCCTGAGCCCCACTGGCCTCCATTGGCCCCTTACCCGACCTGCCCAGCGGGCCTGGTCGACCTCCATTCACCCCCCGCCACCCCCCATTGAATTCTGTTACCCCATCGAGTCCTGTGACTGCCACCTGACCCAGGACTCCCACCCCGCCTCCCTGAACTCCACTGACTGTTGCTGACCCCCAGCCCTTTCTGAGCTCGCCCAATTCCAGAAGCCTGGGAATGCAGGCCTGGGGTCCTGGGAGGGATTCCTCGGTGGGGAAGGAGGCAGAGCCTTGGGGTTTGGAGTCCCAGGGACCCCGGCTGGCCCTGACTCCCCGTCTTCCCCCCCCATCCCGGCCCAGGCCCCTACGGCGAGCGGGATGACCAGCAAGTGTTCATTCAGAAGGTGGTGCCAAGCGCCAGCCAGCTCTTTGTGCGCCTTTCATCTACTGGTCAGCGGTGAGGACCGTCCCATCATATGGGGGGGGGGGTTGGAGGAGAAGGCAAGATCCCAGCTGGGTCACGGAGGCCAAAAGGGGGGACACTTGAAGGAACAAAGGCTAAAAGGGAGCACAAGGCCTGGTCCTAGGTTTGGGGGCTGGAGGAATCAAAGGTGTGACACATACGGGTGGCAGTGAAGCTAGAGAAACCCCAGGCACCCCTGCTGGACCTCAGGCAGGTGGCCCAGGTGGTCAGGGCCCCGGGGTGGGGGCAGGAGGCGCGGGCGCAGGTGCCCGGGCCAGGGGGTGGGGCGCGGGCCGCTGTAGGAGCCCGGAGGAGGTGCTCGCCCCAGCCTGGGAAGGGGACCTGTGATGGTTTTTTTGAGGAGGGAGCCCTGGGGTTCCCAGGGCTGGAAGTGACCAAATAGGACATCCGATGGGATGCGCGTTGTCCAGGAGCTGGAGCAGTGACCAGGCTGCAGGGGGCCCATCAATCATGTGGAAAAGCCCAGATTGCCCTGAGCGGGCTGGGGAGCCGTGGGGCAGCACAGTGGGGAGCACTGTGGGGGCTGGGCTGGAGGTTGGATAGGAGCCCCAGAGCCCAGGGAGGAGGCTGGGACAGGTGCCTGGTGGGAGCAGGCAGCGCTTGACCAGGGCCAGACAGGAGGGGAGGAGGGGGCCCTGGGAGAGACACTGGAGGCCGAGGGGACTGGCCGTGGGGAACGATAGGAGGTGAGGGAGGTGCCCAGGATGACTCCGGCCTTCCTTGCGACGGGACCAGGGGAGAGCTGCAGATCTGGGGGAGAATCCCACTGGGGACGTGTCGGGGCTGCCGGGCAGGCGGGAACCATCCAGGAGGCAGCCGCACCCAGAGAGAGTGCACTGGGGAAGGATAAGCGGGCTTGGGATGGTGGTTGCAAAGGCAGGAACGGAAGCCGTAACAGTGGGATCTGAGGCCCGGGAAGGGTGTAAGGATGAGAAGACGCACTAGGGCCAGGGTGACCCCCTCCCCTTCTGTCTCAGGGTGTGCTCTGTGCGCTCGGTGGACGGCTCCCCCACCACCGCCTTCACGGTGCTCGAGTGTGAGGGCTCCCGGCGCCTGGGCTCTCGGCCCCGGCGCTACCTGCTCACCGGCCAGGCCAATGGCAGCCTGGCCATGTGGGACCTGACCACCGCCATGGACGGCCTCGGCCAGGCCCCTGGTACTCCCTGCCCCGCCCCCAGGGCCCTCTCCTCAACCCCCTTCCTCAGTCTCCCTCCCCAAGCCCTTGGCCTCTGACCCCTTTCCTCTGCCTTTGAACCCTACCTTGCCCCTGCTTGTCCACCCCTCTCTCTTAGCATCTGAGCCCTGTCCCTGGACCTCTGCATTTTTCCTCCTATCCTGACCTCAGTCCTTGCACACAACGCGTGTCCCTTGCCCAGTGATCCTTGTCTTGCCCGCCCCCCCCAACCCGTTTCCTTGCCCCGCAGCTGGTGGCCTGACGGAGGAAGAGCTGATGGAGCAGCTGGAGCAGTGTGAGCGGGCGCCGCTGTCTTCCTCCAGGAGCTCTCTCCCCAGCGCCTCCCCCCGCACCTCTCTCACCAGGTAGGCCTGACCCCACTTCCCCTTTGTGCAGTGGGGGGGGGGGGGTGCTGCTACTCATCTGCCCCGGATGACACGCACTGACCCTCATCACCCCCCCCAACTGCAGTCTTCACTTAGCCTCCAGCAACACCTCCCTGTCTGGCCGGCGCGGGAGCCCGAGCCCCCCACAGGCTGAGGCCCGGCGTCGTGGGGGAGGCAGCTTCGTGGAACGCTGCCAAGAACTGGTCCGGGGTGGGCCAGAGCCCCGACGGCCACCGACACCAGCCCCTCGGCCCCCCGTGGGTCTGGGAGCTCCCCTTGCGCCCCCCAAGGTGAAGCTCAATGAAACTTCCTTCTGAACACAGCTGCCATGGTGCCTTTGGATACCCAGGTCCTGGGGGGGGGTTGGCGGGGGGGAGCCCTGGTGCCTCCCTGCTTCCTGTCAGAGCCCTGGGTTCAGGGCCAGGGCCTCCTTGGAGTGGTCACTGTTACTAGGCCCCCACTGTCCCCCCTTTTCTGGAGCCAAAGTCACCCTCCCCTAATAAAGTTCTCACTGCCAACACCTTGCTGACATTCCTAGAGGGTTTGGGGACCCCCAGGGAAAGGGTCGGAGAGATGTGGGGACTGGCCATGTGTCTGGCTATAGATTCAGGAACATCTGGCTCTCTCTCGCTTTAAGCAAAGAAAGAGAACGTAATGGTTTACTCCTGGCTTCAGGCATAGCTGGATCCAGGGATTCAAAAACTCATCCAGAATGTCTTTCCATCTTTTGGCTTTGCTTGCCTCTGGGATGCATCATTCTCAGTCAGGTTTTCCCCTCTGGGTGCCAAGATGACTCCAGGTACCTCCTTAGCAACTTTTTTTTCTCTCCTAGCAGCAGAAGCAAAAAGAAAAAAAAAAAAAAATCATATGACTGATTCTTACTGGCTCGAATGTAGTCAGATGGCCACCCCTGAACAAATCACTGTGGCCCGTGTGATGGAGGCCTTCCATTGTTCCAAGGGTCCTGTGCCCTCACAAGCCAGGAGGTGAGATCAGCCCACTCCTCCCCTCCAACCAGAGGAGGAGTCCCTGAAAGGTGAATCAGGGTACTGTTCCCACAAGCAGGGATGAATGGCTGCAGGTCAACAGAAACACAGATGTTGGCTATACGATTGCCACATCCTTACTGTTTGTACCCTAAACTTTGCCACGGCCAACACCTTGCCCACATCCCTGGCTGCCCAGTCTCATCCCTTTCCTGCCCCTACCAGAGAGGTTATGTGGGACAAGTTCTGCTCACTCCAGCTTATTATCCTTGAGGTTTTTCCCCAAATAATACCTATTCCTATGGCAACTTCTCAGGAGTTTTCTGCCTCTTTTCCTTGGGTCGATGAAGAGGAGAGGGGGCCAGACTCGGGACAAGGGATTTTAGAATATGCTAATTTGAGAATCCCAGAGTTTCTGGAATGCCAGAGTTTCTGTAACATAGTGGAGAGGGGTCCAAAATGTAAGGGAATCTAGAATGCAGGAATATTCTAGAATGCTAGTGGATAAACAGTATTAGGGTTCTCCCCTGCATTTCAGAGAATGCAGACTAGAGGTTTTGTGACAAAAGGACCTGGAAGTCAATGATTCTAGAACGGGAGTGTTCTAGAATACATATGAATCTACATTCGTAGGAATATTTTGTATGCCAGAGTTTCTGGAATGCTAATTATAGGACACAGAAAGCAAATCTGGAGTACTAGAAAATCTAGAGCATAGGGGCATTCTGGAATGTCAGCTCTTCTAGATCACTAGAGGGTTTGTTTGCATTCCAAGAAACCCATAATGGCAGGGGGTTCTGGATTGTCAGAGAATCTAGAATATGATTGGGAGATGAGTGATTCTAAAACATGAATGTTCTGGAATACCTGTGAATCTCAAACTCTGGAAATGTTTTTACATGCCAGGACATTCAGAATCCTGGGGGGTGTTTGAATGTTAGGAAGTCTAGAACATAGGAGGGGGTTGGGATGCCCGGAAATCTAGAATGTGGGATGTTTTATAATGCTCCCAGATCTAGAATGTTGAGATAGTTTTTCCTTGCCAGGGAATCCAGAACACTTGTGTTTCTGGAATGCTGGTGACTCTAGAACTGAGAGAGAATCAGAAAATCTGAAATACTAAAGAGATTTGTCTGTTAATAAATGGGATAAAACCCTGCGTGTGAGCACATGATGGGAGGAAGCTTCCAGAATGCCACGGCTGTAGCACTCTGAGGGATTCTGAAGGGTTGAGAGCAGATCAGGGTCCAAGGGAGGACATAGAAACGACCCTGGGAGATACTGGCACTGACGGGGAGGGATTGGGAGCGGGGGACTCCAAAGTGGGGGAGGGGGGATGGGAAGGCAACACCATCCCCGGAAGTTGTAGTGGTGAGCCAGAGGCTGTTGCCTAGCAACGAGCATTGAAGATGCCCCGGATCCCAGGCAGAAGGGAGAAATTTCGGCAGCGCCCCCAGCAAATGCTCCAGCCACAGGGTAGGAGGTGAGGAGGAGGGCAACGGGAGTGGGGGTGGGGGTTGTCAGGACACGCTGTCCTGCAGGGCCATCTTAACCAGATTGCGGGGGCTTCACAAAAACAGGGACCCAGAGCACATTCAGTGGGCAGTCAGGGATTCCATCATCATGCTAGGACTGCCCACGAATGCCCACGAGTGGGGCCTGAGTGTCATCGTTACTGCTCTAAGGGGCTGCATGTCCCTGGATGGCGAGTGGGCCCAGATTCTGGGTGTCAGTGCGGGATGGAGGCGTGGATTGTTGTAGGTGGTAGTAACAGTGTGCGTGTGGCTGTGTGAGTTACCAGGGTGCTTCGCTGTAACGGGGCGCGGGGGGGAAGGTGACGGGGTCGCCCGTCCATCCTCCACACCCTCGCTGGAAGAAGGAGCAGGAGTGGGGGTGAGGACGAGTCAGCTGGATCGGTTGATATTCTTAGCCTAGGGTGGGCCCTATATGGTCAGGGCGCGCGGCCTAGTATCCTGTGGGGGTGGAGCCTGTGATGCACTGGGGGCGGAGCTAAGGATCCAGAACTGGAAATCTTAAGACTCAAACTGCGTGGAGGGATGGGGCCTGGAACCCGGGGGGCGGGGCAAACATGAAAGGGGTGGGGCTTGGGATGCTAAGTATGGGGCTGCGCCCGAATTCACTGTGGGAAGGGCAGTGACCTGAAACTCAGAGGAGAAGGGGCCAAGTGGGGAGCCAGATCTGAAGCTCAGGGGGCGGTGACCTTAGGAGAAGAGAAGTGGGATGTGTAATGGCGAGGAAAAGGGTGGGGCCTTGAATTTATAATGAAGGGCAGGAGCTGAGCTTGAGACCTACTGCATTGGGAGGCTGTAAGCAAGGCTTGGAGCCTGGGACTCCCTAAAGAGAGTGCAGGTGGGGCCTAAGGCCCCCTGTGGCTTGGGGCTCCCGAACCGACGGTGGAGGACTCAAGGAAGGGAGGGGACTAGAATTCTTTAAAGAGAGAGTCTGCAACTCTATCAGTTGGGAGGGGTGCTGTTGGGAATCTTTAAATATTCAGGCTAGGGAAGGGGGGTCTGGTAACCTCTAGGGGCAGCGGTGGAGAGGGGTGTAAGGAGAACAGCTCTCTCGGAGCAACGTCTGTGGGTCAGGGGCCGAGCCTGTGTCCTCTGAGGGCCAGAGGCTACAGCCTTCTGAGGAACAAGCTTTTGCTTGTTGGACCCGGAACCCGTGAGGCACAGGGCCTTGAGAGGAGGAAATCCTTTGGGAAGGTACAGAGTGGGCCTGGGGCCTCAGAGGGGCCAAACCTGGGGCCCACTGTAGGATTAGCACTCCCCCCCCCGCCCCCCCCGAATCCTGAGTCTCTCGCATGAGAAGTGGACAATTCTGGGGGCTTCCAGCGTTTACACCAGTCAGGGAGCAAATTCTGATCAAATTTCTACCACAACTGTGAACGAGGAGATGAGGCCTGTGCGTGACGGTCTAGTTTAGGGGACCCTGACCACTGCCTACGCATCCCTCCCAGCCGTGGGAGGGGTCCCAGCGTCTCCACTCTTCAGCTTCTCCTTCCCGAGTCGGTACCGGACTCCCGATTTCCCCTCCAGCCCTGAGAACCTCAGGCCCCAGCGCCCCCCGCCCGGCACCTGTCCCTCTAGCCCCTCCCCCGCCGCCTTCCGATTGGCCAAGAGGGTAGCGCCCCCTGGCGGCATCGGGCTCTGATTGGCGGGAAGTTAGCCGCCGCGGCTAGGACTGTGGAGAAAATGAGTCGGCCTCGGGCGGGGGCGGGGGCGGGGCCGCGCCGAGCCGGACCCGCTGGACAGACGGCCCGCCTGGAGCGGGACTCCACGCCGGACACGATGCGGCGGCCTGGCCCCAGCGGCCGCCGCCCCCTTCTGCTGGTGCTGCTGCTGCCGCTCTTCGCAGCCGCCGCCAGCCCCAGCCCCAGCCCCAGCCCCAGCGAGGCCGTCGAGGTTGCGGGGACCCCGGGCCGCCCGGCCGGGTAAGCCCCACTGCGACCCCTTCTTCCTTGTGCCCCCTCCACCCAATAAGTCTGGTGGGTCCGGAAGCACCAGAACTTGCGGATTTAGGGGACTAACGAACCCAGTGCTTCGGCGTAGGGATGAAAGAGCCAGACCCTTGGATTTATTAGGACCCTCTATTTTGCAGGGCTTAGAAGCGGGGAGTACTGAAGTTTGGAGGCGAGGGATTCAACGCTGGTGTGGTAGATGGACAGTAGGGCCCCAGGGAATTCTAGGGTTTTTTTCGGAGAAGGGTCCCAGCTTATATGGGGATGGGGCTTTGAGTTTTCCTACGATGATAGATGGGTGGGGCGCTCCAGCTGGGATGAGGTTCCCCAAGCTTCTTGGGTGCTTAAGGAAGAGGAGTATCGGAGGTTATGAAGGGATTCTATGGTGGGGTTGAGATGTCCTGGTTTTCTCGGGTTTGGGAACGCCTGGATGAATTAAAAGGGACCCTTGGATTTTCTTAATGACTTAGGAAGGCGTGGACTTCGGGCTTGATGGCGGAGGGGCTTGCAGGGGGGGTTGTGCGGAGGGGGTTCCTCAGATTTCACGAAGGTTGGGGATGCTCTAGTTTCCTAGAATTAGAGGATCCCGGGCTTGAATGAGGGACCAGTGATTTCGCGGCAAGAGATCCAAAATTTCCTATAGATTTGGGGGTTATAGCCCCCCTTCCTGTCTACGGGTGACGAGATCGAAGAAAGCAGTCTGCCCAGCACCCCCACCCCCCGCCCTGCGGCCCAGCGCTCCGTTACAAAGGCCCCGGGCTCCGCTCCCGCCTCGGTCTCTGCGAATGCGTTTAGTAACCCGAGCCGCGCCGGGGGCGGGGCCGGGAAGGGGTTAACCCGGAGAAAAGGCGGGAGGGATAACGGCAAGATCAGGGGTCCCGGAGGCTCCCATCTGGGCGGTATCCTCCCTCACTGGGCCCCACCCGTCTGGAAAGAGTCCATGCGCCCGACGTCCCCTTCACAGCATCTCCCGCACGGCCCTTCTCCCGGGGCCTGGGCGCGCGTCCTCATCCCCCGTCCCCCTTAGCCTGGGGCTAATGGATTTGTCTGGGGGGCCCCCTGGTTGCGACGCACTTGCGCTGGAGCTGAGGACTCCGCTATCCAGAATCTGAGACCCTCTGGGCGCAGAGATTTCTCGAAGAACGACTCCTTCCTCCTGATCAGGCGGGAAACTGAGGCCCAAAGACCAGGAGATGCTGGCTCCAGGACACAGCGCGTGGAAGGGCAGGAACGGGCTAGAACTCAGGCCTTGGGATTCCCAGTTCTGGGCTGTGGCTCCTTCGGTATCCCCCTCCACCTCAGCACCCTGCTGGACCCACAGTCAAAAGAGGATCTCCTTCCCCGGCCGCTGAGGCCTGTGGACGTGGCGCCACCTGCCGGCCATTCTAGGGATGACGACCGAGTCAAGGACAGGGATGTGCGGGGAGGGCGGGGTTCTAGATTCCCAGACAGTCGGGGGCTTGGAAATGCGCTTAGAAATCTTCTTTGCGTCTTTTAAAAATACCATTAAAAAAAAAAAGACTCTAAAATGTCCTTACCAATAAGACTTTACCACTAAACACTTCAGAAAATAAATAAAAGTAGGGTTGCTGTGACCTTCATCCCAGGAGAGTCTATGCCAATTTGCCTCCCACAGTTCAGATGGGGAAACTGAGGCATCCAGCATCGTGCCTCAGCTTGATCAAACATCTATTTCGAGTGCTCTCAAGCCTTCTCTTGGCTTTCCCCTCCCCTATCCCCCACTGCCCTCCTTTGGGAGTTTTAGAGGACTAGGGGCCTGAGTGACTTCCACCCCTGTTTTTTAGTCTTGCTGCTTGTCGATGCTGCCCAGGCCGATCGCCCAGGAGAAGTCGCTGCCTCAGAGGTGGGTTCTTCTAGGTGGGGTATGGGTAGGAAGTGAAAGGGGGTAAGAGCAGAGGGGTCGGGGCTCCCTTCCCCGCCCTTCATCCCAGCTGGAATGCCGGATGCACTTGGTGGAAAGAAAGACTCGGTCCTTCCTTCTCCACTTAGTCCCTGGCTGTCTCCGAAGCCTCCTGCAGGGTCCAGAGTTGCCCGCCGGAAAAGTGCGCAGGCCCTCAGCAGTGCCTGACCCCAGTGCCCCTGGTGCTGCCGAGCCCCAGTCCCAGCGTGAGCAAGAGACAGGTGTCCCTCAACTGGCAGCCACTGACGTGAGTGTGCGGATCCCTCCCCTACCAGAGGCACAGGAGCTCCCAGCTCCGCCACCATTCCCCGCACACCTTTCTCTCTGCTCCCTTGTCTCTTCTCCCTTCTTCTCTTTCTCTCAACTTGTATCGCTGTTCCTATTTCTCCTTTTCATGCCTGCCCCATTCTCTGCATCTTTCAGTCTCCATTTCTCTGGCCTTGTCTCCATGCCCTCAGTCTGTATGTGTTCTTTTCCATTTCTGTCTCTTTCTGTTTCTCCCATCATTGCCTGTCTCTTGTTCTCTGTGTCTGACTCTCTGTCTCTTTCTGCCTCTGTCTTCTCTCCTCTCTTTCTCTCCCTTCCTCATCTCTGTTTCTCCCCCCACGTTTGTCTCTGTTTCTCCCCAAGCCTGTGAAGAACGCTCAAGGTCTGGTCCCTGGAAAGGGATTGGAGGTGGGGGGCGGGGGTTGGGGAGAGCTGCTACTGGGAGATCTCCTGGCACGGAAGGCCCCTACCAGCTGTGGGGGAGGGGGCGTGGGGGAGGAGGGGGTGTCCGTCTAACCTCTTTTGTCTCCTCTGCCCTCTCCTACCCAGGCTGCAGGAGGCCCGAGCTCTGCTGAGACGAAGGCGGCCCCGCGGGCCGGGTGGCCGGGCACTGTTGAGAAGGAGGCCCCCACAGCGCGCCCCTGCCGGCCAGACCCGGGGTAAGAACATCCGCCCTTCCTCTGCCGGGGGGCAGGGGGGTGGGTTCCGGGCCAGATAAAGCCGTCTGGTTCCCACGGTCCAGCCGCCGCCTAGCTGCCCCCCATTGTAGCTCAGACCCCCAGCCCCCCAGGACACGGACCCTCTAGGGACCCTGGCGTCCGGCCGTGCGAGGTGAGCCCGGGACAGGACCCGACGCTGGCCAGAGGCGCTGACCCGCGGGGGTGGGGCCGGGAAGCCAGGCGTCCGGGCTCCCTGCGGCCGAAGAGGGGGGCGCTGTCCCGGCAGAGAGTGCAGCCGAACTAGCCCAGACAACAAAAGCGATTGCGCGGGTTGGCGCCTGCCCGGTCACCGAATGCCCAAAATTGCGGGGCGGCTGGGAGCCAAAGGCCTCCCCCTGCTTCCCCGACCCTCCCCCTGCCCTCCTCCCACTCCAGCTCTCTGCCCCTGGGCTAGCACACCCCCTAGTCTCAACCACCCTCTAAAGTCCCCCTCCTGCTGTGGCCTTCAGCCCAGATGTGTCCCCTTCTCCCTAAAGTCTTCCAGATGTGGGCATCCGGCCAGATGTTAGGACCCCCGCCCACAGCCTCAATCCACCGTACGCTCTTATCCATTCCGACTTCTACCAGGTGTGGGGGGTCCTGGCCAGATGTGACCGTATCCTCAAATGTGCCCCCCCTCACCGTCCTGCCCACAATCCAGACCCCAAATTCCTTCATGTGCCCAGGTGCACCGACCCTTCTTCTCTCCACCAGATGTGCCACCTGGCTGCCCAGATGTGCCACGACAGCCCCATATCCCGATGAAGCCTCTTTCTCGGCGTCTAGGGCTGAGAATCGGCCTTTACCGGCCTCCCCAAATGTGGCCCCCACTGCTCTTTCCTCTTCATGGATTCAGCCCTGTCTGGGGGGAAACCGGCCCGCCCCCACCTGTTCCCTTCCCCGCCGCTCCCCTGCGGGCCCCATTCACTTGTTGGTGCGAGGCGGGGGCAGACGGGGCGCCCCCCTCCCCCCTGCGAGTCTAGCGCCCAGCCTGCGCGCCTCTGGCTGCGCGCCCAGCCCCACGCGCCCCCGCGCGGCCGCCGGGGAGGGAGTGGTGGGGAGGGGGGGCCTGAGCGGGGGCGCGGCCGCCCTCCCCCGCAGGCGGGCGGGCGCGGCCGGGCCCCTCGGGCGGGCTGGGGCGGCGGCGCGGCGGAGCGCGGCGCTGCAGCCATGGCGGGCGGCGCGCGGGTGTCGCTATTGGTGCTGCTGGCGCTGCTCGGGCCGCAGCCTGTGCTGGGCCGGCCCCGAGAGCGCCTCCGCGTGCGCTTCACCCCGGCCGTGTGCGGCCTGCGCTGCGTCCATGGGCCCACCGGCTCCCGCTGTACCCCGACCTGCGCGCCCCGCAACGCCACCAGCGTGGACAGCGGCGCGCCCGGCGGGGCGGCCCCGGGGGGACCCGGCTTCCGCGCCTGTGAGTGCGGGGTGGTGGTCCCGAGGGAGGGGTTCCCAGGGGGAGGAGGGTCCCCGGGGATGGGAGAGACAGTCCCCCAGGGAGAGGGAGCCCAGATTCGGTGTGCACGAGTGCTGGGGAATCCCTGGGGTATTTCAGGAAGGGGGACTTAAAATTCCTGGCGTTTGGGGTTGAGTCCTGAGGGTCCCGATTTTGCAAGCAACGAGGGTTCTCAGGGACCTGTGGCGTCCCACGTGAGGGGATTGGGGCCGGCTTTCATGCCTCTGAGTCAAAGGGGGAGATACCAGAACTGAGGGGCCTGGAGTTTGGGGGAAGGCGGCCCCAATTCTGAGACTGTAAGGAGTCCCTGGAGACCAAGCGAGAGTTTCGGGGCCCCGAGGGGTGTCCCAGTTTCTGTGTCTTGGGTGGGAGGGATTAGGAAAGTCCAGGACGGGAGTGCCTGGAAGAGGGGGATTGGGGTGAGGAAAGTTGATCCCAAGAGCTGAGAGGGAAAGGGTCCCTAGAAGGAGGGTCTCTGCAGGGCCCCTGAGTTGCAAAGGTCGCACGTGGGAGAGAAATCCAGATAGGAGGCCTAGGGGAAGGGGCGCCCCCTGGGGGGCAGAGGGGACAGGAGGGTGTGCATCAGGCACCCCTACAGTGGGGTTCCCCCCCCCCCCCCCGCGGGCTCAGGTGAGGTGGAGAGGGCGGGCCACCTGTTGGCCCCAGGGTGCAGGGATGGGCGGGCTCTCGGGGTCGGGGCCTACCTGCCCCCAACCCCAGAGGCCCTCTGGAGTGGGGAGTGGGGGCCCCTGGCTCTGAGAACTCGCCCAGCCTGGCCCCCAGCCAATCCAGCCCTGGCCGGCGTGAGCTCATCTCCCGCCTGAGCCCCCGCCCGCTGCCACTCCCTCCCTCCTCCCCTCCCTCCCTCCTTCCTACACTCCCTCCCGGCCCAGCCCCAACGTGCCCGTGCCAGGCGCCGTGCCCAGGCGGGTGCCAAGCCCCTGGAGGCACAGGAGGGGCATGTGAAGGGGGGCTGACCCCGGCAGGACCCCGATGTCCTCAGCTCCTTATTCCTTCAGAGGCGTGGGACATGAAGTTGGCCGTGCCCATGTATCGACCCGTCCAGGGTGTGGGAGCCCCAAAGGAGCTGGGTGGGGGGCCGGCATTCAGACCGAGAAAAGGCAGAGGAATTCCCAAGGAGGCTGGGAAATGCCCTGAGACCTAGCTGGATTACCGTGACCGCCAGAGAGACCCTTCCTATTTTGGAATCGTGATTCCTAGTTAAGCCTCTCCTGCTACTCAATTAAGGACCCTTATTAGGGCACCCTGGAGTCCTGGCCTGACTCCCTTAAGTAGGGGAGCCCAGAATCTCAGCCTTCAGACCCTAAGCCTCCTCCCCACCCCTATCAACAGACTCCACAGACCGGCCCCTCCAGTAAAGTTCCCTCCCATTCTTCTGATGTAATCCCCCCAAACTGTGCCCCTCACCAGAGAACTCTGTAGTATTGTCCCTCAGCTACTCCTCCCTACTTCCCGGAGAAACCCCAGATTACAAACCCTATACAGTGATAACTCCACTCCCTAGCTGAATTCTCTTTCCACAAAAGACTACCATTCTCTTGTATTTCCAATTGAGTGCCATCAGATTCCTGATTCCTATCTTTCCAAGCCCTGCTTTTCCAGCTGACCCCCTCCCCAGGAACTTCTGATCCGTCTATCTTCAGAGAACCCCAGAGCTGGTCTTGATCAGCTGATTCTCACAAGAAGACTCTCCAGACACTGTGCTCCCCCTACACAGCCATTAATCCAAAGACTTGGGCACCTAATCCCTTAGCTGGGAGGGGATGGAGGATCCACAGTATCTTAGAATCTTCCCAGACAATTGAGGCTCTTGTGTGCTGGGGACTCCCAGGGAATCCCATTTCTCCATGTAAACCCTATTCTCAGCACCCTCAACTTAGCTGTCCCCTAGAAGGCACTAGAGTCCTGTTTTTTAGGTAACTCTCCCCAAAAGAATTTAACAGATTTCTAATGAAAGGGAGC
The DNA here is from genome assembly GCF_011800145.1 of Mirounga leonina. Lineage (NCBI taxonomy): Eukaryota > Metazoa > Chordata > Mammalia > Carnivora > Phocidae > Mirounga > Mirounga leonina. Next base: position 493,975 of record NW_023270459.1, on the reverse strand, counting down.
TTTGGTTTCCTCTGAGCTAGGCTCTCTTTCCATTCTAGAAACCTTGAGCCATCTTTGAATCCCAGAGTACTGCACTCTATCTGATGTCTTTCCAGGAGTCCAGTCTCTTTACCCTTCTCAATAGAAGGGGCTCCCTCTATGTTTTCCCTCTCTCCAGTGTGTGGCTCAGAATCCCACACACGCCTTCCTGGACGGCCCCAGCCCCAGCCGCCTGCCCCCTTCCTCCCTCCGCACAGCTGTCTCCAGCTGTTCTCTGCAGCCCCGGGGGAGAAAGGGAGGGGGTGCCCTCGCAGGATACGTCCGGCCTTCTTTGGCTCAGAGGGCTCGGGGCTCCCCAAGGGTCCGGAATGCGGAGCCGCCGCCCTACCCCCGCCGCACCCCTCTCTTTGTTTACCCCGCCGCACAGCTGGCAGTGCCCCGCCCAGAGGTGGCCAGGGGCCCAGCGAGGGCGCGCAGAGGGGAGAGGAGGCGCGTCCCCGTCGCGGCCCCGCCCCGGGGCTACAGGAGGCGGGAAGGCAGAGCTAGAACTCTGCTGCCGGAGCAGACGTGGGCGGAGACAAAGCGCGGTGGGTGGGGCTAGGACGCCCAGATAGCCAAGGAGGTGGGGCGGGAGGAGCGTGAGCCAGAGAGCCGGGGGAAATCGGCGGGAGGAAAGGAAGGTGGGCGGGGCTAAGGGCAGCCGGTTAAACACCTTGACAGGAGAGGTTTAGAATCCGGCGGATAGCAGGTCATGTGGGCGAGTAGCTTAGCAGGGGACGCACAACCAGTGGGCGGAACTTGAGTGTCGTGGACCCGGCCAGACGGGATGTGCGTGTGCCTAGTATGGTAAAGAGACAGAGTTGGGAGAGCGGAGTGGTGCCAGGCGGGGTGGCCAAAACGTCGATTTAGTCAATGGAAGAGACCAGCGCCGGGTCTGCGTAGCTGAAGACCCAGCCGGATGATCAGATGGGCGGGGCTAACTGCTAAGGCAAGAGCGAGAGTGGTCGGGGCCGAGCCAATGGGCGGGGACAGCGCTGTCTGGGTGGGGCTGGAACGCCTGGACTCCGCCTCTAAAAGTGGGACTGGAGAGGAAGGGCGGAGTGACCTGAGAGTGAATGAAGAGCCGGAGGGCGTAGTGAGCTGACCCAGTGGGCGGAGCTATAGCAGAGGGCTGTACTATTGGACCCAGCCGGTGCAGGTGGCCAGGGTTGGTGGGGGGTGACACAAGACAGATCAAGGCGGAGCAACTTACAACGAGGTGATACTTTGAGTATCACATTAGGGTCTGACCTAGGCTCTCTCTCCCCCCAGTCCTGTGTCCCTTGATCTGTCACAACGGCGGTGTGTGCGTGAAGCCTGACCGCTGCCTCTGTCCCCCGGACTTCGCCGGCAAGTTCTGCCAGCTGCATTCCTCGGGCGCCCGGCCACCGGCCCCGGCCATGCCGGGCCTCACCCGCTCGGTGTACACCATGCCACTGGCCAACCACCGCGACGACGAGCACGGTGAGGAGAGTGAGGCCGGGGTCCCCTCTGACCCATCTGTCCACTGTCTCGCCGCTTCTCTGACCCTCATCTTTCCTGCCTTGTCCTGAGTACCCTTCTCCAGCGCGCCCTTCCCCCCATTCCTAGTCCCAGTCCGTAAGAACCCGGGGAGACACCCCTTTGCCCCGCCGTGCCTCCCTCCAGGCGTGGCGTCCATGGTGAGCGTGCACGTGGAGCACCCGCAGGAGGCGTCCGTGGTGGTGCACCAGGTGGAGCGTGTGTCCGGCTCTTGGGAGGAGGCGGACGCCGAGGCAGTGGCGCGGGCGGAGGCGGCGGCGCGGGCGGAGGCGGCGGCTCCCTACACCGTGCTGGCACAGAGCGCGCCGCGCGAGGACAGCTATTCCGATGCCTCCGGCTTCGGTTACTGCTTTCGGGAGCTGCGCGGAGGCGAAGTGAGACGAGGCGGGTGGGGAGGGGCCCGGAGCGTGCCACCACGCGGGGGCGCGCTCACCGGACACTTTTCCGCAGTGTGCGTCCCCGCTGCCCGGGCTCCGGACTCAGGAGGTGTGCTGCAGAGGGGCAGGCTTGGCCTGGGGCGTTCACGACTGTCAGTCATGCTCGGAGCACCTGGGTAAGCCCCAGGACGTCCCTGAGGTGCTCGGAGCTGGGGAGAGGTGATAACCCCGTGGCTCCTGGTTACCCTGCCCATAGACAAACCGTGTTCACAAAATCTAGCCACACACCTACCCGGTTGTGGGGATCCTTTCCAGTCTAGATCTATCCAAACCGTTCTGGGACCGCCCACTCCACTTTCTGACTTCGGCTACTCTGTTCTCACCCCACCTTTATGCCACGGCCCCATTCATGCATTTCTGGAACCTCCCACGTTGCCTCTTGTCCCACCGCCTACCTAAGGCTCACCCTGCACTCAAGCCACGCCCAACATCTTTTAATCCCGCCCATCCCTCTTTTGTCCCCGCCCACCTATTTTCGCTCCGCCCGCCCTGGCGCACCCCTCTCTTCTCTCCATAGGGATTTCCGACCGAGTAGGCACCCCAGATGGACCGTGTCCAACCGGCTTTGAAAGGGTTAATGGGTCCTGCCAAGGTGAGCGGGGGAGATGGGGGGCAGGAGTGGGAAGGGTTTGGCACTATGAGCTGGGCTGGCAGGGAGCTCATCCCTGACGCCCCTGAGACCACTGCATTCCTCGCAGATGTGGATGAGTGCGCGACCGGTGGGCGCTGCCAGCACGGGGAGTGTGCGAACACGCACGGCGGGTACACGTGCGTGTGCCCCGACGGCTTCCTGCACGACTCGTCCCGCAGCAGCTGCATCTGTAAGCCACCCGGCAGGGGCTGAGGCTGGATCCCACGTCTGTCCTCCCTGCCGTCTGTCCTCCCAGCCCTCAGACCCTTTCCAGAGCATCCCTGGGCCTTAATTCCCTTAGACTCCCCCAGATCCTCCCAGACTCCCCGCGGTCACTCTTATTAGACTCCCCTCAGAACGTCTCAGACTCTTACACATCCTCAGACTCCCTAGACCTTCTTCAGCCCCTCTAGGAACCCTTCAAAACTTTAGGTCTATATACCTTCAGATCTTCAGACTTTCTTCAGCTCTTCTCAGGCCCCGAATCCCTTCATCTCTCTCGACCACCAGACCTTCTGCAGACCCCGAGATCTTTCTCAGATTCCCTCATTCCCTCCTCCGGCACCAAACCTTTCTCAGACCTCCAGACCCCTCACCTCTCCCTCAGACCCTCTCAGACCTCTTCTGAATGGCCTTTACACCCACCAGAGCCTCCCGGGGACCATTCTCTTGTCTCCCAGATGCCCTAGTTCCTCTACACTCCCAAGCCCGCCCTGAGTAATTTTCTCCCCAACACGCAGCCCAGCACGTGATCTCAGAGGCCAAAGGGCCCTGCTTCCGCGTGCTCCGCGACGGTGGCTGCTCGCTGCCCATTCTGCGCAACATCACCAAGCAGATCTGCTGCTGTAGCCGCGTGGGCAAAGCCTGGGGTCGCGGCTGCCAGCTCTGCCCACCGTTCGGCTCAGGTGAGCGCCTCCCTCCTGGACTATCTCTGGGCTTGACTCACACAGTGCCCACTCTAGGCCCCGCCCCTGGGCCCTGAGACTCAAAGCCCTCCATCCGGATTGGGCCCTAGCCTTGGCCACGCCCCCAGGCCCTGAGATCCTCAGACTGGACTCCGGCCGGGCCCCACCCCACCTTTGGCCACACCCACCCCTGAGACTCTTCCCCTGAGTCACGACCCGCCTTGACTACTCCTAGCCCTTTAGATATGCTGCTTGTCCAACCTTGTCCCCAAGCTTTGACCAAGTCCGGAGTTCCTGAGACCCTGCCCTCAGCCTAGGCTCCTTCTTGGGCCCCACCCCAGACACCCTCTTTCCTGAGACACTTCCCCGGCAGTCTAGCTTCTGCCTAAAACCAGACCCTTCAACAGACTAAACCAGATCCCATCCTCAACCCTTGTCCCTGTCCCTATCCCAAGTAAGGAAAAACACCCTTGGTCCCACCTTTAGCCTCTGAAATGTTCCATTCTTTGGCCAGGGTACTACCCAAAACCAGCATCCAACCCAAACCCCTGACCCACACCCAAAACCAAGCCCTGCCCCCAGTCAAGGCCAGATTCTAGACTCCTCTTGTCTCATTTCTTCCTGCTTTCATGTTCTCTCTGCCTCTCTCCCTCCCTTTCTTGTTCCCAGAGGGTTTTCGGGAGATCTGCCCTGCTGGCCCTGGCTACCACTACTCGGCCTCTGACCTCCGCTACAACACCAGACCCCTGGGCCAGGAGCCACCCCGAGTGTCCCTGAGCCACCGGGCTCCACCCTCCACCCATAGGCCACCCACAGGTGAGCTGGCTTCTGGAGGAGGAGATGCCATCTCCAAGGGGCTGCCCCAGCCTCATAAGGAAAAGAGGAGAGAGAGGAGGGGGGACACCCAAATCCAGGTCTCCATTCACTGATACCCCTTCTTTGTCAGGCTTTCTGCCCACCCGTCGTCCAGAACCCCCACCTGAGCCCAGGCCGGGCCCTGAGCTTCCCCTGCCCAGCATCCCTGCCTGGTCTGGTCCTGAGATCCCTGAATCAGGTGCAGTAGAGGGAATCGAGGACATTGATGGGGGTATTACAGGTGGGGATCCTAGGGGGGGGGCTCTAAGGTGAAGATCTCAGGATAGGGATGTTACAGCCAGCGGAGTTAAGGAACGGGTGGGAAGAGAGAAAGGTTTGGAGAGTCAAGCACTGGGTAACATTAGGAACTCGTGTTGGACAGACCTGGGTTTACGTTCTCTGTCAATTGGGCAAGTCATTTAACATCTCTGAGCCTCAGTTTCCTCATCTGTAAAGTGAGGATCATCGTGAGGATTCATTGAACTGTCTCTGAAGAGTCTGCCACATAGTAAGTGCTCAGTTAACATTAGGCAATTACTTTTCACGCAGAGGGCACTAAGAACCTATCTCGGGCAGAGGGTTGGAAAGCAAAATATTCAGAAGTGGAGACTTCGGGGTGGCAATAAAGAGAATTCAGGCAGAGGATGTGATGAGAACATCCCATAATAAAGGAGAGGAGGATCAGAAGCGGAAGACTGGGCTTGGGGAGGGACATCCATGAGGGTGTCTTAGGCAGAGGATCTGAGGGGATTGTACTGGGATGAAGGGGACTCAGAGATGGGGGAACCCTGGCTGTCTGGACCCCCCAGGTCCCTCTGCGGGCGTGTGTCAGCGCAATCCCCAGGTCTGCGGCCCGGGACGGTGCATCCCGCGGCCCAGTGGCTACACCTGCGCCTGCGACTCCGGTTTCCGGCTCAGCCCGCAGGGCACACACTGCATCGGTGAGCCTGGCTGTGGGGGTGGACGGAGGTGGGGCGGGGGCTCTGCCAGTCACCTCCTGACCGGCCCCCTCCGTGCCCTCAGATGTGGACGAGTGTCGCCGCGTGCCCCCGCCCTGTGCCCCCGGACGCTGTGAAAACACGCCAGGCAGCTTCCATTGCGTGTGCGGCCAGGGCTATCGAGCGGGCCCGAGGGCGGCGGGGTGCCTGGGTGAGAAATCCGCCCCGCCCAGCTCCAGGCCCCACCCCTGCCCCAGTCGCGCTCCAGCAGTTCCCGCCCTCCCGCTCTTCCCCCACACCCCTGCTCCCGCCCCCTGACCTGCTCCCACTCTCCCTTCGGCCCCACCACTGCTTCTTCGGCGCCCAGCAGGCTCTGCCCGTCGGGGCCGGTCCCTGCTGTACGACTGCCCGGCTTCTCCCCGGGACCAGGTCCGGCTCCGCTCCTCCCCTGGCCCCGCCCCCTCCATATTCCCGACCGGCTCCCGCCCTCCCCCAGGCCCCGCCCCAGTCCGACGTCGGCCGCAACCTATCACCTGACCACGACCCCCGATTCCCACCCTGCCGCACCCGTGCCTCGTCCTCACCCCGCACCGCGCCTTCCGTCTCTCCTGCCTCCCCTTTGTTCAGTCCCCATAGCTGCCCTTCCCGCCCTGGTCCTGCCCTCCCCAAATTGCCCCCTCGCGGTTCTTCTCTCTGCCTCTGCCCTGGCCGGGTACTCAGTCGTCGTGTGGTCCTCCCCTCTCACCTGCCCTCCTCCCTCCCTCCCCGCCTACGCCTTAAACCTACCCACTCCGGGCTCTCTTACTGCCCCTGGCTCCTGCCCCAGTGTGGCCCCGGCCCAAGTTTGGCTCCGCCCCTGCCCTCCCCACCTCGCATCCTCCCTGAGCCCTCTGAGGGTGGGCGTGGCGGGGGGGGGAGTGAAGGGGAGTGTCTGCCCCAGCCCCAACCTCCGGGTTGGTGCCTGCAGACGTGGACGAGTGCCAACGCGTGCCGCCGCCGTGTGACCGCGGGCGCTGCGAGAACACACCAGGCAGCTTCCTGTGCGTGTGCCCCGCTGGGTACCAGGCTGCTCCCCACGGAGCCGGCTGCCAGGGTGAGGAACTGGGAGGGACAGAGGGGAAGGGGGTGTGGGGGGAACGGTAGAGCGGCATTGTCATGAGGGATGGAGAAACTGAGCAATGAGGCAGGGGAGGCTGATTGCTGGGAGCCGGGGCGGGGGGGGGGGGGGGGGGGGGGCCCAGGTTCTAAGAGCCAGGCAGGCAGCCTGATGGCTGTAGAGACAGAGTGACATGGGGGGGATGGAGAGGCCAAGTGATCGGAAACAGAAAAGCTGAGTCATGGAGGATGGAGAAGCAGAGGGATGGAGGATGGAGATGTCAGTTATGGGGCAGGGGGTAGAGTTACGGAGAACAGTGCAGAAAGAGGCCAATTGATGGGGACTGGAGTTCTAGGAGGCCAGCTGGAAGCTTAGGGATTGAGAAGGTAGAGGGATGGAGGATGGAGAATTTGAATAATGGGGAAGAGGAGCCTAGAATGAGACAGACAAGGAGGCCGAGTGTTGGGGACCAGGAAGCAGAATGTCAGAGCGGGGAAAGGGAAAATGATGGAGGTCAGGGAGGCTGAGCGGAGCGCAGGGGCGTTGGGGGGCATAAAGGTGTGACTCTGGGCCCCTTGCCCTGGGCAGATGTGGACGAGTGCACGCAGAGCCCGGGCCTTTGTGGCAGAGGGGTCTGTGAGAACCTGCCCGGCTCTTTCCGCTGTGTTTGCCCGGCTGGCTTCCGGGGCTCGGCGTGTGAAGAAGATGTGGATGAGTGTGCCCAAGAGCCACCGCCCTGCGGGCCAGGCCGCTGTGACAACACGGCGGGGTCCTTCCACTGTGCCTGCCCTGCTGGCTTCCGCTCCCGAGGGCCGGGGGCCCCGTGCCAAGGTGAGGGTGCTGAGTCCAACCCATCCCACCCCCATTGGCTGTGGGGACTGGAGAGAGACATGGTTGGGGGGCAGAGAGACAGGGTGATGGGGCTTGGTGAGGGAGAACAGGGGCAGAGAGGAGTGGACGTACTGAGAGGGTGGGGAGGTTTTGACTCCAGAGTCTTCTCCCCTTTCTCCAGATATGAGGGTGCTCTCCATTCCTCCTCCCTTTTGGAATGATACTCTTGTGCTTGTGGGAACCCTGGGGAGGGGATCACCCTGAGGTGGAGAGGGCAACACGCAGGAGGTGGTGCCCTAGCTTCACCGTGGCAGCTGGAGAGACCATTAATGGGGGGCCAGGGAAGGAGTCTGTCCTCCTGGGAGGTGGGATGAGCCTAGGCAAAGTCCAGGAGACTGCCTCCAGACTGGAATGTTGGGGTAGATGGTGACAGCAATGGAGATGATTGGGTCCAGGCCCCTTTCTCAGTCCCACTGGTCTCCTCTGCCCCAGATGTGGACGAGTGTGCCCGTAGCCCTCCGCCCTGTGCCTATGGCCGGTGTGAGAACACAGAAGGTGGCTTCCAGTGCGTCTGCCCCACGGGCTTCCAACCTAACACGGCCGGCTCCGAGTGCGAGGGTGAGGCCGGGGAGGGAGGGAGGAGTGTGGATGGGTGAGGGGGGCTCTGGGCTGCCCCTTCAAGGCCACCTTCTCCCCTGTCCCCCAGATGTGGATGAGTGTGAGAATCACCTGGCCTGTCCTGGGCAGGAGTGTGTGAACTCACCCGGTTCCTTCCAGTGCAGGACCTGTCCTCCTGGCCACCACCTGCACCATGGCCGATGCACTGGTGAGACCAAGCCCTGGCTATGACCTTAGACCTGCATCATGACCCCTGACGTGGCCCATAACCTCCTGACCTGGACCTTAGTCCCCTGGACCATGAATCCTAGAGTCTGACTGTGACTCTTGACCTAGAATATGGGCCCCTGACCCATTTTGCAGTTCCTGATCTGGACCATGAACCTTGACCCTGAATGTGACTTCTGGTTCTGTAATCCATGAACCCTCAACTGGACTGTGACATCTGACCCTAACCATTACCCCCGCTGATTAACCCTCACTACAACCCTCTTAGCAGTTGTAACCCTTTTGATCCTGACTGTCCCATGACCCTGAATGTGACCTGTGACCCGTGAACCTGACTGTGACATTTGACCTAGCCATAACTCCTGCCATAACCCCTGACTCTCTGTGGCCTTTGATCCTGTCTCTCACCGCCCCTCCCCATTCTCAGAATACCTTCCCTGGGGCCTCAGTGGGTGCATGATCCCTGACCTGACACCTGACTAGGGGCCGAATTCTGGACCCTGACTCTTACCCCTGATCCGAATTGGTCTCAGATGACAATTACTGATTCTGACTCCTGCTTCGGCAGAATGCCATCCAGTGATCCTGGCTTATAATACCTGGCCTCTTACACTAATTAATTTCTGACCCCAGTCCTAGTCCAGAGTCCCTCACTGACTCCAGGATCCTAGCACAGGGAGTTCCCAGAAATCCAGATCCACATGACACCCAATTATGGTCCCTAGAATCAGGGAATCTTGGTCTCCCCCACCCACTTCTGCCACGGAGCCTTCACTTCATATCCAACCCGAGACACTACCCACCAATTTCTCCAGATCCCTCGGCCCCAAGGGGATCCTTCCAGGGTCCCTAGACCAGACCCCTTCTGAAAGCCGCGTTCCCACAGATGTGGACGAGTGCAGTTCGGGTGCCTCCTGCGGCCCCCACGGCCACTGTACCAACACCGACGGCTCCTTCCGCTGCAGCTGCGAGCCGGGCTACCGCGCTCCCTCGGGTCGGCCTGGGCCTTGCGCAGGTGGGCAGAGGGGAGAGAGGGCGGGGAGAGGGACGGGAGAGCCTGGGAGTAGGGTCTGGGTTCCTGGGCAAAGCCTGTTGGGGAGGTGGAAGCTGGACTAACAGGCAGAGGGTGGGGCTTGCTGGCGGAGTTGCTCCTCCCTAAGCCCCATCTCTCCCGTACCCTAGACGTGAACGAGTGCCTAGAGGGCGACTTCTGTTTCCCCCACGGCGAGTGCCTCAATACCGACGGCTCCTTTACCTGCACTTGCGCCCCCGGCTACCGGCCCGGACCCCGCGGAGCCTCTTGCCTCGGTCCGTACCCAGGCTGAGCCTGGACCGGGAAAGGGTGGGCTTACACCAAGAAAATCAGGACTAGGAGAGGGCGGAAGGCGGAGTCTGAATTTTTGGACTGAGTTCTCAAAGCGTCAAAGTCAAAGCCGGGATTGTGGAGCCTCCTGGCGGCGTCCAGAGGGAGGCGGGGTTTGGAGGGGAAAGGGCGGAGTCGGGGTAAGTTGTGCCGTGATTGGACGGGGCGCCGTGATTGGACACCCCTGAACCCGTCGGAGGGGTGGGGCTTGCGGGGAAAGGAGGAGCGTAAGAAGGGCGGGGAAAAGTGGGAGGTGTCAGCTAGAGGGGCGTGGCAAGGGCGGCGGAGGGGCGTGGCCTGCGATGCTAAGCCGCGGAGGTGGGCCGCGGTTTCGGACGCCGTCCCGCAGACGTGGACGAGTGCAGCGAGGAGGACCTCTGCCAGAGCGGCATCTGTACCAACACCGACGGCTCCTTCGAGTGCGTCTGTCCTCCCGGACATCGCGCCGGCCCAGACCTCGCCTCCTGCCTCGGTGAGAGGCGCCTCCCCCGCCGATCTCTGCCCCTCTGCCTCCCCTTCTCTCCCATTCGTCTCTCCTCCGCTGCTTCCTCCCTTCCCCCGTTCTGACTCTCCACTCCCTTCTTCCCTCACCTGTTCTCCTTTGCTTCCCACCCTCCCCTGCTTCCCCCATTTGACTGCTCTGCCTCCTTCCTCAGATGTGGACGAATGTCGCGAGCGGGGCCCGGCCCTGTGCGGGTCCCAGCGTTGTGAGAATTCCCCGGGCTCCTACCGCTGTGTCCGAGACTGCGACCCTGGCTACCACGCGGGTCCTGAGGGCACCTGTGACGGTGAGACTACTCCCCCACCCCTGCCCCTAGGACAAGTTGCTGGAGTCCACTCCCTTGGGGCCTGAGGAGGAGCACCCTGCCTTCTGGACTTGAGGGGAGGGAAAGAGCCCCCAACCAATGCACTTAACTGTGTCCCTATCTCTGTGGTCGAAATAAGCCACCAGTGTGCCCTTGCATTTTCTCGTGGAGGTGAGGTGAGAGGATTTGGGGAGCAAATGAAATGACTGTGGGCTGGCTATCTTGGGCTCTCTGGCTGCCAGACCTGTGATCCATGGAAGCCTAGTTTCAGGGGACCTCATTCATTAATTATGCAAGTATTCATTAAGCACCTACTGTGTGCCGGACACTGGGGATGCAACAGGCAATGAGTCAAACAAAGTCCCTGCCCTCATGGTGCTGATGAGGGGATAGGGAGGGGGTGGGGAGAGATAGACAGTAAATATGCAAATAGAGGGCGCCTGGGTGGCTCAGTTGGTTAAGCGACTGCCTTCGGCTCAGGTCATGATCCTGGAGTCCCAGGATCGAGTCCCACATCGGGCTCCCTGCTCGGCGGGGAGTCTGCTTCTCCCTCTGACCCTCCTCCCTCTCTCATGCTCTCTGTCTCTCATTCTCTCTCTCTCTCAAATAAATAAATAAAATCTTTTTTAAAAATATGCAAATAGATTCAAGGTTCATTCAGCAAACAGTTTGGGAACACCTACTGTGTATCAGGCACAGTTCTACACTCTGGGGCTATAGCGGGGAATAAGACAGACACAAGTCCCTGCATTGTGGAGTTTGTAGTCTAGGGAGGTGACAGTTGGCATGCTAACAGATGCACGGATGATATAATATCAGGTATAAGAAGGAAAATAAAGCAGGATAAATGGACAGAGATGACAGGGCGGTGGAGGAAGGGGCGCTAGGAGGGCTTGATCTCACTTGAGTGAAGTGAGAGAGGGAGCCGTGCAGATAGCCAGGGGAAAAGTGTTCCTGACAGCGGGAACAGCAAGTGCAAAGGCCCTGAGGTGGGGCCATGTTTGGACTATGTGAGAAATGGCAGTGAGACCTTAAGAGTCTCAACACTTTAGAAACCCAGACTCCTAGAATACCAGATTTATAGAGACTTCTCAGTCACGGGAACTGGGAGCAGCATCAGGAACTTGTGAATCCAGTCCTGTGACTCCCCTCCGCACCCCACTCTTTTTTGCAGATGTGGATGAGTGCCAAGAATATGGCTCAGCGATTTGTGGAGCCCAGCGCTGTGAGAACACCCCTGGCTCCTACCGCTGCACACCGGCCTGTGACCCTGGCTATCAGCCCACACCAGGGGGCGGATGCCAGGGTAGGTGCCTGTCCGGCTTTGGGTGAGATGTGGAGGGGAGGGAAGGTCCAGCAAGGGCCTCACTGTCTGGTGGTTGCAGATGTGGACGAATGCCGGAATCGGTCCTTCTGCGGGGCCCACGCCGTGTGCCAGAACCTGCCCGGCTCCTTCCAGTGCCTCTGTGACCAGGGATACGAGGGGGCCAGGGACGGGCGTCACTGCGTGGGTACGGGGCTCCAGGGGGTGGCTGGGGCTGGGGTGGGGGGAAGAGGTTGGTCAGTCCCTGCTCCTCTCCATGGACCTGAACAGATGTGAGTTCACATTTGCTGTGAACAAATATGAGCATACACATTGGGCCTGTGGAACTTAGACCTTGGACTATATATCATGTCCATATCAGTCAGGACCCCTTTGGTTGCAAGCAACAGAAACCCTATTCATTCAGATCTTGTTTTGGAAGGACTTAAAAAAATATATGCATAAAGTATGTAAAATGCACACTAATCTTTTTTTTTAATGCACACTAATCTTAAGTGCACATAAACATTTTCGTTTTTCCCAACATTTTGTGAGGAAAATGTCTAAAGGTACAGAAAATTGAAAGACCTATAGAATGAATGTCCACATGCCCATGATCTGTATTCCACTATCATTCTTTTATTATACTTCTTGTCTCGCCTATCTGCCTGTAATCCGTCTTATCTCTGGGTTTAAAATTAAATCGCAGGCATCAGTACTTTTCTCCCTAAATTCTTCAGTATGCATAGCATTAACCAGAGTCCAGTAGGTGTTTCCAGATATTTTGATTTGAGGTTCAATTTACATACAGCAAGCTGCATGAATCCTATATATATATATATATATATATATATATATATATTTTTTTTTTTTTTTTTTTTTTAAGTAGGCTCCATGCCCAGCGTGGAGCCCAACATGGGGCTTGAACTCATGACCCTGAGATCAAGACCTGAGCTGAGATCAAGAGTCAGATGCTTAATCAGCTGAGCCACCCAGGAGCCCCAGTTATATATTCTTTAAATTTTGACAAATGCAAACACAACAGGCTTTATTTCTTTGAAAAGAATTAAAATAGTGGGGGCACCTGGGTGGCTCAGTCGTTGAGCGTCTGCCTTCGGCTCAGGTCATGATCTCAGGGTCCTGGGATCGAGCCCCACCTGGAGACTTGCCCTCAGCAAGGAGTCTGCTTCTCCCTCTCCCTCTGCTCCTCCCCCCACTCATGTGCGCAGATGCTCTCTCTCTCTCTCTGAAATAAATAAAATCTTTATTTTAAAAAAAGGGGGGATGCGCCTGGGTGGCTCAGTCATTAAGTGTCTGCCTTTAGCTCAGGTCATGATCCCAGGGTCCTGGGATCGAGCCCCGCATCGGGCTCCCTGCTCGGCGGGAAGCCTGCTTCTCCCTCTCCCGCTCCCCCTGCTTGTGCTCCCTCTCTCGCTGTGTCTCTCTCTGTCAAAAAAATAAATCTTTAAAACAGTGGAGTCCTAGAAAATGTTTGAACTTGAGACACACTTGGATCCAGGGATTCTAACAAGGCTAGTTGTCGCCTCTTCTCAGCTCTGCTTTCCTCTGTTGTATTTATTTTCAGGCAGACTCTTCACAATCATAAAGAAGGCCCTAGCACCTCCAGGCTAACATCCTCAGCTTGGCAACCCCTAGAGCTAAAGAGGGGGTCTCTTTCTTGATATTTCTAGCAAAAGTCCCAGGACTGGCATCGACTGGCCCAGCTTGGTCACCACCCTTCTCTCTGAACCAGAGAAATGCAGTAATCTGGTTGGCCATGCCTGGAACTTGTGTCTACTTGGAGTAGATTTAACCCTACTCAAAAATACATGAGTTGAAAATGGAGGAACAGAGGGCTCCCAAGGGAAATTCAGGGTTTGTTTCCAAAAGATAAGTGAATGAGGGGGTCTGGGTGATCAAAAATACCCATTATATTTGGGTATTTCAGACTTTTAGAGCTTTGGAATCACAGACGTTTACAACCATTGACTCTCCCTCCCCTTTGTCTCTTGCTCACAGATGTGAATGAATGTGAAACGCTACAGGGTGTGTGTGGAGCTGCCCTGTGTGAGAATGTCGAAGGCTCCTTCCTCTGTGTCTGTCCCACCAGCCCTGAGGAGTTTGACCCCATGACTGGACGTTGTGTTCCCCCACGAACTTCTGCTGGTGAGACTGATGTGTCTATTTAACTGATGGCTGCAGGGCTCACAGAAAAATGATGTGATCTAACCATTCCAGGCATGGACAGCTGCCATCAGTTAAATGTTGTTTTAAATAACAATAAAAAATTCAGAACACATGGGTTAACATGGGTGGTGGGACTTGGTGTCAGCCCTGTCCCTGACTCTACCAGATTCCTTCATTCAACAAATGTTCATAGGGCATCCACTGTGTTTAGGCCCTATCCTAGGTCCCAGGGACACAGTAGTGACCAGGAGAGACCACTCTGTCTTTAAGGGGCTCACAGTCTAGAGGGGGCAGGCAGAGATACCAGCAGATAGTGACAACCAGAGAAATCAGGGCTGGAAGGAGGAAGCCCGGGTCAGAGGGAACAAGGCTGTGATGGGGCAAGGCTAGGAAATTGTGGGAATCCAGAGGAGGTGCCTACTCCAGCCTGAGAAAGTTAGAGAGAGTTTCCTATAGGGAGGGATGTCGGAACTGAGAGCAGTAGGATGAGTAGAAATAAGCCAGGTGAAGTGGGTGAGGGAGGGCATCCTGGGCAGAGGATACAGCAAAGGCAAAGGCCTGGCAAGGCAAGAGAGGACCTGACATGTTTGAGGAACAAAAGTAAGTTCAGGGTGGCATGCTGTACAAAGCAAGGGAAGGGGTGGGGAGAAACGAGGCCACAGAAGGATGCAGTGCCAGATCGCACCGATTTATCATCTTCAGGAGGTTTCCCTTTCCTGAGGGCACTGTGACACCATGGAAGGGTTTTGAGTGGGAGAGAGGTATAAACAGATTTAAAAACCTCCCTCCAGCTGCCCTGTGAAGGTGGACTGGAGTGGGTGACACTCCCAGGGGCTGGGAGCCTAGGGAGCAAGCTGGGGCAGGGACCCGGGCAGGAGAGGACAAGACTGGACCAAGGCAGCGGTCATGGGAAAGGAAGGGAGGGTGGGTGGCAGAAGGCGAGAGGCCAGTGGACAGGCTGTGGGCTGCCTGGTGGAGGGGGGGAGATGTGTCCAGGCCCAAGACTAGGTTTGGGAAGACTCTGAGGCCAGCTTAGGATGCACTGGATGTGAGGTTCCAGGAAGTATCCAGGAAGCCAGAGAACACTGCCTACCCCCCCACCCCCTGCATCCCAAACTGCAGCTGGGACGATGGGGCAGACACCTGGGAGGGTGTGAATTGGGGAGGCAAGAGATGGAGAGACGACAGCGGGTGAGAATGGGAGAGGTGAGGACAGATGGGGAGAGGTGTGGAGTCTGGTTCTGCCTCAGTTTCCTCATCTATAACACGGGGGTGGGAGGCTCAGCCCACACTGGGCTAAATTAGCCCCTTGCTTCCCCAGGCACATTCCCGGGCTCACAGCCCCAGGCACCTGCCAGCCCAGGTCTGCCGGCCCCACCCCGCCGGCCCAGCCCGCCCAGGCAGAGCCCTGCGGGCAGCGGGCGCCGGGAGTGCTACTTTGACACGGCGGCTCCGGATGCCTGTGACAACATCCTGGCGCGCAATGTGACGTGGCAAGAGTGCTGCTGTACGGTGGGCGAGGGCTGGGGCGGCGGCTGCCGCATCCAGCAGTGCCCCAGCAGCGAGACAGGTAGGACGGGCTTTCGGGCCGGCTGGAGGCCTGACGGTTTGGGGGGGGGGGGGGGGGGGGCATGGCGCTGGGACAGTGGGCACATCTGGACATGGGCTGGGGCACTGACTGTAAGGGCAAGGGTGAGCTGCCAGCCAGGTGGGCGTGAGGCTGAGAGGTGAGCACAAAGGCAGGGGGCCTGGAAACTTGGGCGATGAAGGGTGGTGGTGAGGGGGGCAAGAGTAAGCCCAGGGCCCAGGGCAGGCGCCGGGTTGAGGGTGTCCGGGCTCAGCCTTGTGTCTGTGTGCAGCTGAGTACCAGTCACTGTGCCCCCATGGCCGGGGCTACCTGGCACCGAGCGGAGACCTGAGCCTCCGAAGGGGTAAGGCTAGACTTCAAGCCCCACTCTCCCTCAGCCCCCAGGCCCAGCTCCGTCTCACCCTCTGGGTGTTTACCTCTATCTCTACCCGTTTCTGTCTCCCCCACCCTGCTCTGTCTCTCTACCTCCCACCTTTCGCTACCTCTCTACCTCTGGGTCTCTGTCGCCACCTTTCGGTCCCTCTCTTCCCTGGTCAAGCCTCGGAGCCACACATTCCCCCCCATCCAGCCGCCCCACACCCTGGCCCGCCCCCCTCTCGCTTGGTGTGGGGCGCTCCTCTGACCATCCTTCCCGCAGACGTGGACGAGTGCCAGCTCTTCCGAGACCAGGTGTGCAAGAGCGGCGTGTGCGTGAACACGGCCCCAGGCTACTCATGTTACTGCAGCAACGGCTACTACTACCATGCCCAGCGACTGGAGTGCGTCGGTACGAGGCCCCCCCTCGACCCTCTACCCCACCAGCCCCTCTCTGGAATGTGGCCACCGCCAGCAGGAAGTCCTTCCTGGAGTCTAGACTCCATCTATCACTGTCAACGCGCTGGGGAAGTGGGCACGGAGAGAGGGCTGCTGCCTAACCACTCCCTCCACGCCTCCCCAGATAATGACGAGTGCGCGGACGAGGAGCCGGCGTGTGAGGGCGGCAGCTGCGTCAACACCGTGGGTTCTTATCACTGCACGTGCGAGCCCCCGCTGGTGCTGGACGGCTCCCGGCGCCGCTGCGTCTCCAACGAGAGCCAGAGCCTCGGTAGCCCCGCCCCCGGAGCCGCCCGCCCCGCCCCTCGTCCCCGCCCCCGCGCTCGACCACGCCCCCTCGCGCCCCATTTCGTCGCGGTGTCTGACGCTCCCACGGGCCGCCTGGCCTGGTGTCCGAGGTTCTCCCGAAAGCAAAGCTTCCAGAGGAGCCTGCCGCTTGCTGGCCGTGTGTACCTGCACGTTGCTTATCGCCTCGCGGCCCAGGCTTCCTTTGTGCACACTGGGTGCGCTGGCGATTGCCTCTACCTTAGCGGGTGGCTGTGGGGACGTTTATTTCAGGACCGTTATGGGACCTGGTCTTACTAAGTGCTAAAGCCGCGCTTCCTGTTATGATTTCCCTGTGTATCTCTGTCTCTTTCCACCTCTCTGGGTCTTTCTAGGTCTGGGTTGCTGTTGTTTTTTGGGGTTTTTTTTGTCTCTCTCTCTCTGCATCTTTGCTTTCCTGTTTTTCTTGGGGTCTCTGACCCTTGGGATGTGTTTGTCTCTATCTCTTTGGGTCCTTTCTTTTTGCCCACTGACCTAAACTCTATTCTCCTTCCACTTCCTGTTCTTACATCCCCCCCCCCCCGCCCCCGCCCAAACACACAGACCCTGAGACTTCATTCAAACAATGCTCAGAGATTAAAAGGAACTGCCCTTCAGAGCCTGGGCTTGGAGAGAACCCTCTCAGACCCTATCTTCCAGCCTTTGGACCCCTTATGCTTTCTCCTGTATGACTGCCTCATTTCAGACCAAGCCCACACTCGCCTGGAGCTGCCTCAGAGGGCCTCTGGGAGGCAGATCACAGCTGAGCAGAAGCATCGGGCGTTAGGCGCCGGGTGGCTGGGCCGCTCCAAGCATTTGGGGGGACCCGCTCCCACCTGTCCCACCCTGATGCATGCTGTCTCTGCCCTCAGATGACAACCTGGGAGTGTGCTGGCAGGAAGTGGGAGCTGACCTCGTGTGTAGTCGCCCTCGGCTGGACCGCCAGGCCACCTACACAGAGTGCTGCTGCCTGTATGGTGAAGCCTGGGGCATGGACTGTGCCCTCTGCCCTGCCCAGGACTCAGGTACTGCCACCTGCCTGGGCCACACTCAGAGGCCGGGACAGCCTATGAGACCCCTCCTCCCAAATCCTGTACCCTTAGACCTCAAATACCAGCTGCTCAGACCCCACCATCCTGGCCCACAGACCTCCAAGTCCCAGTGTATTGGACACTCACCTCCAGGTGCCTAAGACCCCAGCACACAACCCCAGAGATTCCCAAAGCTTGGCTTTTAAAACCCCCGAGTCCCCTGATCTTTGGCTCTTGGGAACTCAACCCCAGGCCCCAAACCCTGGTCCTTGGTCCTCAGACCTCCAGGTCCCCTGGCTCAGATCCCCTCCAATGCATCCTGGGCCCTCAGGCCCCCAGTAGCACCTGGGACTCCCCAGCTCTGGTCCCTAAAACACCCCCCATCTTATTTCTCTAGGCCCCTAGTCCAAGATCCCCTGGATCACTAGGCCCCTAGTCCAGGATCCCATTCCAGCACTTGGACCCTGATTCCTAGCAGCAGTACTTAGTACTCTTGACCCCAGCACTTTGGAATCCCAGTCTCAGCCCTCAGCCCCCTAGTCCTGACTCCAGAACCCCTGATCCTGACCCTGCTATCCCAGCCCCCTCGTTGGGAGCCCCTCCCATGCCTCAGCCCAAGGCCCTCCTCACTCCTCCACTCCTCTTTCCACACCGGGGGCCTGAATGGTGGGTGCTGAGGCAAGCAAGGGCCAAGGGCTAACCATGAGGCTTGGCTCCTGTTCACAGATGACTTTGAGGCCCTGTGCAATGTGCTGCGCCCCCCTGCATACGGTCCCCCGCGGCCAGGTGGCTTTGGACTCCCTTACGAATATGGCCCTGACCTGGGGCCACCCTACCAGGGCCTTCCCTATGGGCCCGAATTGTACCCACCCCCCGTGCTACCCTACGACCCCTATCCACCACCCCCTGGGCCCTTTGCCCGCCGGGAGGCCCCGTACGGAGCACCGCCCTTCGACATGCCCGACTTTGAGGACGACGGCGGCCCCTACAGTGAATCTGAGGCTGCGGCGCCATCTGGCCCAGGCAGCCGCTGGCGCTATCGGTCCCGCGACCCCCGTGGCTCCTTCCCAGAGCCTGAGGAGTCCCCTGAAGGTGGAGGCTATCCTGGTGAGCACTGCAGGGCGAGGGACGGAGACTGAGATGAGGAGTTGGGGTGCAGAGAGATGGAGACAGGGAAGAGGGAGAGAAAGAGGATGAGATCTAGAAACAAAGAGAAGCCGGCGGGTGGGGGTGGGGGGATCGGCTCAGAGAGATGGGAAACAGTTACAGACGGAGAGCAGTGATGAAGAGGGACCGAAACACACCTGCAGACCAAGAGATGAGGACAGAGAGCAGAGCGAGGGAAACCGGGCCCCACAGCGCCCCCCACAGCCCCGGAGCGGGACGCACAGTTTAGAAGAGAATACCCCGCCGCGGGTGTGGCCCCAGATCGGGGTTCAAGGGATAGAAGGCAGAGACCCCGAAGCACAACCACCGAGTCCCCGCCTTCTCCGCAGGGGCCCTGTCTGGGCCCTACGAGGGACTGGAGGCGGAGGAGTGCGGGATCTTGGACGGCTGCGCCCACGGCCGCTGTGTGCGCGTCCCCGAGGGCTTCACCTGCGACTGCTTCAGTGGCTACCGCCTGGACATGACCCGCATGGCCTGCGTCGGTGAGGGGCGGCCAGGGCCAGCCCGCACCGGGAGAGGGTGGACCCCTGACTGGAGCCGGGGGGGGGGGGGGGGGGGGGAGTCAGGGACGTCAAGGGGTCGGGCCAGCAGAGGGAGCAGGAAGGAACTCCTGCACAGGGATGGGGCTTGCTGGCAGGTGAGGTCAGGCTGCGAGGACCTCAGGGACCCCGGCTAGGCTTGAAGCAGGATCGAGGAACCCTGTAGAATCTTGCAGGTGTGATGTCTAAGGACTCCCAGGGCTACCTGGGGCAATTTGCTTCCCGGCTTTGGAGAGCTTCCGTCTTCTCATCTGTAGAATGGGAATATGAATCACGGCTGCCTAGTTTAGACAGCAGTAAAGCAAAGTGGTTACAGTCAAGGACGCCGGGGGGGGGGGGGGGGGGGCGGGCAGACCTCAGGCTCGGTCTAGCAGCTTGCTGTGCGACCCTGGGCAGGTCACTGGCCCTTTAGTTTTTCTCATCCGAAAAAGGAACATAGTTGTAGAACCCATTTCATACAGTTGTGACCATCATCAATACTGATTTACAATGACACTGGGGCCTATGTGTAAACCAAGGCTCAGAAAAGAGGACTGAGTTTTCCTAGGACTCACAGCCAAGAAATAGCAGGGGCCTGGACACTCAAAGACTCTTAAGAGCTGGTCTGAGAACTCGCTGGGCTGAATGGGGGCTTGTGTGATACTGGGCAGGGAGCTTCCCCAGGCTGGGCTTCAGTTTGCCCGTATGTAAACGGGATCACGATACCTACCTCAGAGGGTTATTAGGAGGATAAATACACGTAATGTGCTTTATACAATGTCTGGTATAGAGTAAGCATTGGTTGTTAAGATATCATTATCAGTATTATTTTCCTAACAAAAACCTAGTGACCTAGGGGCTACCCTCCTTATCTCACAGAACAGAAAGCTGAGGAGGCACAGAGAGGTTAAGCCACCTGCCCAGGCTCACACAGCCAGCAGGTGGTAGTGGCTGCATTCGAGTCCAAGCAGGAGGCTCAGCATTCGCACCCCTTTGCCCCAGGAGCCGCAGGGGCCAGGCAAGCGGGCTCCGGGGTCGCCAGGCCTGAGCAGCGCTCCCTGTACCCCCTTCTGCAGACATCAACGAGTGTGACGAGGCCGAGGCGGCCTCCCTGCTCTGTGTCAACGCACGCTGCGTCAACACCGATGGCTCCTTCCGCTGTATCTGCCGCCCAGGATTTGCACCCTCGCACCAGCCGCACCACTGCACGCCCGCCAGGCCGCGGGCCTGAGCCTCGGCGGCCCCAGGCCCTTTGCTCCGCGCCTGCGCACTCGGGTCCCTGCCGCGCACCCTCCCGCCCGCTTGCGCGCATGAGCAGGAAGTGCCTGACGGGCGGCGGCCAGAGAGGGGGGACGGGGGGACGCAGGAAGCACGAACCGATGGAAGGAGGGATGCCCTTCACTGCTCTTGCCACCCTCTGCCCCTCCTACCGACGCTGCGGGACCCCGGGACTAGCCCACGGGCCCCTTCACATTCCCTTTACTTTTTATAAAAATTTTCGATTAAAAAACACCTATTTTGTACCTTCTGCCTCAGTCTGCCTATGTATCTCAAAGTCCGGCTCCAGAGTTTATTCTTTGAGCCACTAAATTACATCCTCTTCCCGTCCTTGACTCCATGTCTTCCTCTTCCTTTGTGTTGCCTCTGGCGCTTAGTCTGTCTCTTGGTTTCTGCCTTTCTCCCCCTGTGTCTGTTTCTCTTTGTCTCTCTGTTTTCTTTGTCTCTTGTCTTTCTCCTTCGTCTTCTCTGCCCAAAGCTCTATGACACAGGGACATAGTCTCTCTGTCTGTCTTAATTTTTTTCCTCTCTAATCTCGGGAGGGATCCCCTCCCACTCGGTGGGGCCCTGCTCAGGGTGCTCCCTCTTAGCCAGAGGAGACCCTAGATTTCCCTACTCCCCAAAGTCAAGAACTATTCTGGGACAAGTGGGACTTGGGGAGGTGGTGGAGGCAGGAGTCCCTGGAGGGATGAACGGAGACCTGGGCCTCCAGCTAGGAGTTGGCTGTGGCTGAGCTGGGAGTGGCAGTCCTGGTGGGTGGCCTGTGCAGGGACGTGCGGAAGCGACCATGAGCTGTGTGTGCGATGCTGAAATGTCGAGCACAGACCTTCCTACCCCAGTGACCCCTGCCTACTTCCTGGCTGTGGTGATGGTGGTGGTGGTGGTCAGGGGAGTCCAAAATTCTCCTCCCCACAAAAAGAGCAAAAAACAGCCTGGAAAAGTATAAGCTTAGGGTAGGGAATGGTTGGGAGTGGAAGGGCTCATTGGCACCAGAACAAAACAGAACAAACGTCTCTCTGCCTGTCATTTGTCACCCACCTACTAGTGTTAGTGGCTTTTTTTTTTTTTTAAGATTTTATTTACTTATTTGGGACACAGAGAGAGAGAGAGGTGGGGAGGGGCAGAAGGAGAAGGAGACTCTGCACTGAGCACAGAGCCCGATGCGGGGCTCAATCCCAGAACCCTGGGATCATGATCCAAGTCGAAGGCAGACACTTAACCGACTGAGCCATCCAGGCGCCCTGATAATCCATTCTGGGATAGTGCAGGCACTGGTAGAGGGGTCAGGACCCAGATGGGGAAGATCAGAGGCTGTGGATGCCCAGAGAAGGCATCTGACCCAGTCTGAGAGAACATCAGGGAAGCCTTCCTGGAGGAAGAGATAGGGTTCCAAACCTATCTCTTGTTTGGGGTTGTAGGTCCCTTTGAGAATCTGTTGAAGCTCTGGACATTCACAGAAGAAAAACAAACAACCGTGGGCAATTCCCATATTCTCATTCCCTCAAGCACCTCTGCCTGGAAGCCCACGTTCATCCCATTTCCTCCCATGACCACCTTGCGGTATAAATGTCCCAGGAATGGGGATAGGGGTTGCCAACAATGCTGGAAAACTTTGAGGTCGAATTCCAGCTTCCCTCTCATCCCACCCCCTGGGGCCTGGAACGTGTACCTTATCCTGTCTAGATCCCCCCACTAATCCTCAGCCCCGGCGCTATGAGGCCCTTGGCACAAATCGGGGACCAACGCATTCTCGTCTGGAATGTCCAGAGGGAAACAGTCCAGGTGGTCGCCGCGCTCACGGGACGAGCGCCACCGCGCCCCCTGACGGTCACTGCGCGCCGGCTCATCCCAAGCCGCTCGTGCCCCCTGGTGGCCGGTGCTCCCACGGTCATCAGTGAACACTCACCGTCAGTTCCAGCCTTTGGTCTGCAAGGATTACTACTAAAAAAATACAAATGATGCATAAATTGCAAACTAGTGGAGGGAAGAGAAGGAGTAAGAAAATGTAAGACAAAACCAAGCCAAATATGCAGCTAGCCACTTCAAAGAAGCCTACATGAGAGGGGATGGAATGCATGGCAAAAAATGGGGACAACGGAATCACAAAATAAGATGGTAGAAGTCAATAAAATATATCCCTAATCACATACACAAAGGTGTATTCTGAGTCTAAACACTTCTGGCTGCCTCCACGGCTTCTACGCACTCATCACCCCCCCAACCCCACCCCCAGCTTCCCCCTCCTGCCCCTGCCCCTGGGCTCTCTTCCCTCACACAGTTAGTGGAACTCTGAATACCCAAGTCACATCAGGTCCCTTCCCTGCTCAGAAACTTCCCTTAGGTCCATTTCACTCAGAGTAAAAGCTAGACTCACCACTGTGGCCCCTAAGACTCTGCATCATCTGCTTCTTTCTCCCTGTCTGACCTCATTTCCCCCCCACCCCCGCTTGCTCCTCTCTAGCCACACGGATCTCCTTGTCCTTCCTCTAAAATACCAGACATGTTCTCACCTCAGGACCGTTGCACTGACTGTTCCGTCTGCCTGGAGGACTCTTTCCATTTGGCTCCCTCCCTCATTACCAATGGAGAGTGGATAAATAAACTGGGTATAGTCACACAAGGGAATCCTCAGTAAGAAGGACCTGTAACTACCCGTGACCTCTAACTACCCACACTAATGAGACTGAATTTCACAGTGTGTTGAGTAGAAAAAGCCAGACACTAAAGAGAATGTATTTTCTGATTCCATTTACATAAAACTCAAGGCAGGAAAAAACCATCTATGCAATCAGATGTCAGAATGATGGTGACCTTGAGGGGAGGGAGCATGGACTGAAAAGAGCCGCGAGGGTACTTCTGGGGGACTGGAAATGTTTTTTGGTCTGGGAGCTGGTGGCACGGGTGTGAAAATTCACTCCGCTGTACACTTAAGGTTTGTACTGTTTTGCACTACTTCAATAAACAGTTAAAACAAATGAACCTCTGGGGCGCCTGGGTGGCTCTGTCGTTGGGCGTCTGCCTTCGGCTCAGGTCGTGATCCCAGAGCCCTGGGATCCAGTCCCACATCGGGCTCCGTCCTCGGCAGGAAGCCTGCTTCTCCCTCTCCCACTCCCGCTGCTTGTGTTCCTGCTCTTGCTATCTCTGTCTCTGTCAAATAAATAAATAAAATCTTAAAAAAAAAAAAAAAAAAGAACCTCTGCCTTCCCACTGCTCAGGGTAGGAAGCAGGCCATTTCCAGCTCTCAGGCCCTTCTCTCCCACTACAGGTGCTTTTATATCCACATACCTGCCGCCGCCTCAGTTCCCCCCCACACCCCCCACTTTGCTAAGCCCAACTCCCCGCACTTTTCAGGCAGGCCCCGCGGAGAACTCAGGCCCCACGGAGAACTCAGGCGGCAGGTGGGGGCCGGGCCCAACGCTAGGCGCTGGGGGTGCGAAGGGGAGGGATGGAGCTTCTGGAGGAAGCCAGGGCCCAAGAGGTAAGGTTTCTGCGATGCCTTTGTCCTAAGTCTCGGGGTGGGGGTGACTTTAAAGGGCGCCCCCCAAGTGCTTAGAGCCCAGAGTCTGGAAAATAAGACTCAGCTCTGAACCTTTCCTATAAAGTAGCCATTGGAAATGCAACCTGCTTCTTTGCATGCATTCTCTCTCTCTCTCTCTCTCTCTCTCTCTCTCTCTCTCTCTCACTCTCGTCTCTGTGTTTCTGTCTCCCTCCCTCTTTCCCTCCCTCCCAATCTCGCTCTCAAGAAGAAAAAAACCTCACAATTATTTACATAAAGCTTTATTACATCAGACTGTAACCAAAGGACCCCAGTTCAAACTTTGAATCTTGCCATAAACTTTGAATAAATAATAGTGGGTTTTTTTCTTTTTTGTACTGTAATGTTTATTTTTAAATTCTTTTTTACTGGCATGATTTTATATATATGAGGCTCAAGAAAAGAAAATGTTCACTCTGCATTTTTTGTGTGGCCATTAATATTGTTCGTTTCATTTTCTGATTATTACTGGAAATAATTTTGTCATATAAGGCATGAGGGCACTTGGCAGGCCTCTGTGATATCCTGTTGGATCCGGAAGGGTGTGGTGTGATTTAGGAATGGGGGGAAGGGGGAGTGGGTTCCAGGGGAAATAGGGGGAGGCTGGAGGCCAGGGCAGGGACCCAGGTGGGACAGGCCCTGGGGTCCCCACCACTGAGAGTCTCATTAACAGTGGACACCACAGAACACAGTGTCTGGTTGGCTTGGGGAGAGAGAGGGGAAAGGCCCAGGAGAGCTGGCTGCATCGCAGGCCTTGTGTCTGGACCAGATGACTCAGTCTAAGGGGTTGTGAATAAAGAAGGGCAGGTCAGACCGACCCCCTGCTGTTACTGAGAGCTTCCTGAGCACATTCCTAACTCACTGGGTCCTCAGAGCACCCACCTTATTGATGGGAAACTGAGGCCCAGAGAGAGGAGGCCCCAAGCTGGAGAGAGTGGGACTGGAGCCCAGGTCTCCTGCCTAACCCCCTGCTTGGAAATCTTATTAAGTAAGTTCAGGGCTTAAATCACCTCTGATTATCGCTTTCTCTTCCATTAGGAAAAAAAAAAAAAGTACAGAAACATAAAAACCAAACACACATGACTACAAAGCCAGTGGCATTTTTGGAGTGGTAGAAGTCTCATGAATCCTGCTTCTGATGGTCATTAACATGACTCTCCTTCTGTCAAAACTCAAAGAACTGTATACACACACACACACACACACACTCGACTTTCACTGTTTGTAAATAAGAATATTAAAAAACCAAGAACAGAGGTGTGACTCTTGATCTCAGGGTCCTGAGTTCAGGCCCCACCTTGGAAGTAGAACTTATTAAAACAACAACAATCAAGAACAAATACAATGAATGGCTATAAGAAATGTATCGGGAGAGTTGGAAGAGCAAGCTACTCTTATCATGGCGTCCTGTGTTTGAGCCCCACTTTAGGGGTAAAGATTACTAAAAAAAAAATAAACTTAAAAAAAAGAAATATGTTAATTTTCTTAGGTGTGATTAGGCATTGTAGTTATGTAAAGAAATATACCCCCCCCTTTTTGATGCTCATTGTATCATTTAAATGAATGTGATGTCTGTCTCTTGTATTTTTTTTTTTTAAATATTGGAAACAATGGGGAGGGGAAAGAGGATGAAACGTCAGAATGTTGTTGGTTCTTGAAGCTGGGTGATGGGCCCATGTGGGTTTACTGTCCCTCTGTTTTTTTGTATCTGGAAATGTTCATGATCTCAGTTACAATTTTTGAAAATAAAAAAGAAGAGCTTCGGGGCACCTGGCTGGCTCAGTTGGTGGAGAGGATCTTGGGGTTGTGAGTTAGAGCCCTATGTTGAGTGTAGAGATTACTTAAAAATAAAATCTTAGGGGTGCCTGGGTGGCTCAGTTGGTTAAATGACTGCCTTCGGCTCAGGTCATGATCCCAGGGTCCTGTGATCGAGCCCCACATCGGGCTCCCTGCTCCGCGGGGGGCCTGCTTCTCCCTCTCCCACTCCCCTGCTTGTGTGTGCGCTCTCTCTCTGTCAAATAAATAAAATCTTTAAAAAATAAATAAAAAATAAATAAAATCTTAAAAAATAATAACAGTTAACATTTCTTTAAAAAGTTTGCTGTCCATTAAGCATACTTTGGAAAATATAGAAAACTAGAAAGACAAAGATACTTTGCCTGCAAATCCCACATCACTATTGTAGTTAACATTTTGATGTATTTCCACTGAGCTCCTTTCTATTTTATTCAGGCTTTAAGAAAATGTGTGTGTGTGTGTGTTTTACATAACTGTGTGAGTGAATTGTTTATACAGCCCTACTTTTTCCCTTCTTAAAACGTAAGCTGTTCCCCTGTTAAAACATCTTTGTATAAACACAATTTCTAATGTTTGCACAATGTTTACTCAACGAGGCAGCGTTGCCAGACATTGAAGCTGTTTCCAATTTCCTCCCATTATAAATAATGCCGCGATCCACATCCTTGTACATCCCAGAAGCGGGATTCCTGGGCCAAAGGGTGCGGACTCTGGCAGCTCAGTCAAAATCTCCGTAGTTTCTGCCTGACCCGAAGCTGAAATGACCTCATTCGGTTAAAGTGAGCTCTCACTGCTATTTGTTATTTCCTAAAGGTTTGATTCATGACTCAGGTTCATGAAAGGATGTCTTTTTTTCCACTTGCAGGAAACAGAAATCCATTCACACTAGCTTATGTCAAAAGGGGGTTGCATCAGTCAGCGAGTAAAGTGAACATTCAGCCTGGACTATCTCGCCAGGTCGATTGCTGAGATACAAAATATTTCTGTTTTGGTTGGTAAATCATGCTGCCTTGAGGCTCGCAAATGTCCCTCACCATGACCACTCCAACTGCCCTGGTCCGTCCCCCAGAGCTTCCCAGACCTTCCCACAATGCAGCAAGAAAAGTGTCACTGTCTTGCACAGCAGTGAACCATACTGACTACTCAGTGCCCAAAGTACTGGTTGTTAAAATTTTTTATTAGTCTCATGCAAATAACAGAAAAGCTGACTCAAACGGCTTACGCTATAGAGGGAACTTGTAACTGGAAAATCCCACCCCTTGGGCTGGCTACAGCTAAAGTTGAGACAATAGTTCAGCAATGTCACCGAACACCCTATTTCTTTTCATCCCCCTGCCCCCGTCTTTCCCTGTGGCAGCTCCCAAGATGGCTGCCAGCAGCCTTCCAGCCACTGGGAACCTCGTTTCTATTCCGAAGGTAAAGGAGAGCACCTCTGGCTCAGATTGCCCTGCCCAAGTAATGAGGCTGACTCTGACTGGCTGGCCGAGGTCACATGACCCTGCCAGATCTAGTCACATGCCCCTCTCACAGCCAATCGCTGTGGCCCGGGAGAGGCGGGGAGCGGAACGCCCAGATTGGCTGAGCCAAGTCACATGTTCCTCACTGGCAAGGTGAGTGGTTAACCCCAGCTGCCGAAGCAGCTGCCGGGGTTCAAATTCCCTTTTTTAGCCAATTCCCGCTGTTTTCTGTGCCCTGTTTCCCATCTGTGAAACGGAGATAATAATGAGGTTCTCCTCCTACGGTTGTTGTGCAGATTAAATTAGTTGGTTAATGCCAAGCACTTAAAATGGTGCTCAGACAGAGAAAGCACTTAAATGTTATCTGCTGTTGCTGTCATTATATGATCATTTTCAGCTCTGGAGGCTGCAATTCTCTGCAAGCTACTTATTTTCTGCACTCCACCCTCTTTCTAGTTACTATTGCTGGGTAACAAATCACTCCAAAAACATAATGGCTTAAAACAATAGTCAGCCTATTATCTCTCACCATGTCTGTGGTCAGATTTGGGGGAAAGATCCAGCTGGGCAGTTCTGGCTTGGGCTCTCATATGGCTGCAATCAGTTGGGGGCTGAAGCTGGGACAGAGAAGCAGCTGGGGGCCGGGTGGGCAGCTCTCTCTCCCCATGTTGTTTCAGGGCTTCTCCACATCATCTCTCCGCATGGATGGGTTTGGGCTTCCTCACAAGGTAGTGGCCCCAGGGCATTTGGAATTCTGACCCAGCATCTCAGGCCCCGAGGGTGAGTGTTTCACAAAAGAGTCACAAGTCAGAATACAACCCTCACGGGCGCCTGGGTGGCTCAGTTGGTTAAGCGACTGCCTTCGGCTCAGGTCATGATCCTGGGTCCCGGGATCGAGTCCCGCATCGGGCTCCTTGCTCGGCGGGGAGCCTGCTTCTCCCTCTCCCACTCCCCCCTGCGTGTGTTCCCTCTCTCGCTGTGTCTTTCTCTGTCAAATAAATAAATAAAATCTTAAAAAAAAAAAAAAAGAATACAACCCTCACTTCTCAACGAGAAGGGTGTCGGGGTTCTAGGGAAATATGCCCGATGGAAAACCTTGTTACAGCCATCTTTGGAAATTACAGTTTGGCTCCCATCTTGGTACTAACTTAAAACCCACCCCTGTCCCAACAGTGCCCAGTACCGTCCACTGGGGTCATGGCCTCCACCTCCCAATTCGAAATGGAAATTGTTTATTGAGAAGTTTCAATGCCTGGGGATCAAAACATGACAGTTTCCTTTTGTTTTTTAGTTACTGCCCCCACCTACTCTCCATGTTAATTTCTTTTTTTCCTGCTGGATAAAGGCTGTAGGGAACCTTAATGACAATTTCACCAGACTCTACTGTTTCTCTCATTTTTGTTCATTTCGTTTTTATAGTTTTTCTTGAGTGTGGTTGACACACAACATTCCATTAGCTTCAGGTGTACAACATAATGATTCAGCATCTCTGTAGGTTACACCGTGCTCACAAGTGTACCTGCCGTCTGTCACCCTGCAACGTTATTACAGTATCATTGACTACATTCCCTATGCTGTATCTTTTATCCCCATGACTTACTCATTCCCTAACTGGAAGCCTGTACTTCCCACTCCCCTTCACCCATTTGCCCATCCCTCCACCCCTCCTCCCCCTGGCAACCATCAGTTTGTTCTTTGTATTTATCGGTGTGAGTCTGCTTTTTGTTTTTTTGTTCATTTGTTTTGTTTTTTAGATATCACAAATGAGTGAAATCATATGGTATTTGTCTTTATCAGTCTGATTTATTTCATTTTCATTCGTTTTAAAACAGAGCCTCGGATACTACATCTTTGTATGGAATGATCGCTCAGGGTTTTGGGTGTGAAAATGGTATTATCATTCTGGGAGCGAATATGCTTGTTCTTAGAGAATACATAGTCTTTAGGAGCCAAGACTCAGGATGGTTCAGCAAAGATCATGTGTGTGTGAGCATGTGTGGGTATTGAGAGAGAGAGAGGAAACAAACAGCGCGGAATGTTAGCAACTGCTGATTCTAGGTGGAGGATAGGTGGGAGTTTGTGTACTATTCTCTCAACTTTTCCATAGATTTAAAAAATTTTTTTAAGATTTATTTATTTATTTTAGAGAGAGAGGAGAGAGGAGGGGCAGAAGCAGAGGCAGAGAGAGAGAGAATCTTCAGCAGACTTCCCACCGAGCATGGAGCCTGAAGCAGGGCTCAATCCCATGACCCTGAGATCATGACCTGAGCCAAAACCAAGAGTCAGCCGCTTAACTGACTGAGCCACCCAGGCACCCCTAAATTTTTTCATAACAAATATTTAAGGGAAAAAAAAACAAACCTGCTAAAACCCTCAGAGTTCATGAGGGGAGAGAAAGGTCTTGTTACTCTAGGGAACTTGGCCTTTTCCTTTCCCTCCTTCCTTACTCTGCTCCATCTTTTTTTGGGGGGGGAGGGGGTTTGCTGGAAGTTGGGCCAGACTTGTGTCCACTCAGTGAATTCTTTGGGTAGGTGGTGGGTTCCAATTGTGGAGACCTTGAACTTAAGCTAATGGGGTAGTTGGCCACTTTGGGACTTAGTAGCAATTCTGGTGGTCCTGGAAAAATCCAGTTCAACATCCTCTTACAGAAGAGGAAGAAGGACAGAGACTCTAGCTGATTCTCTGTAGCCAATGGCTGTGATTCTCACCCAGGGGCAGTGGCTGGGCAACATTTGGAAATTTGTGGAATCATTCTGTGACTCTCACAGTGACTTGGGAAAGGTTTGCTGTGAGCAGCTGTTCTGGAACTTTCTCATCTCAGGATCCTTTTCTTATAGGTATTGAGGATGCCAAAGAGCTTTTATTTACGTGGGCTACAACTACTGATAGTTACTGTATTAGAACATAGAGAATTTTTTTTAAAGATTTTTATTTATTTACTTGACAGAGCAGGAGTGAGCACAAGTAGGGGGAGCGGCAGAGAGGGAGGGAGAAGCAGGCTCCCCGCTGAGCGGGGAGCCCAATGATGCTGATGCTGGGCTCGATCCCAGAACCCTGGGATCATGACCTGAGCTGAAGGCAGATGCTTAACTACTGAGCCACCCAGGCAACCCAAAACAGAGAATTTTAAATATAAGAACCTGAGGCGGAGTGCCTGGGTGGCTCAGTTGTTAAGCGTCTGCCTTTGGCTCGGGTCATGATCCCAGGGTCCTGGGATCCTGCATCGGGCTCCCTGCTCCGCGGGGAGACTGCTTCTCCCTCTCCCACTCCCCCTGCTTGTGTTCCCTCTCTCGCTGTGTCTCTCTCTGTCAAATAAATAAATAAAATCTTTAAAAAAATAAAAATAAATAAATAAATCAAAAATAAACAAAAAAAGAACCTGGGGCGCCCGGCTGGCTCAGTCGGTAGAGCATGCAACTCTTGATCTCAGGCTCATGAGTTCAAGCCCCGTATTCCATGTAGAGATTACTTTAAAAAAAGAGGTAAATAAAAATAAAATGAAATTCTACTTCTAAATAAATAAATAAATAAATAAATAAATAAATAAATAAATAAATAAATAAATAAAATATAAGAACCCACAAGCACACATTCCATGAGTGAAATAAGCTAAAAAACATATTGATATTTTTATGGAAATAGTTTGAACTTTGTGAATATGATGTCTCTGGGACCTCCCCAGGGGACCCTGAACCAAACTCTCAGACCTGCTCTAAAGGTCTTCAGATGCCTGGGATGGCTAGGAATACTGGATGTGCTGTAGTGTGTGGGACGGTGCCCCCCCAAGGTCAAAAGTGCTCCTTTGGATGGTGTCCCTTTGGTCCAGTTACCTGTGGCCTTGGTCCCTTATGTACAAACAGAACTGGGGGGGTGGTTCCCTGAACACCCTGTCTAAAATCACACCCCATAGGGCACCTGGGTGGCTCAGTTGGTTGAGTGACTGCCTTCGGTTCAGGTCATGATCCCTGAGTCCAGGGATCAAGTCCCACATCGGGCTCCCTGCTGGGTGGGGAGTGTGCTTCTCCCTCTGATCCTCCCCCCTCTCATGCTCTCTCTCACTCTCTCTCTCTCAAATAAATACATAAAATCTTTAAAAAAAAATCACACCCCATCACTTTTTAAAAAAAGATTTATTTATTTATTTTAGAGAGAAAGAATGCAAGAGCAAGGGGGGTTAGGGTCAGAGAGGGAGGGAGAGGTTTTTTTTTTTCTTTTAAGATTTTATTTATTGGGGCGCCTGGGTGGCTCAGTCGTTAAGCGTCTGCCTTCGGCTCAGGTATGATCCCAGGGTCCTGGGATCGAGCCCCGCTTTGGGCTCCCTGCTCGGCAGGTCTGCTTCTTCCTCTCCCACCGCCCCCTGCTTGTGTTCCCACTCTCGCTGTGTCTCTCTCTGTCAAATAAATAAATAAAAATCTAAAAAAAAAAAAAGATTTATTTATTCATTTGAGAGCGTACACACACACACACACACACGCGAGCCCAGGGAGGAGGGGCAGAGGGAGCAGGAGAAGCAGACTCCTGCTGAGCAGGGAGCCCTGGTGCGGAAGCTCAGATGTGGGGCTCACTCCCAGGACCCTGAGATCACAACCTGAGCCGCAACCAAGAGTCTGATGCTTAACTGGTTGAGCCCCCCAGGCGCCCCTCACCCCATCACTTTCTATCCCTTCCACTGGTTTACTTCTTTTCATAACACTTCATAACTCTCAACCAGCCATTGTATCACACATCTACTTGTTTATTTCTTTATTTTTTATCCTCTCATTAAAATATCAACTCCAGCAGAGCAGGATTTTTGTTCTCCCCCCGCCCCCCACTGCTCTATCCCTAAATCCTAGGGTAGTACCTGGCACTTGTTTGTTTGTTTTTTTTTTTTTTAAGATTTTATTTATTTATTTGACAGAGAAAGACACAGCGAGAGAGGGAACACAAACGGGGAGTGGGAGAGGGAGAAGCAGGCTTCCCCGCTGAGCAGGGAGCCCAATGCGGGACTCGATCCTGGGACTCCAGGATCATGACCTGAGCCGAAGGCAGTCGCTTAACCAACTGAGCCACCCAGGCGCCCCACCTTTTTTTTTTTTTTTTAAGATTTTATTTATTTATTTGACAGAGAGAGATAGCGAGAGCAGGAACACAAGCAGGGGGAGTGGGAGAGGGAGAAGCAGGCTTCCCGCTGAGCGGGGAGACCGATGAGGGGCTCGATCCCAGAATCCCGGGATCATGACCTGAGCTGAAGGCAGACGCTTAACGACTGAGCCACCCAGGCGCCCTGAGTACCTGGCACTTGGAAGGCACTCCATAAACATTAAATAGTTTTGAATGAATGGATGAGCACATGGACATATTTTCCCTTTAGCCATTGCCCCAGCCAGACTTTGGCTTCCCTGAGGGCAGAGCCTGTGTGTGTCATTGTGTGTTCTCAGCACCTAACATCTGATGGAAGCAAGTATTCAGCAAATGCATGTAAAATGAAGAAAAGGCTACATACGTGAGGGAAAGGAGATCAATGGCTGCCTGGGGCTGGGCGTGGGAATGGGGAATGACTGCAGATGGGCCCAAGAAATCTTTTTAGGATGATGGAAATGTTCTAAAATTGAGGCGTAGTGATGGCTGTACAACTCTGTAAAGTCAACCCCAAATCATGACAGCACTTGAAACGGGTGAAATTTTTGATATGTAGATTATACTTCAATAGAACTATTTTTAAGTATTTTATTTAATTTTTAATTTTTTTTAATTCGAGAGAGAGTGGGAGGGCATGAGCAGTGCGGAGAGTCAGGAGGAGAGGGAGAAGCAGACCCCCTTCCCCCCTCCCCTGCGGAGCAGGGAGCTGGATGTGGGGCTCCATCCCAGGACCCCAGGATCATGACCTGAGCCGAAGGCAGACTGAGCCACCCAGGCACCCCTCAATAAAGCTATTAAATCAAAACAAAGCAAAATGTGTGTTGCGGGAGTAAGTGAATGCTCCCTAAGAGGTGCCTCGCTGGTCATCTGAGCCTTACTCTGTGCCCTGATTGTGGAGGCACCGTGGTGACCCAGATGGCCCTGTCCTTGCCTTCACAGGCCGACAGTGACAGCCCGGGGGGAGGAAGGGGTGTAGAGAGCAAAATGGAGTCTCTCATGTCAAGCAGCAGCCTGTGTCAAGCCATGACACAAGCAGTTAAGGTACCGCAGCTAGAAGATATCGTGGGGACCAACATCAGCTGACACCACAGAACTGATAAGGAGCAGAACCAGAGCAGGTCTGCAGAGACCCAAAACCAATTAAATCCCTTTAAAAAGGTTAGGATTTTGGCAGCAAACTGTCAGACTCTTCAGACCTGACCCCTCTATGTTTGACCACTTAAAAAAGGCAACTGTCACCGAAGGCTCTTGCCCGACAGAACCGAGACCCTTCATGGCTTGAACATCAAGCAGTTAAGTGTCAAGAGCTGACCTGGGCCAGACAGAGGCCTTATCTTAGCTGCGCGCCCACAGACTGACTTTGCTTTTGGTTCGTTCACTTCCTGCACCCCTCTGTTATCTTGTTTGTTGTGCGGGCTTGTCTTCTGTCCTGCTTTGTGAGCTGTGTCAGAAGCCAAATTTAATCACATGGTGAATTGTCATTGAGTTTGGAATCCTGAGCCTGCTCCATAATTGTGATTTAACTTTGCTTTATGATTGAATAGAGCTGACACTGCGGAAAGGCACACCACGTGTGTGCGCCTTCATAGGTGCTCAGGACAGGGGGCCAGGCCCGGGAGGCACCCGCAGGGTGGTCAAGGAGGGGCTGGAGGAATGGATGATGGGAGGAGTCAGGGAGCACTTCCTAAAGGAGCAAACGGCTGATCCAGGGCCTGCAGAATGTTGTTCATGACTGCGACGCCAATTTTTTTTAATGCATGCATGCATGTATGTCTGCATTTTAACGCCTTTTCTGCCTTAGCATAGGTCCTGCGGGTCTCTCCTTCCGAGCCCGGGATCGGGCTGGCCGCGAGTTCCCGAGGACATGGCCACCAGGGGGAGCTGCTCTCCCGCGCTCGCGCTGATCCCCGCGGCCTTGCGGGAGCCGGAGATCTGGCGGGGGCTCTGGAGCGCGGGGGTTGCTTGGGGGTGGGGGTGGGGGCCTTTCCGCAGAGACCCCGGCCGCAGAGGCGGGAGAGGCGCGGGGCCCCGGGGAGCCGCAGGGCGCCGGCGCGGTGGGGTCTGTTCCCCCGGCTCGGGGGCGGGGCGCCCCTCGGCTGCGGCGCAGGGCGGAGCCTTCCAAAGAGCCCCGGGGCAAGGGGCGGGGCGCTAGGCACTAGCGCGCGTGGAACGTTCCGAAACAGCCCTCGCTACCCCCCTGGTGCCCGAAGAGAAGGCATCGCGAGGGGAGGAAGCCTCCAGAAAGCAGGGGGAGGAGCACACGTGGCTTATTCCCCGAGGGGCGCGCGGCGGGGCGCGGGGAGCCGCGGGGAGGCTGGGCCGGCCTTTCCAGACAGAACTGGAAAGGGGGCGCCGAACCAGCCTGGGCCGGATGATCCCCGCAAAGTGACCTTGGTGGCAGTGGGGTGGGGATGCCGCACGTGGCGTTAGGTGGGAGGAGGTTCCCAGATAGGGCGGGGGCGTTAACTCTGCATCTCTAGGTCTATTCTGAGAGAGCCCAAGCTTGCAGGAAGTGAAGAGTGGGAGGTTAACCCCAGATCTACGGTCTCTGTGGAGAGAGAAGCACCATGAAGAGCCAGTCTCCGTCGGGTGTGGGAAGATGGGGAAATGGGCCGAGAGGAGCCTGTGGGAGGTGCTCGGGAGATAATGGGCCCGTGGAGCCCGGGGGACCAGAACATCTGCATCTCCGGGGACTGTTGGGGCGGGGGCAGCTGAGAAAGACTGCTCTGGGCACAGGAAAGCGTGGTTTTGGGTAAAGATCAGCCTGTGACAGGGAAGACGGTTTTGACTCTGTCCCGGATTTTCTGTGTGCTGCGTGGCCTCAGTTTCCCCATCAGTCCGAACGCTCGAATCATCTCTGTCCGAGTCCTAGGCCCTTTCTAACCCCTCTCCCTAGTCAGCAGATTGCAGAGTTGAGTTGCTGAGATTGCCCCTTCTGGGCCCGGCCCTGTGCTGTAGCATTGAAGTGACTGAGAGAGATCCACGCTCACCGGTGACCTCACTCACAGTCCAGTGGGGGCCCAGATAGCGACAGCCCAGAATGGGGCAGGGCTAGGACTGAATTAGCTCCAGGAGGGGGGAGCAGGGGGCCCAAGTGGGGAAGGGTGCTCCTGACTCAGCCTGAAGGGGCAAACTTTGAAAGGAAAGGATTTGTCTAAACTTTACAAGGATTGGAGGGGGGAGCAATGGAAGAGGCTTCCTTTCTAAGAAGAGGTGATATTGGAACCAAGGCCTAAACAATGAGTAGCACTCTCTAGGCAAAGGTGCTGTCAGGAAAGGTGTCGTAGGCAGAGGGACCGGCATCTGCAAAGCTCGGAGATGAGAAAGCATGGGTCATTTCCAGCAGAGTCCTTTTTCCCTCCCTGGGGATCCCTGGGTGCCCTGGCAGAACCATCTGGCATAGGTCCCAGAGTTCAGGGTCCACACCTGCTTGATGGGCTGGAAACCCTTAAGGGCGGACCTTAAGCTTATTCCCTTGCAGCCTGGTGGTTTAATGATTGGCCTTGAGGTTGGCCAGGAGCTGGGTTCATCACAGCTTCCCCCGCGGATCAGGTGTGTGGCCTTGGGCAAGTGACTGAACTTCCCAATCCATCAGCTGGGGGTGTAACACTGGGTTTCACAAAATCAGACACCTCATTTTCAAGAGCTATAAAGAATTAAACATATAATTTGTATGTTACCTATTTTAAAATATATAACTTGTAGATGATATCAAGGGACCCAAGAAACAAGAGACTTAAAAAGCAACATGCTGCCATGTCAGATGACACTTTGGCCTAAGTTACAGAAAATGCACTTGACCAAACAAGAATTTTCCAGCTCAATCAAAGATCTGTTCCAAACCTGGTTATTGAAAATTTCCATACTGAACTAAAAAAAATACATAAAAATAGCGTTTCAATACTGAACTGATTAGAAGCACGTTATAATTTTTTGAATTCCTTGGTTCAAAATCTGTAAGAATTAGAAATTGGGGTGATTAATTTTGGGTCCCCTTTAATACCCACCTCTCAAATGCTGGGTCAGCATTCCCTGCTATCATGTTATGACTCAGAGGTTATGGTGCAGGGAGACCCTTTTTACTCCCTCTTGTTTTAAGAGATGGCTCAGGAGGTAAGGTTCTGCCACCACACCATTCCCCCCCACCCCGACACACACCCCGCTGTCCCGAGGGCCATCATTATATTCTTCCTTTATTGGCTGTCCTTGTATAATACAAATCTGTAAGTTTAGATACAAAAAAATCTGGAAATAAAAGATAGAAAAGTACCCGCCAGGCACCCCCCCATTCGTCCCGGACCCCTCCCCAGCGGGCACTGACGTGAGGTAACTGAGCATCTCCTTCCCCTTCCTCCTACCCCGCCTCCTGGGCCCCCAACTTGGCCCCCGCCCCTATGAGACCTTGGCCCAAGGAAGATGTGGCCCCCCCCCCGAGTGGGGGAGAGGGGTGATAGGGGTGAGCACAGCATTGGCAGTGAACGCAGCAGGTGGGCAGAGGGAAGCCCTTTGCTTGTGCTGTGTATGGGAGGGGATGACCAGACTTGGGGTGGGCCCTCGTGTGGGGCCCAGAGGAGTCCCAAAGTGGGCATCCCTTTTCCATCCCACCCAACACTGGAAGGTGGAAGGTCAACAACAGAAACTGGGATGTGTCGCTTGAACCGAGGGCACTCAGTGGGACTGTGGCCATCCCATTGTGTCTGGGGTGGGGGGTGGGGGGAAGGGCATTGCCAGCTTAAGTCTGGCAGTGAAATGGGTCCCGTAGGCAGGCCGGGTCCATCCCTGAATTCCATCCTGTCGCAATCTGGGCGTACAACGTCGGTTCTGTAGTGGTTGTGGGGGGTGATCAAGAGAAGGGGCTAGAGGGGGTGTTGGGGGGGCGCAGCCCCAGGGACCGGGACTAGGGAGAGGTTGGGCCTCCATGCCCATGTGTGGGGCACCCAGAGATGCTGGGGCGGGCAGGGCGGCGCGGGCTACAGTTCAATCTCGAAGGTCTTCTGCAGGTCGCCCGAGAAGGGGTTGGAAGGCTTCTCTACAGCTGGTTTGCCTTCTAATGCTGCCCACTGGGCCTCAAAGGGGTCCAACTCAGGGGCCGGGGCAGGGGCCGGCTCTGGGGGCCAGGGTGCCCCATTGGGGCGTGGGCGGGCCTGGCCCCCGGGGGCAGTGGGCATGGCCGGGGGCGGGAAGGCTCCGGCTTTCCCGAGCAGGGTGGCGGGCTGGGGCTGGAGCTGGGCGGCTGAGCAGAAGGCGTTGGCCACCATCTGTGAGGGTGTGATGCCCACCACGGGCACCCGGGGCATGGGCGGGTAGCCCAAGCCCGGGTAAGCGGGCACAAAAGGGGGCTGCATGTGTGCGGGCGGCAGGAACACGGCCACCTGGGCGGGCGCGGCATCGAAGGGCCCCACGGGGGCGGGGAAGGGCTGCAGGGCGGGGGCCATGGGGGGCACGGAGGCCGCTTGCTGCTGCTGCGCCTTGGCCACCTGGGACACCTCCTCTAGCCACCTCTCGGCCTCCGAAGGGGTCCGCTTATGCCCGGGCTGGAAGGCCGCTGCAGGGGGCACGGAAGACTCACCCCAGGCAGAAGTTCCTAGAGAGAGGAGAGGGGACAGTTGAGAGATCCCTAGGCTGGGGGTTGGACCCTGCAGCTGTGTGCCTTGCATCCAGCTCCGCTCCTCACTAGCTGTGTCGACTTCAGGGCAAATGGCTTAACCACCCTGCACCACGGAATGGTTCCGAAGTGCTCAGAAAACATAGTTCTGGGATTCTCAGGTCCTAAGATGGAAGAGTATGGGCGAGACTGACAATCACCAGCCCAGCTTCCCTTCTGATTGGTCAGTGCCAAACTTGTTACTAAATTTTTTTTTTTTTTTTAGATTTTTATTTATTTGTTAGAGAGCACGAGCAGGGGGAGCTGCAGGCAGAGGGAGAAGCAGGCTCCCCACTGAGCAAGGAGCCCGATGTGGGACTCGATCCCAGGACCCTGGGATCATGACCTGAGCCGAAGGCAGGAGATTAACCAACTGAGCCACCCAGGCATCCCGTTACTAAATATTTTTAATAGCACCCTTAAGTTCTGATTATTTTGACAATGTATCGTTTTGGGAGGCTAGGATTCTAAGATTGCATGGATCTTTCTCAGAGTGTACTGTACCGTTCCAACATAGTGAGCGAGGTTTGGTGGTTTTAAGGTTGTGCTTTCGAAGATTCTAGAGTTCTCAATTTATACTGTAGTTCCAGGTGCTTCCGTGGTTCTAGGATAAGCTCATGGCTCTAGGGTGATTCCAAGGTTTCGTGGTTCCCAATCTGGAGGTTCTAATATCCTGTGATTCTAAGGCTGTAGGTTTCTAAATTTTATGGTTCTGAGACAGGAAGGTTTAAAACTGATCCCGTGGGGGGTGCCTGGGTGGCTCAGTCATTGGGTGTCTGCCTTCGGCTCAGGTCATGATCCCAGGGTCCTGGGATGGAGCCCCGTATCGGGCTCCCTGCTCAGCAGGTAGCCTGCTTCTCCCTCTCCCACTCCCCCTGTTTGTGTTCCCTCTCTCGCTGTGTCTCGCTCTGTCAAATAAATGAATAAAATCTTAAAAAAATAAAATAAAATAAAATTGACCCCGTGGTTCTAAGTTGACCCCGTGATTCTAATGTTACCTCCTGGTTCTAGGATGAACCCGTGGCTCTGAGATGACCCTGGGATTCTAAGATGATCCAAGGCTCGAAACGGACTCCATGGTGCTAGGATGGTCCCATAGCCCTTAGATGATCCATGGTTCTAAGCTCGTGGGATTCCCAGGTTCCCGGCGTCCGGGAGGTAGCCCTGACCGGGGCTGCAGGCGGGGCACTGCCGGGCGGCTGCTGCAGGAGCTGGGCTGGGCTTACCTGCTGAGGCCGGCGGTGGCCCGGGTGCCGGGGCTCCGGTGCTGGCGAAGGATGAGCTGATCTGTGTGCACAGAGCATTGATGCTTTCACTGTCGCTGCCCCCGGGAGGCTCCATCTCGGGCACTGGGAAGTCAGGGAAGGGTGGAGGTCAGCGAAGAGCCCCGTGCCCTCAGGTGGCCCCCTCTGACGACCTGGGATCGTGGGGTGTGGGGGTCACGGGTCCACTCTGCAGTAACCAATCGGCCGTGGCCATACATAGGCTAACTCTGTGCAGATGTTACACCTGAGGGACACAACAGCCAAGTGGTATGGGACATGTGCTGGCCAAGAGTCACAGGGACCCCCACACCAAGGAGGACCTTGAGATCTGGGTATGGCTACAAACCAGAAGAAATATTTTATTTTATTTTTTTTAAAGATTTTTTATTTATTTATTTGAGAGAGAGAATGAGATAGAGAGAGCATGAGGGGGGGAGGGTCAGAGAGAGAAGCAGACTCCCCGCCGAGCAGGGAGCCCTATGCGGGACTTGATCCCGGGACTTCAGGATCATGACCTGAGCCGAAGGCAGACGCTTAACCATCTGAGCCACCCAGGCGCCCCCAGAAGAAATATTTTAAATGTTTACCAATATATATTAGTTAAAAATATGTCCAACCACATAGACGGCAAGAGGACTGACTTGTCAGGATGGATGTTGGTCCCATTGTTGTGCACCGGCTGGGGATCACTTGTCCGGCTTTGGGTGGAGAAGCGGGGCCCTGTCCACCACACCTGGCCTGGCCAAGAGCATACATCATGAGGGCAGAGATGCACCTGCTCCAGCCAGCCAGGAAAACCTGAGCGGGTATGGTGGCCTCACAAGGGCTTGGGATGAACAAAGGTGTCATCTGAATAAACAACAGAGGGGTGCCTGGGTGGCTCAGTCGGTTAAGCATCTGCCTTCGGCTCAGGTCATGATCCCAGGGTCCTGGGATCGAGCCCCGCGACGGGCTCCCTGCTCAGTGGGGAGTCTGCCTCTCCCTCTCCCTCTGCTTCTCCCCCCACTTGTGCTCTCTCTCTCTCTCTCTCTCAAATAAATAAAATATTCAAAAAATAAAATAGTGTCATAAATGCAGAATATTAAAAAAAACAAAAACAAACCACACCAAACAAACGACGGAGAAATACCAGTGGGGTGTGGTGTCTCAGCAAGCGGTTGTCTCCAACGGAACCTGTGTGATGCCCTGATGAGCATCAGAAAGAAATCGTCTGTAGGGCTTCACAGGTGTGATGTGGGGGTGCCCAGGTGGGAAGGGCAGCGGTTTCCAGGTCAATTCTAGGATGACCGGATTAGTCCAAATGCGTGTGCAGCTTTCTGAGGGTGTGACATCTCAGGGTGACCAAAATCCAGGCACGTGGCATCTTGCTTGTGCTTCCCAAGCGTGAGCCAATCCAGCCACCCCCGTGTGACACACAAACGTTTTTGCAAGCGCGTGTGAATCTGAGATGTGACTTTCGAGTTTGCGTGAATCCGGGTGTGTGGTTTGTGAGTGTGTGTACCTCCTCGTGGGCTATCTGGATACGTGCCCAAGTGTGTGGCAATGGAAACATCGGCTTCTGTGACTTCCGAGGGTGTGTGACTTCTGAGTGTGGCACCTGTGACTCCTATGGATCTGAAAGTTCTGGGGGGCAGGTCACACCCAAGCAAGTGTGCCACTGGTTCCAGGCGCATGAAGCTTCCAAATCAGGGGCGGCCAGGGAGCGTGCTCGTGTCAGGCTGCATGAGGACAGCAAGCGCGAGGGTGTGTGACTGCCGAGGGACGCTGCAGGACAGGGAGCGCTTCTGCGTCACTCTCGACCAGCACTGGCATCTGCTTAGCAGTCACCTTTGGGAGCGGCCCAGCCTTCCGGACACAGATCAACACCTCCCACGCCAGTCCCCGAGGCCATAAGAGGTGGGCGTCTCCGATCTGGCATATGGAAGCAGGAAAGCGGGCCAGACCCCGTGACTTCACGGACAGCTGGGAGGAAAGGCAGCCCTCTTGCCTGTCTCCCTCGGGCAGAACACGGCCCTGGGCCACCTCTCTTCCCCCTTTCCCACGCAGACGTGGCTTTTAGATCATGACCTATGCCACCTCTCTCTCCTTTTTCTGGCCCGTGGCAGACATGAGTAATCAGACACGATGCTTTTTTCTCCACTGAACTCTGCTCGCCTTCCCCCTCACCTGGCCAGACCTCATGGCTAAGAGAGAGCACTGGTCCTTGCAATTCCATCTCCCCTTTAAGAAAAACAGAACAGCTCCATTGCCTCTCCCAGCAGCACCCAGAGCAGACATGGCTAATCGATGATGATGTGTCCCCTCTTTCTTCAGCACTGTCCCTGGAAGACATGGCTGGCCAACGATGATGGGTGCTGCCTCTGCCTGATCCTTTGCCTGCCAGTGACATTGCAAACCCGTCACTGTGCGCCTTGACCCCTGACCCCCATGCTCATGTGTGCTCTTCACCTCCTGTCTCCACTGGCCAAATTCTGGGAGCCCCTCCTTGAGCTAACATAACTTCTGCTGCTCTCTCTTCTCCCTTATCCATGGCAACCTTCACTAATTAATCATACGGTGTGCCACCTCGCTCCTTTTTCTTGCTCATGGCAGACCCTGTCAGGAGATCGTGCCATATGCCGTCATTCTATTCTCCCTGCCTCAGGCTGACATTGTTAACCCGTCGCAATCCTCCCTTTGTCTGAGCCTGTATCCTTCATCTAGCAAGATCTTATGGCTCCAATGGCCAAAAGCTTGGAGTCTCAGCCTCCTCCTGAGCAAACAATGGCATCTAGGCAGCTTCTCCCCTCTCCCGAGCCCCTGGCAGACTCTGCTAATCAATCGTGATGAAAGCCACCTCTCTCCTGTCCCTAACCACAGCAGACATTACGAATCGATCGAGGCTTGTGCCATCCTTCTGCTGTTCCTTGCCAACAGTAGACATTGCTAATCAATCATGATTTCTACTACCGCTCTCTCCCTTGCTGGCGGCAGATGCTGCTAATCGCCAATCGACCAATCGACCACCTCTCTTTCCTTTCCCCTGGCAGGCAGTGCTAATCGATCAAGGTGTATACCACCTCTTCCCGCTCTGGTGTTCACTACGGACGGCGGTATGGGATTGCTCCTGATGTTCCTTCCCGCTGAGCCCCCGGGCTCACCTGTGCCCTTCACCTGGAAGTCAGTGCGGCGCTGCAGTGTGGATGGCAGCTCATTCAGCCGTAGGCTCAGCTGCCGTTTGAAAGGTGAGTTCTTCTGGCTGAGTGCCGGGAACCCACGGAAGGAGCCCTGGCGAACCAGCTGTTCCAGGGGGGCGTGGCGTCGGGGGATGGCGGCCGCACTGGTGCCTGCAGCCACTGGGGTGCCCGCCTCACCCTTCTCACCGGGGGATGTGGTGGCCGGTGTCGGGGACACGTGCCCAGGCTGGGCAGGGCCGGGCGCCGCAGTTGGGGCAGCTGCTGCCTCTGCTGGAGACATGGGGGAGACAGGTGGTTAGATACCCCACCTAGGCATTCGCTCCTCTCCCACCAAGTCCCCTTGATCATCTTCCAGTGCTGCCTTCCTCACCCACTGTGTCCTGCCTGTCCTCACGACAGGCTGGTCAGAGCCCTGAAATGTCTCTCATCCCCACCACGCCAGTACCGCCTGCCCCAGGAGGCCCTCGGGGATTCCTCCTCCAACCTCACCTTCTGGGTATCTCTCGCTTTCTGTCCCCAGTCTGGCTTTCTTTGCTGCTTCCGCTGTTTTCCCTTCTGAGACCTTCTGTCTCCCTTTCTGATTAATTTAACGAACACGTATTTGATGCGTGAGGCACGTATCAGGCATTGTTCCAAGTGCCTGGCAAGTATGGAGTCATTCGATTCTCGCAACTACCCAGTGAGGCTGATATGAGCATTATCTCCATTTTACAGATGTGGACACCGAGGCCCAGCAATGGTAAGTGACTCTGCTAAAGCCACAATGCTAGGAAGGGGCAGGCTGACTCCAGTCTGTGTCCTAAACGAATACCCTAATCCTGCCTCTCCCTCTGGCCTGCTCTCTCCACATCATGCTATCTTCCTGTCATTCTGTCTGCAATTCTTTCTCTCCACTTCCCACCATTCTTCCCAACTCAGGTACTTTGCCCCTTCCTCCAGCTGCTACTTAGCATTCTAGACCCAGCTTGGCACACTTCTTCCTCTGGGGAATTTTCCAGATTATTGCAGCCCCTCCATTCTTTGTGGAAAGTGCGCACTGCTCCGTCACTCCTAAATTGGAAGGAGCTCCTTGTCGAAGGGCAAGCACGGTGCCTTGAGGCTGTAAATCAGCGCATCTACAGCGAAATGCTGAGTGGTGTGTTCAGCAAATCATACCACACTCTGTAAACTCTCATTTTGCTGTGTAAGCTGTGAATGCCTTCTACATTGCAAAGTACCTAGAAATGATCACATCCTTTGGAAACAGCAAAACCCTTTGCAAACTCTAAAGTGAATGCACGTTCCTTGTAAATGCCAACAGCCTCTATAAACATCTGTACACTGTGAAGAACCGTGGACCCAGTTTGTTCTTTTGTAAGCACTAAAACATCATATACTCGATCAGGCCCACTGTTAACTTCATTTTGTCATCTGCTTGGCAGATGGTAAAATACTTTACAAATTCGAATAGATGATGTAAACAGTAAAATACTTTGTAATCTGTGAAAAACTTGTAAATTTGTTAAGAGGTATGTAAATGTAATTTATACAAAGAAATATACTCTGGATGCTCTAATATTCTAGTGATAAAAACTTGTTTTCCTAACTTTTTAGTTAGAAATATTTTATTTTAATTTTTTATTTTGTTTTGTTAGAAATATTTTAAACTTACAAACAAGATGTAATCATGGAACACTGAGCCCACATGTTCTCCTAACTTATGCTCCCCACAGTTAACTCATTTGATCTCTCTTCCCTT
Source organism: Mirounga leonina (assembly GCF_011800145.1). Lineage (NCBI taxonomy): Eukaryota > Metazoa > Chordata > Mammalia > Carnivora > Phocidae > Mirounga > Mirounga leonina. Next base: position 449,807 of record NW_023270459.1, on the reverse strand, counting down.
CCACAATTTTTTTTCCTGTACCGTTCAAGTGCAAATTGTAGGCAACGGCCTTCACTCTAAAACCTCCAGCATATACCTCCTAAGAACAAGGACGGCCTCCTCCAGAACCACAGTACAATTAAATCCAACGTGGGTACAAGACGATGAGCTAATCTGTGGTCCGTGTTCCAGTGTCCCCAACTTTCCCGATCATGTCCCTTAGAGATGCTCTTTATAGATGGAGATCATCTAAGATCCAATTCAGGATCACACCGTGCATTTATTACTACTTGTCAAATCTCTTTAGTCTCCTTTAATCTGGGTCAGTTCACCACTGTAAGTTCTTTGTAAATTTTAAGCAGTGTTTTCCAAAAATTTAAAAACTAGAATCCACATTTAAAAAAAAAAATACTGTGACTCAGAACACAGTATACTTATATTTTAAAAAACACACTGTTTTAGGGGTGCCTGAGTGGTTCAGTTGGTGAAGTGACGGACTCTTGATTTTGGCTCAGGTCATGATCTCAGGGTTGTGAGATCGAGCCCAGTGGAGCCCGCTTGGGGTTCTTTTTTTCTTTTCTTTTTTAAGATTTTGAGAGAGGGGCACCTGGGTGGCTCAGTTGGTTAAGCATCTGCCTTCAGCTCAGGTCTGATCCCAGGGTCCCAAGATCAAGTCCCCAATTGGGCTCCCTGCTCAGCAGGGTGTCTGCTTCTCCCTCTCCCTGTGCTTCTCCCTCCCACCCCGCTTCTACTTTCTCTCTCTCAAATAAATAAATAAAATCTTTTTTAAAAAGTTTTTTATGAAGCACCTAGAATTTTTCAATTAAAAGAATATATTCTCTGGGTTCTGCTATGGCTCAGACAGTGTAAAAAATTTTTTTTTATTTGAAAGAGAGCACAGGCAAGAACGAGTGGGGGAGGGGCAGAGGGAAAGGGAGAAGCAGACTTCCCGCTGAGCAGGGAGCTTGATGCGGGACTCGATCCCAGCACCCTGGGATCATGACCTGAGCCGAAGGCAGACACTTAACCGACTGAACTACCCAGTCACCCCCTTGCTTGGGATTCTGTCTCTTTCTCTGTCTACCCCTGCTCACACTCTCTCTCTCAAAAAAATAAAAACCACACTGTTTTAGAATTTACAAAATATTTGCCACTAACCTAGAATGTTAGAGATTACCAGATATTTTTCTTGATGGCAACCCAAAGTAAGAAAAACCTTTTACACAGTAAGCTGTCTCACACACACAGACACATGCAAAGACATACACTGAAATAAAAGTATCATTGAACTACATTTACCTTAATACATTCAGCTAATCTGATATTTTCTCTTCTTTTCTATTTCAGTTTTTTTCAGTGCCAGCCAGCCACAATCCACCAAGCTGACTTCACAAGCCATTAAATGGCCTTGATACACAATTTGAAATGCCTCCGAGCCTCCCTGACTTAGCAGATAATGGAGCGCTGGTGAGTTTTGCTGGATTCTGTGGCCTGCGCACTATTGCCCAATAGAAGTGAGCTCTGTAAACTGTAACCAAACCCTGTGGTTGGTGCTGTGCTTTGTAAAGTGCAGACTCCCCGGGCTTCTGCCGCTCTCCCCCCAGACTGGATGCCCTCTGGGCAGCACCCACCTTTCTTTTTCTCGGGGGCCTCTCGCTCAGTGGGCCGCCCGCCGCCGGACAGGCGGAAGGAGCCCTCGCGGGCGAAGCTGGTGCGGCTGGCGTCGAAGGCGGCGGTGACCCCGCATTCCTTCTCCCGCCGCTGCTTCCGCTCTAGGCAGGCCGCAAAGGCACAGCCCACGGCGTGGCTCAGCCTCTCGCCCTGTGGGAAGATAGGTCAGGCCGGGCGTGGAGAGGCGGCGTTGTGCAGGCCGGACGCCAAAGCCCTGGGTGCCACCCGCTCGGTGTGTCGGGTGATCCTGGACAAGTCCCCCGCCCCCACCTCGGGCCTCCGTGTGCATCTGCACCCGGAGGGACACAGATGACAGCTCCCAGTGAAAACAGCCAGAAACAAGAGTGCAGTGCTCTATGGCTCCCTTTATATGAAGTTCTAAAACCAGCAAAACTAATCTATGGTGAAAAAAGTCCGAAGCGTGGCTGTTCCTTAGGGGGTAGGGGTGGGGGTGGGAACTCACTGCGAAGGGGCAAGAAGCTTGGTTGGAGTGGGGGAATGTTCTAGGTCTTGATGGGGGCTTGGGTTGCACAAGTGTATGTAGTTGTTAACATACTTGGGTCTGTGCACAGCATGTATTTGACTTTAAAAGAAAATGAGTGGGAAATGAATGAATTCTACTTCACGGTATGCATGCTCGAAATGTCTGGGGGAAGTGTTCTGATGTCTGCAACTTTGAAATGCGTCAAAAATGGGACGGACAGATGAGCGATAGAGTAAGCGCAGACAGACCTAATGGCAGGATCTGGGTGGTGGGTGTACAGGGGACTGGTTACCATACAAGTCTTTCGGCTTCCCTGCGTGCTTGAAAACATTTTGTCATAAAACGTTGGGGGTGAAAACAACAGGCCCCATTGAGTGCCTACTTGAGAGGCTCCAAGGCCACAATGATGCTGGCTTCCTGCTTTCCAGCTGTGTGTTCTCAAGAGATCCACGTCACCTCTTGGTGCCCAAGCCTCCTTGTCTGTAAAATGGGGGCCCTAACGGCACTCACTTAACAGGGTTGTTGCAAGATTTATCCATGAACTAATACATGCAAGGCATACAACACAGGGAGCCAGCCCAAGAGCCAGGCACAGGGAAACACCACAAAGGTGTCCCAGTAAATCTGTCCATCCTTTGTTGGAATCCTCACAATCATCCCAGGAGGTGGATATGCTTATGAGCCCATTGTATAGACAAAGAAACTGAACCTTAGTCAACACACCCATTACAATAAGCGAGTGGCAGAATTAGGATGAGAATGAGATTGATCTGACTCCTGTTTCCTAACCACGATGCTCAGCCACCTTTTAAAGATAAACTTGGGGACAAAAATCCTCAACAAAATACTAGCAAGCTAAACTCACCAGCACAGGAAAAGGGTTATGCACCATGATCAAGTGAGATTTATCCCAGGAATGCAAGGTTGGTTCAACATATGAAAATCAATGAGCATAATACACCACATTAACAAAAAGATGGAAAAAAGCCACACGATCATCTCCATGAATGCCGAGAAAGTATTTGACAAAATCCAGCCCCCTTTCATGATAAAATAAAAAAGTTCAAATAACTTGGAATAGATGGGAACTTCCTCAACCTGATAAAAAGTCACAGCTAACATCATACTCAATGGTGAAAGAGTGATAGCTTGTCCCTAAGAACAGGAACAAGACAAGGATGCCCATTTTCATCACTTCTATTCAACGTTGTACCAGAAGTTCTAGCTAGAGTAATTAGACAAGAAAAAGAAATAAAGGCATCCAAATTGGAAAGGGAGAAATAACATTATCTCTATTTACAAATGACATAGTCTTATATATAGAAAATCGTAGAGAATCCACGAAGGAACTATTAGTGGTAATAAATGAATTTGGCAAAGTTGCAGGATACAAGATCAACACACAAAAATCAGTTATACCTATCTACACTAACAGCGAACAATCCAAAAATGAAGTTACAACAATCCTGCTTACAATAGCATCTAAAATAATAAAATGGGGGCGCCTGCGTGGCTCAGTTGGTTAAGCATCCCACTCTTGAATTCGGCTCAGATTATGAACTCAGGGTCATGAGATGGAGCCCTGGGTCAGGCTTTGTGCTGGGTGTGGAGCCTGCTTAAGATTTTTCTCCCTCTCGGGCGCCTGGGTGGCTCAGTTGGTTAAGCGACTGCCTTTGGCTCAGGTCATGATCCTGGAGTCCCCGGATCGAGTCCCACATCGGGCTCCCTGCTCGGCAGGGAGTCTGCTTCTCCTTCTGACCCTCCTCCCTCTCATGCTCTCTGTCTCTCATTCTCTCTGTCTCAAATAAATAAATAAAATCTTAAAAAAAAAAAAAAAGATTTTTCTCCCTCTCTCTCCCTCTGCCCCTCCCCCCCATGTGCATGCTCTCTCTCTCTCAAATAAATAAATAAACAAAATAAAATAAAATAATGGTTAGGAATAAATTTAACCAAGGAAGTCAAAGACATGTATGCTGAAAACTAACAAACACTGCTGAAAGAAATTAAAGAAGACCTAAATAAATGGAAATACATCCCATGCTCATGGATTGGGAGATTTAATATTGTTAACAATAGCAATATTTCCAAAATGGTCTATAGATTCAATGCAATCCCCACCAAAATCCCAATAGATTCTTGTAGAAATATAAAAGCTGACCCTAAAATTCACATGGAATTGCAAAGGACCCAGAACAGCCAGAGTCATTTTGAAAAAGAACAAAATAAAAGAACTCACACTTCCTGATTTAAATAGCACTCCAAAGCTATCGTAATCAAAATAATGTGATACTGCCATAAGGATAACATATAGATCAATGAAATAGAATTGAGAGCCAGATATTGATCTACACATCTATGGTCAATTGATTTTCGGTAAGGGTACCAAAACTTCAATGGAGAAAGAACAGTCTTTTTTTTTTTTTTTTTTAAGATTTTATTTATTTATTTGACAGAGAGAGACACAGCGAGAGAGGGAACACAAGCAGGGGGAGTGGGAGAGGGAGAAGCAGGCTTCCCGCGGAGCAGGGAGCCCGATGCGGGGCTCGATCCCAGGACCCTGGGATCATCACCTGAGCCGAAGGCAGACGCTTAACGACTGAGCCACCCAGGCGCCCCAGAGAAAGAACAGTCTTATTAGCAAATGGTGCTAGGACAACTGGATATCCATATGGAAAAAATAAAGTTGGACCCCTACTTCACACCATTTACAAAAATTAACTCAAAATGGACCAAAGCCCTAAATGTAAGAGCTAAAACTATAAAGCTCTTAGAATAAAACATGGAGTAAATCTTCATGACCTTAGATTTAGCAATGGATTCTTAGATATGACACCGAATACACAAATGACAAAAGAAAAAAGATAAATTGAACTTCATCAAAATTAAAAACATTTGTATATCAAAAGACACTATCAAGAAAGTGAAAAGACAAACCACAGAATGGGGGAAATTTTTTGCAAATCATAAAACTGATTAAGTATCTAGTATCCAGAATATATAAAAAGTTCTTACAACTCAACAATAAAAAGACAAACAACCCAATTAAAAAAAAATGGGTAAAGGATTTGAATAGACATTTCTCCGAAGATATACAAATGGCGAATAAACACATAAAAAGAGTCTCAACATCATTAGACAGTAGGGAAATGCAAATCAAAACCACAATGAGATACCACTTCACACCTACTAGGGTGGCTATAATTTTTTTTTTTTGTATTTATTTGACAGAGAAAGTACAAGCAGGGGGAGCAGCAGGCAGAGGGAGAGGGAGAAGCAGGCTCCTGGCTGAGCAGGGAGCCCAGTGCGGGGCTCGATCCCAGGACCCTGGGATCATGACCTGAACCGAAGGCAGACGCTTAACAACTGAGCCACCCAGGTGCCCCTAGGGTGGCTATAATTTAAAAAAAAAAAAGGAAAGTATTAAGTGCTGGCCAGGATGTGGAGAAATTGGAACCCTTGTACTTTGCTTGTGGGAATGTAAAACAGTGTAGCCTCTGTGGAAAACAGTTTGGCAATTCCTCAAAAATTTAAACATAGATCTAGCATATGATCAGGCAATCCAGCTTCTAGGTATAGACCCCAAAGTATTAAAAACAGGTATCCAAACAAATACTTGCGCACCAATATCCATAGCAGCACTATTCACAATATCCAAAAGGTAGAAACCACCCGAATGTCCATCAGTGGATGAAAAGTTAAACAACATGTAATATATCCATACAATGGAATATTATTCAGCCATAAAAAAGTACTGACATGCTACAATGAGGATGAACTTCAAAAACATGATGCTAAGAGAAAGAAGCCAGTCGCGAAAGACCACATACCGTATGACTCAATTTGTATGAACTATCTAGAAGAGGTAACTCCAGAGAGACAGAAAGACGACTAGCCATTGCCAGGCTTGGGGAGGAGGGTGTGGGGCACAGGGAGTGACGGCTTAATGGGTCTGAGGTCCCTTTTAGGAGCGATGAGAATATTGGCAACTAGAGAGAGGTGATGAACAAACAAGGTTGAGAGCGTACTAAATGCCACTGAAGTGTACGCTTCAATCTGATGAATTTCATGTGAATTGCACCTCAAAAAATAAAGTTACACTTGGGGAATGCTGGGAGTTCTGCTGCTTAATGCTTCAAACCCAAGGTTCAGACGTGGAAGGGAATACAGAGAAGGTCACGCTCTTTACCCAGAGGAGATGGCCTTGCTCTTTTCTTGCTTTGATTCTTACCCCTAAGTACTTTTCAAGATTTTATTTTATTTGAGAGACACAGACAGAGAGAGAGAGAGAGAGCACAAAGAGGGGGAGGGGCAAAGGAAGAGGGAGAAGTAGACTCCCCACTGAGCGAGAAGCTGGATGCAGGACTCGATCCCAGGACTCTGAGATCATGACCTGAGCTGAGGGCAGATGGTTAACTGACTGAACTACCCGGGCGCCCCCCATCCCAAGTACTTTTCAAATGACAGCAACTGTTCCTCGTGACTGAACACATGTTATGGGACTCTGTGTAGAACTTTCTGGGTGTGATCCTAACGAATGCTTCCCCAACACGCCTGTGAGCAGCCACTGCTAACACCCCCATTTCATGGAGGAAGAGACTGAGTTCCTGAGAGGAAAGTCACTCGGGCTTCATGTCCCACAGCTAGGTGGTGTGACACTGAATCCACACTAACCATGTGGCCACATGTTTTCCAAAAATAGCCACAACAAATTTCTGGCAACCGCCCGCTCTTCCAGAATTTTGTCACTCCCCTACCAGAGGTGGAGTCTGTGTTCTCCCCAGTTAGCCTGGGAAGACCTCTGCGAACATCTGGACAAAGAGAATCCCACAGAAGCAAGGCTGTGTGCTTTCCAAGACCAAGACCAAGCAGGTGCGAGCTCTCTCATCTCTCTACTCACTTTGGAGCCGTGTGCCACCGTGTAAGAAGTCCAGCTCTCCTGAACCCCCCTGCCAGAGAGTCCTTGTGGAGAGGTCCTGAGATACGTGAAGAGTGGGGATATCCAGCCAGACTCCTGGGGTTACAGCTCCAAACACCATCGGATTGTAGCAGCAATAAGAGACCCTGGACCCAGGCCCACCCAGCTGAGCTGCATCCAAATCCCTGACCTACAAAACCCCTGAGAGATAATAAATGACTGTCATTTTAAGCCACTAAACATTGGAACAATTTGTTATGCAGCAACAGATAGCTGATACAACTTAGCCTGCTATGCTCAGGAAACACGCAGTTGCTCGAGGCTCTGGTTTCTGAGATCTCCATGCTAGCCCCTGGCAGGCACTCACCAGTACTGACTAATCCATCCCGACACTCTCACATTGGTTTTCCACATCTGGTTTGAGGTCTGAGAGTGTGTGTATGAGTGAGGAAGTTGGGAGTACTGACCAGTTTGGGGAGTTCGGAGCTCTTGGGGCGGGGATTTCTGAAATACGAAGGAATCCCGTGAAAATCTGAGAGGGGTACGTGTTGTTTTACTTGCAAAGTATCCATTCCCCTTGCTTTTGATAACAGCACCCCAAATTCCCTTTGGGGAGGTCCTCCTCCATATTGGATGTCAGTCTGTGTGCTCCATGCTCCCTGGACCAAGGGGAGACCTGACCCAAGCCAGGTCAATCCCATGCCTTCTTTTCAGAATTTTAACCTGGGACACTGGGAAGCTGGATTTATCTCTGCAGCAGTGCAGTGGAAGGATCCTCCCTCCTTTATGTAGCTGGAATGAAGATGCGAAGGCTGGAGCATGTGCACCCATTTTGGATCATGGAGTGGAGGCCACACTCCAGTGCCACGACAAGATAAAGGAGCTGCAGTTCTTGATGGGCAGAGAGGAGCCACACCAATCCTGCACTGCCTGCCTCTGGATGTCTTTCACACGAACCAGGGACAAATATCTATCTCACTGAAATGACTGGCAGCTGGGGGTTTTCTGTCACAGCCTCAGAATCCTAACTAAGAGGATGTTTCTGAGAAGACAGTCCATTTGTGGCTTCCATCAGATTCTCGGCAGGGACCTTGATGCAGGCACAGTGAATCGAGGCTAAAAGAAGAGTGGGTACCCTGGGGGTATCATTGAGAAGGGCCCGAGGGACCAGCTGGGGGCAGGAAGCTCTCCAAAACTTGGCCTGGCTGGGGTTTTTATGTAAGCACGAGTTTATGGAGCCCTGCCCAGACCACCTGTGCATGTTACTATATGCATACAACCCTCATAAAAAACAAAAATAAGAGAAACATGCAGAACTATGGATAATGAGGAAGATGATAATTAATGTTTTCCTGGGCACTTCGGATGTGCCAGCCGTCATTCCAAATACTTTGTATTAACTCCCTCCAGCCTCCCTGAACTCTAAGTTAGGAGCTGTGAGGACACGGGGCACGGAGAGGAGGGGTGAGTGGCTGGCTCGACGCCGCAGGACAGAAGAGTCAGCCAGCTTCCTCCTGGCTTCGGTGATACTCACAGAGTCCTTGAGCGCCAGGAAACAGTGGCAGATCCAGCGGCGGGTGGTCCCATCCCGACAGATGTAGGAGAAAGCCTTGTCCAGGTTGCGGTCAGGGGCACAAAAGGAGACCTTTTCGATGGTCTGGTCTACCAGCAGGTCCTGGATGGTGGCCAGGGAAACCAGGAGAGGAACTTGAACTATCTTTCACGTATTCATTCAGCACTCCCTTAGTGTCTGCTCTCTGTCCTGTCCTGAACGGGGTTGGGGACGCTGCACTCATTGAAACAGAGGTGGGCCCTGCTTGAATGGGGCTCCCCCGTTAGTGTGGGACTCAGGCCCATCACCAGAGAGAGACACGGGCAAGGGGTCAGGGCCGGGACGGGGGAGGCACAGGGACCAGTGGGAGCCATGGGGAGGTGCCCAACTCAGCTTGCTAAGGAGACGGGCCGAGCTTCCTGGAAGAGGTATTAACTAGGCAAAAAGGCAGGGAACGGTCTCTCTGCGCTCGGGAACTGCCTGTGCAAAGGCATCAATCCTGTTTAGTTGCTAACCTAACTCTTGTCATGTGCTTCTGCCTCCTTGGGCAGTCTCTGGGCCGGGAAATCAACGGTGAGCAAACAGGTGCTCAGATCCTGGCCGCGTGCACTGACAATAAACCCAGAACAGCTAACATCCACTGATCTGAGCACAAATACTGCACCAAGCACCGTTTTACACTGCGTGAACCTACCCTCTCATTTAGGGCAGGCTCCATGTTTATCCTCATTTCACAGATGAGGCAACTGAGGCCCGGAGGGGTTAAATCTCATACTCTGGGTCACCCAGCAGATACGTGGGTGAGCTGGGATCCGAGCTAAGACGGCTGCTCCACAGCCTGTGATCGCACCCACTATCTGTGCCAGCTCATAATAACTGCAGGACTCAGTCCTGAGTTATGACTACGAGGTGTGCCAAGATGTTGTGGGAGCACATGGTCTAGAAGGCCCCGGAGGGAGGGACATCCTGGAGGTGGGTGGGAAGGCGTCCTAAGCCCCGATTCAAGCGGGGGGGAGGTGAGGGGCCCACCGGTGCCCCCTGCCACCCCCTCAGGCCTCCTACCTTGGTCTTGTCATCCACCACTCGGAGCCCGTCGGCTGACACCCAAAGGACAGACTTCACGGACTTCCGGCCCATCTGGGGCAGGGGAGGAGGATAAAGGGCCTGGTCAGGGCTGCCTCCTGGGGTCTGAGCTGGCCCCCTCCCGGCTCCACCCCGCACTCACCGCCTTCAGCTTCTTCACGGCATCTTCACACACATGCATCCCCCGGGACTCTTCTACCTCCACATGGCCCAGGTACTTGGCAGGGAGGAGACGGGAGCATGGAAATCAGCACAGTAATCAATACCTTCCCAGTGTCCCCTGAGCAGCTGTGATGCGTAACGCAAGGTCCCTTGCCCATCATACATATGAATCCACTCTGCACCTCAGCCCTGTGAGGCGGGTACTCTGCTCCCATACCAGATATACAGATGAGAATGCTGAAGCAGGCGTTCTCTGATTCCCATCTTGCCTCTATTCCTGGGCCTTAACATGTTACCCTCTTCCTTCTGGACGCCAGTGTCTGCATCTCTGGGCCTCAGGACTGGCCCATCGATGACCGATGGGGTGAGCGTACCCCAGCTCCCTCACCCTGTGGCTGGGATGGCTCTATTTCCCAGCATTCTTCCCTAGGGCTATTGGGGTGCCCACAGCTGCAGGTTAGTGACACACCCTTTATGGGCTGCCTACCCTTCCTCAGCCCCACCAGCGTCTCCCACACCTCCAGATGGACCCCTCACATTCCATGTCTGCTTCTGGGGGAAGGGAAACACAGTGGTTGTGACCACAGCTGATGGGAGCTGAGTTGGGATTTGAACCTGAATCCAGCTGTCTCCCTCACAGAAGCGCAGTGTGTGTTGTGAAGAGTCGTCCAGTGCCTTGTGGAAATTGTGAGCTCCCACAGAATAGGGTGACTCCAGGAAGAAGGTACCCCCCACTCCCCAGGTAATACCTTCCTGGTACAAGAGAATATGTGTTGGGTTTTGATCCCGCCTTTGAGGGGCCCAGACCTTGGGGTCCTGCTCCAGCAGGCTCCACAGCTCTTTGGGAATGTGACCTGTCTTCTGTACAGAACGGGGCCTCAGCCAGCCCGCCCAGCACCAGGGACCCGCGAGCTCACAGCTTCTGCCCGCGCCCCGCCCACATCCCCGCCCGCGCCCCGCCCACATCCCCGCCCCGCCCACTCACCCTGACCGGGAAGCTGCACGTGCCCTTGCGTACCGCGTCCTCGTCTGCTTGCCACTGGTGGGGGCGCGACGCCTCGGGCACGTAGGCTGGTTTCCGCCGCCGCAGGCTCTGTCGTAACTTATTCATGGTGCCCGCCCCTTCTGGTAACACAGGACAGGGGCACGCGGGCTAAGGGCGGGGGCTGGAGGCATGGGCTCCAGGGGGATGGATACAGTGCTCAGGAAACATGGGGTCAGATAACATGGGATTTGGGTTACAGGGTTGGGGGGAGTCACTGGGTCAAAGGACATGGCATTCAGGGAACATGCATCAGCAACAGTCAGGGGACAGGGTAAGGCAGGGGAATGCCAGAGTCAGCAGTGGGGCTTCAGAAGAAAAACTTCAGGCCAGAGTGCACGGAGGTCTGGGATGGGGGAGTCATGAATCACAGCTTTTAGCAGTCTGGAGATTAGGGATGTGAAACAGGAGGTATGAGGATCCAAACTAATGGGGAGTCAAGACATTGGAGGGCACAGGGGTTAGAAGGCGTAGCGGCCACGAGTCATGAGGCCAGGGGTTTTAGGGGTAGGAGGTCAGGGGATGAGAGGGTCAGAGAGCATGAGAGTTGGGAGTTGCATGGGTTCGATGTGGGGAGACTCAGAAAGTCCAAGGATTGAGGTCCAGAACGCAAGCCAGAGGGTGTGGGGGCTGGGGGCTTGTCTCTGTCCCTCTGAGATCCGCCCCTCTGTCAACTGTGTCTAGTCGAAGGCAGGAGCCCCCAGGGTGGTGTGCACCTGTGAGCATCAGATGAAGGTGGGGGAGTGGAAGTGGCCACAGGGGAGGTGGGGACAGTCTTCACTGACTGATAAGCCATCCTGACAGTCCCAGGAGGAGCATGAGGGGCCAACCAGGATAGAGCACCACCAGCAGATGGGGCCTCTGTGTGTGTGTGTGTGCAAGCAAGTGTGCAACTAGTATATTCCTGAATAGTGTCTAGATCTGAGCATACAGCGATAATCTATGAGTGTATTTCTGAAGACTGTATGTACAGAAGGACACAGGTCTGAGAATGGTTGTCTGTGAAAGTGTGTCTGGGAGTGCTGTCTGTGAGGGGTCAGTGTCCAAGAGTGTGGTTGTTGTCCGTAAGTGAAGGTGCCGGAAGGTTGTTGCTGAAGGGTATCTAAGTGTGAGAGTGGTCATGGACTGTGTGTCAGGGAACATTGCCTGTGAGCATGGGTCTGAGCACGAAGCTGTCGTCTTCGAAACGGTGTGTCCATGACCGTTGTTTTTGCAGCTGTGTGTCTGTGTGCGGGTGTGGCTATTGTCTTTGATAGCTGTCGCCTAGGACAGTGTGTGACTGAGTTATCCGAGAGTCCGTGTCTCTGGCCAAGAGTCCCGCTGTTGGTGGTGAGGCCGTGTGTCTGTGGCTTTTGTTTGGGAGAGTGTGTGTGTCAAGAGTGTGTAGCTGTTGTAGAGAGCGTGGGTTCATGCGTGTTGTTCTGAGGGTGTGTCTCTGCCACCGAGTATCTGGGTAGATGTGTGAGAGCAGGAGGTTGTTGTCTGAGAGTGTGTTCATGAGTGTTATTTGTGAGGGTGTGATTGACGGTCACTGAGTGTGCAGGGAAGACATTCGAAGGTGTCCACTCATGAGTGTGATTAAGCCCGTGTGAGCACAGGGACAGTTCCCCCGGTCGTGCGAGGCAGACCCACGCACTCACTCAGCCCTTGCCCTGGCCCCAGCTGGTCACTCACCTGGCTCCGTCCTGGAGGCTTCGGGGGGCCCCGGGGCCCCACAGGGGGCTGGGGGCAGATGGAGCTCAGGCCTCCTGGGTCCGCCCTGCCCAAGGAAGGGAGGAGAAGGTGAGAAACTGGCTTGGGTTGGGGCTCAGTCCCCTACCTCACCCCCTCTTTGGACAACAGCCAACCCCCCCCAATCTCAGGTTCCCTGATGAGAGCCCCGGTTGTCATAGCAACTGTTACTAGGGAGACCAGCCACCTGGTAGCAAGGGCCCAGGAATGAGTAGGTGTGTTTCGGGGGGCATGTGTTGGGGATGTCCTGGCCTCAGGAGGCCCTCAGTACCCAAGGGGATGGTGTGAGGAGGGAGTGGCCTTGACCCCTAGACACATGTCCGGGCTACACATAAACATACTGTCACATGCGTGCATGCATGCAACTCAGGTCTACAGTGGTCCCCGGCCCCTGGGCACAGGTCCGCACGTGTGACTATGCACAGAAACCACCCAGCCGCACACGCTGCATCACACAGACACACGTAAACGGCGTCTGCCACAATCACCAGCTGGTCACACATCCGTGTTCACAGACACAGACGTTTGTCCATGTGAACAGCAAGCCCCAGCCTGCCTGCGCGCTGCCACGAACATCTGGTCACATCAGCTACTGGATGTTTGGTCGCTTCTTGTTTTCTCAGCCACGTACGGAGAGCCGGGCCCGGGCACACGCACCGGAGCAGGACTCCCTCCCAGTGACATCTCCTCAGGCCCCCGCCCGACGCACTCGTGTTGCAGCACCTAGAGTCACACCGGTCAGAGGTCGCCCATGAGCACGGAGTCACGCACGGACACGGTCCCAGCCACACACACCTGTCACACGCGGCTCCACCGCTGCCTGATGACATGTGGTCATGGGTGCACGCAGACACACCGACACGCATTCGGTCCCACCCCGCCACAGCCACAGGTGCTTCACGGTCACACACACCTGGTCACAGGGACACACGTGTGGTCACAGCACCAGCCACACCTAACATGGAGAGTCCTCCCCAGCCAACCACACACAGAGACACGGATGGCCCTGGCCTGTGCGGGAAAGAGGACCAGGCACGCACACTGAAGACATGCATAGAACCACCCAGAAACGACTGTCCCTCGGGATGGCCACGCTCAGGTATGGCCAGACGGTTGCTGGCTCAGAGTTCCAGCCATACGCGTTTCAGAAATGGCCACGTGTGCCAAGCCACACAGCATCAGTGTCCACGTTACCCAGCCATACACCCTGGCCATGACACAGTCCCCCAGTGTCCCATCCCCGGCTGCACATGTCGCCGCATCACAAACACACAGCCTCTCTTCACGCAAACACACAGGTCACAGGGAGAAGCCTGTGGCCACATACAGTCGCAGCGCCATGTGGACAGACACACAGTATCTCACACAGAGAGACATCAGCACACAATTTCTACGTCACACGTCATAAGCACACAGTGACGAAGAGACAGAGCTCCGAAATGCGGTGACCCGGACATAGGGCTCATAGCTGCGTCTACACAGAAGACACAGTTCCTGGTAGAGCCGTGTACGCAGTCAGGAGAGTCACCCGGTTACCAAATCACCTAGATGGAAACCCATGTGGTCCAGCACGCACACAGGGACACACACACACACCAGAGAGCCACACAGCTATAGACACGCCTACTCTCTCGGGCCACGACATACACTTACGTACATAGAATCACCCAGGGTCGCAGACACGCAGGTCACACACAAATCCAGAAGCCACAATCACCTAGACACCCCCCCCCCACACACAAACACAGTACCTGGTGCCACCACACACAGACACAACTAGAGCTTGAGTCACACACGATGAAATAACCCTCAGTCAGAGGTTCAGACCCCTACTCCAGTCTTTCACCCAAATCCCACGCAGACACAACTATAAATGCCCACAGTCACTTAGTATCAACACACAGAGCTAGATGGAGACATAGATGTGACCATGAACACACAACCGTTGTCCTACACGTCACAAGGCCATCACACAACCGGGCACCATGTGTCTTCATATATAATGGCAGGCACATACCCAGAGTTGCAGGGACAGTTGTGTGTCACATAGACATACGTGTGACCCACGTATACAATCAGTTATAGACGCAACCCACAAACACTCACAAATCACCGGGAGAGTGGCACATGGCCACAGTCATAGACACAACTCCATGTACACAGTCCCAACTCCACCCACAGCTTGTCGCCCACACACTCGCCCAACCCCAGACCCAACACGCACACTGTCACAACCCAGTTAGAGTTACCAAAGCACACACCCAGGGTCACAAAAGACGTCATCACAGACACAACCACACGGTCGCAACCATGCACACGCACACCCAAACGCAGACTAAAAAGTACAGGGTTCTGCACAAGGAGTAGCTGTCACACACACAGAGTCACACAAATGCTGGGGTCACACACAGACACCATCGTACACATTACTGGACACAACCACAAAACACAGACACACGCACAGGATTCCTCAGAGTCACCAGCTCCAGCGCACACACACACGTACACACACACAGCCACGGTCACACAAACACCGGGTCACACTCTTAGCCACCTCCCTATCGCTTGCTTCCCCCCTTCCCCCCAGGTACCACACACAAAGCCGCCGTCACCCGCAGACGCTGCAGACAGACAGGGCTGCACTGGGTCCCTGGGGAGCCGCCCCCCACCCCCAGCCTGAATCTTGGAGCCTGGGGGGCCATACCCAGGAGAGGGAGGCGGCACATTGTCTGCGGGTGGGGCCGCTCCCAGGCAGCTGGGCAGCCCCAGGGACCCTTGACCAAGCCCTTGGGGGTTGCCTGAAATTTCCCTATTTTATTCAGGCTGGGGGGCGGGGAGTGGAGTCCCAGGCACAGGGACCTTGTTTTGAGAAGGGGCTATTCCTGGGACGCCGCCCAAGGATTGGGGGGGATGCTGTGCTCAGGACGTCTCTGAGGCCTGGGTACAGACTGTGCCTGGAATCCCCCCCAGGCCTTGGCTTGGTGGGGAAGCTGTGCCCAGGGACCCCCATCCTCAGCACCTTGCCTAGAGGGTTGTTGTGCTCAGAGACCACCTCAGGCAAGGGAGGGGTAGGGATTGCGTCTGCTCTGGAACGGCCTCCTGGAGGCCTTGGCCTGATGTGGGGTTGTGTCCTGGACCCCATCCCCAAAACCTTGCCCAGGGAGTTGTACCTAGAATCTGTCCCCCTGTCCTTGATTTTTTTTTTGAGGGGCAGGTCTATGTCCAAGGGCCTTGGCAAGAGAGGGCCCGTGCCCCGAACCCCAGTCTCTCAAGCTTTGGCTTTGAGGGGGCCTGTTCTGGACCCCCACCCAGGCCCACCCTCCCCAGCCTTGGCACCCTCTCTCCATCCGGGCGCCGCGGCCGCCTCCCACCCTCCGCCACATCAGCAGCGGCGCCGCCCCCCACCCCAGTCCCCCTCTCCCGCCCTTCTCACGCTGGCCGCCGCGCTGCGGGACATCCAGGGCCCGGGCGCCCCCGCCTCCCGCGGCCCCGGCTGGGCCCGGATCCCCGAGCGCTGCTGCTCCTGTGGCGGCGGCGGCGGCGGCGGCGGCAGCTCGGTCTGACGCCGGCCGGGGCCGGGGGCCGGGGGATGGTGTGGGATGCACGCGCGCGAGCCTGCTCCGCTCCCCGGGAGGATTCCGTTCCGGGGGCGGGGGAGCGCCCCTCCTGCCTGGGCTCCCCGCCCCAGCCCCGCCCATTGGCCCGCCGCCTGCGGGATATGCAAGAAAACCCCGCCCCGGCCCGGCGCCTGGCCGGCGCAAGCCCCACCCCCTGGCCTGCAGGCCACGCCCACACGCAGATATGACCCCGCCTCCCCTGGTGCGGCCACCGCCCCGCCACGCCCATTGGCCAGTCCCTGGCTGAGCCAGCATGTGAGCCTCGCTGAGACCTTCCCCCAGGCCCGTCTAGGCGTGGGCTCTCTTCCCCTCCGTGACCCTTGACCTCAGGTCCCCTTCTGTTCCATGTCCGTAAAAGAGCTGCATCAAGAAGCCCTTTGCCGCCCCACATACCCAAATCTTCCAGCTAACCCCACGGTTCTCCCAGCCCAGCGGGGGCGGGCAGAAGCGGTGACGAGGCACTTTTTGCAAGGAAGGGGAGGGGGAATGAAGAGACCCCGGCGTTCTAGTGCGTGAGCCGTTCGGCTTCGGCGGCGGGGGCGCCGGGGTGGGACCAGGGCGCGGTTCTGGCCACTACTGCATCCCCGCTCCCACTCAGTCCTGTGGGTGGGTTTGGCAAAGCAGCTGGCAGGGGCATTACGGCCCATTAGCGAAGGCGAGGTTGCGAGGTTGCCGGGAGCCGAGGGGAGGGAGCGGGGAGCCTGGGAGGTTGGGAGGGGGGGCAGGCCTTCTCAGCTGCCACAGCCTTTCGAGCAGGTGGTCAGCACGTGCGGGAGGGGCGGGGGGGGGCGGGTGGGAGGGAATGGGTAGAAGGAGGTTCCCGGCAACAGATGGCCCAGGCTGGGCTGGGGCTTTCAGACCAGAGGATGGGAGGGGGCTGGCCATCTGCACCTGGAGGCAGGCTGAGAGCTCCTCCCCCCCCAACAGCCCCCCTCCCCCCAGCGCAGAGAAAGTACCCGGGAAGGGGAGCCGCTTTTATTCCCGTCTGAAGTTTCAAACACCCTCCCCAACACATAGAAAAGATGGAGCCAGGGAGAATGGGGAGAACGCAGCTGGTGAAGGGGTGAGGGCAGCAAAGGTGAGGGCTGCCTCCACCAACCACCGCCCCTCCCCTTTCACTGGCCAGATCCGTGGGAGACCTGAGGCAGAATTGAGGGGCTCCCCATCTACATGAGTCTGGATCTGCATGCTGGTGGGCAGGGGGCCTAAGACTCTTAAATGTTGGCAAAAATAAGTTAATCCCTGGCGCAGAGTTCCTGGACGCCCACTTTGGAGTGGGGAGAGCAGGATATGGGGGTGTGAAGCTGGGGGTTCCCTAGCCCGAGGGGTCCCCAGAACCCAGGAAGGGAGTTAGGCAAGACTGGGAAGCCCAAGGTGGGGGGGGTCCCCGACCTGCAGGAGAATGGAAAGGAGGCATCACAGCCGGGGATGGCCTGCTTTGGGGCCAGAATCCCAGGATGCTGTCTAACGGGTCTGACCACACGTCCCTTTTGGCCAGGAGGCCACGGGCAAAACAGGCCGCGGGCAGTGGCTACGCCTGGCGACTGGCCCAGTAGCGGTGGTAGGTGTCCTGGAAGAGGTCCCGGCAGGCGATGTGGGCACGGAGGCGGGCGCAGGCCAGGAAAGCCCCTGCCAGCTTGCGGTGCAGGGCGTAGGTCTCCTCGGGCGGTGGGCGCAGCCGCTGCTGTAGCAGCACAGGGATGAGGCCCTGCACTCGGCGGGCGGTGTCACCTGCCCCGAAGTCGTAGGGGCCCGGGGTGGCGAAGGGCTCCCCCAGGATCATCACTGCCTCCACGTGGGCATCCGAGAATGCCTATGGATGGGGGAGAGCAAGAGGCACGCGGCGTGGAGGTACAGCCCTCCACTTAACCTAGAAGGGATGAGCACCCTCGTCTCCCTCATACCCTCAAGTATAAACGCAGGCCCCCTACTCCCTCCGGAGTCATAAGCAGCCTCCACTCCTTCCAGAGCCCCCAGGCCTCCCCAAAATGGCTCTTTACTTCCTCTCAGAGCCTCCAGGAGACCAGTAGCCCTCACTCTAGAACAGAGAAACAGCCTCCACTTCTCCACCCGCAGGACCCACTAGCAGCCGCCCACTCCCTCCCTCTAGAAGAGATAAATGGGGCCCATTTCCCCATAGTTTGTGAGTAGCCAAGCAGCCTCCATTCCCCCCACTCCTCCCCAGAGCTCCCCCCAGGAGAGATAAGCAGCCCCCCAACCCCCACAGTGTTTCCCACCTTGGTTTCAAAGCCCGTGAGGAATCTGAGGTCTCGGGATTTCTGCAGGACCCGGTGTCTGTCTCCACTGGCTGCTGCCATCACCACCTGGGAAATTGGGTGTTTGGCAGAGGTCAGAGGCCAAGGGAGTGGGGTTCAAGGCGGGGTCTTGAAAACTGGCCTGGCCCTCCCTACATTCTGATCTACTTAAGTCCTCTCCCCTAGGAGCCTCTCCCTCCTCACCTTGTCCCTGTCTATATCTCCCCCTGGGGTCTTTTCCGGGGCGGGGGGGGGGGGGTGATGATGGTGGGGGGTCAGGGGGTAGTCAGGGGCTTTTCCCACCTGGCCTAGAATGCAGAGCCTGCCTGGAGGAAAATAAATGTCAAGTGCTATTCGTGGGTCCAAGCACTCAACTAGACAAGGATGAGACCATGGCCCAGAACTCCATCTGAGGTTGCCACCGGGCCGTCTCTGTGATTGCCTGGTTCATGTCTGTCTCCTATCCTGGGCTTGGAGCCCCAGGACAGCAGGGATGCCGGCTGGGTTTAGTCCCAGTCGGACTTGCAGCTCAAGGTCTGGCATTCGGGAGGCCCTTGGTGAACCTCTGTTGGGCGAATGAGCGTGGGGAGAGCAGGAGTTGAGTTGAGGGCGCGGACAGACAGAAGCGAGAGCCAGCCTGCTGGGGCCCCATCCCAGCTCTGCCACTTGCCGGCTGAGAGATTCCGGGCAAGGCGCTTTGCCTTCGGGCCTCCGCTTTCTCATCTGTGAAGCGGGGATGATGAAAGAATCTTCCTCACGGGTGGCTGTCGGGAGGCAGGAGGAGGTGTCTGCGGAGTGCGTAGCACCGGGCCTGCATGTGGGATCCGCCACAGCCACAACCGGGAGGAGCTACCGTTATTAGGATGCGAAAGTCCCTACTTCATGGAACAACAGCAAGGCCAGGCAGGAAAACCTTCACCACTTTCTCGGGAGGAAGGGAAATACAGGATTCAATCTGGCAGTTCTAGTCTGTCTCTGCTCCCCCTGCCCGAGCCTGTCTGGCCATCTGTCAGGCCTGTGGTCCTCAGGGACCGGTGTGGCGGGGCTTTTTTTAAACTGGAAAAGGGTGGGGAGACCGGAGGAGAGCCATGCCAAATAGGCCTGGGGGGGTGCG
The DNA here is from genome assembly GCF_011800145.1 of Mirounga leonina. NCBI lineage: Eukaryota > Metazoa > Chordata > Mammalia > Carnivora > Phocidae > Mirounga > Mirounga leonina. Next base: position 430,202 of record NW_023270459.1, on the reverse strand, counting down.
GTTAGGGGGACACACAAGATGTCCCACCTACCCAGAGAGAGAGGCCTTGGCTCTGTGCCTCAAGTGGCCTGGAGAGAGGGCCCAAGGAGCCTGTGGGGGGTGGGGGGGTGGAGGTGGGGTTTGCCAGCTCGTCCTTCCTGCCCTATGTCAGGGGTGGCCCCACCATCCCCCAGTTCCCAAGCCAGAGCCCTGGGCCTTGTCTTCTCTTCCCTTCCCTGGGCTCCCAGCCCCCAGTCTCAAAGGCTACCTGCTTTCCTGAGGGAGTTTTCTACTTCTCTGTCCTACCCCGCTCAAATCCCTTCTGTGGGTCCCCACAGCACCTGGATAAAGTACAGGGTGCAAAGCATGGCTTTTCAGACTCAGAGTGGTTCCTGCTCCACCCCTCACCTGCTGGCCCAGTCAGAAATGAACTTCCTTTTGGTCCTCCAGGACTGATTACTCAAAGTGTGGTCCCTGTACCAGTCGCTTTGGCATCACCTGGGAGTGTATTAGAAATGCAGCATCTTATGCCGGACTCCAGACCACGATTTGCATTTAATAGGCTCATGTCGGTAGTGGGGGCGGGTGGGTGTCTCATAGACACTAAGTTTGAGAAGCGTTGCTCTAATGGGAATATGCCTTCTCTCCTCTTGGCCTTTGTATGTTTATCAGTCGGGAATACCCTCCTTGCCTCTTCCTGGTTGGTTTCCTCATCCCTCAGGTCTCAACTCTTGATGCCTCTTCCTCCAGGAAACTCTCCCTGACCCCCTAGGCTGGCCCAGCCTCCTCCTCTGGGCTCCACAGTCTCCTGTGCTCCCCCATTCCAGCCCTGACAGCGTCTATCCCTGTCCTGGTCTGTGAGCTCCGTGAAGGCGGAGACTGGGTTGGATTAGTCACTGGGTTGGTATTGCCCAGAACAGGGCTGGGCACAGGGGGTTGTCAGAGAATGTTGGAATTGATGAGTAAATGAGTAGAAGACCCACATCAAATAGTCAATCTCAACAAATTAATGAGATGCCTTAGGTAGGTGGGTGGGAAGGACGGACAACAGATGTTCCTGAGGAGAGAGCTGCCCCCAGGGAGCATCCAGCCAGGGAGGTATGTGAGTGTAAGGCTGAATACCAAGGCCTGGGACAGCCTGGGGTGTGGGGAGGGGGCAGGATGGCCACTGTGGGCCATCTGGGGCTAGTCAGGGTTTGGGAGCTAGGCTCCCTGAGTCTGGATCCCAGGTCTGCTGCGACCTAGAGCAAGTGACTTAACTTCTCTGAGCTCCAGTAACTTCATCTGTAAAATGGGACTAAAAAATGGTCCTAACCCGGGGTACCTGGGTGGCTCAGTCGGTTAAGCATCTGCCTTCAGCTCAGGTCATGATCTCTGGGTCCTGGGATTGGGCCCCTGTGTTGGGCTCCCTGCTCAGCGGGAGTCTGCTTCTCCCTCTGCCCCTCCCCCCACTTGTGTGTGTGCGCGCGCATGCACTCTCTCAAATAAATAAATAAAACTTTTAAAAAATGCTTAAAAATGGTCTTGACCCCATACAGTTGCTCTGTGGTTTAGATCAGTTACCACATGGACAGTACCTCAAACAGTACCTGACATCATATTAAGGGCTTTTTATTTATTAGTTATTACTATTACTATTATATATGATTTCTTAATTCCAGATACTATATTTCTCCTTCTCACCCTTGCCTCAGTATCGGGCTTGAGGCCCTTCAAAGACCCCAGGGTTGGGGGGGGGACTCACCTCGATGTAATGGTCTGTGAATTCGGTCCCAAATTCCCGGCTTGCACCAAAGTCCAACAGGGTCACCTGGGACAAGAGATGGTGAAAGGGATGCTGGGAGTCCACCACCACTCCCCACTGTCTGAGGTGGGGGGGACCCAGGTCCATTCCCACACCGTGCCCCTCGTCAGAATCCCTGCCGTGCTGCCTCCCTGAATTCCTGGCCTCCCATCTCCACACTTGCTATCCACCCCCATATGAAACTGAAGGGACCTGGCTTTTATATTGGGTCCTATTTTTCATAGCAATATGTTTTAGGCATAGAAAAAAATCTAAATAATAAAATATGTGGAAAAATAAAATGAACACCTACAAATCCCAGCAGCCCACTTAAAATATTAAAAATTACCAATCCAGGTGGAGCCTCCCATGGACCCCGGCCTTTTCCAACCTCCCCCTTCCTCTCTTCCAGGGTCACCACTTTCCCGAGATTATCATTACTAAACTATTATTCACTGAAATTCCCATGTGTGCATTTCCACATTCTCTACATATGTGTGCACCTGTGAACAATAAATAGGCATGCTTTGCGTGTTTTAAAACTTCATATAAATGGTATTTATGATAGTTATCCTGCGGCTTGTTCTTTGTGCCCAACATGGTTTTGCAACTTATCCCCATTGCTATGTTCAGCTCTAGCTCATTCATTTTTTTCACTGCTGTGTAAGGACTTCATCGTGTAACTATATCACAGTGCATTTATCTGGCCGATGGACACTGTGGTTGTTTCTCGGTTCTGCTATTAAAAACAGTGCCCAATGGGCACATGTATAAGAGTTTCTCTAGGGCAGTGGAGTTCACACTATTGGTCACAACCCACAGCAAGAAATACAGATTTTATTTGGGCACCAGTACCCAGGCACACCCAACTATAAGGTCAAACAAAAGCATCCCAAAATAATATGGATCCCTCCCATCTGCGACACACTGGCACCTTTTATTCTATGGCTTTAAAACAAAAAATGCTGTTGAGACCCAATAACCTGATGGCAGGACTCATATCACTGCCCTCTCACCCTGAGTAGAAAAATACTTCCCTGTGGTGTGGTGTGAGCCTAGCAGGGACACAAGCTATCTGTGCACTTGGCAGGGAGGGGGTGGCAAGGGACTGAGGCTGGAGACTCAGTGGGTCCACACTGCACTCAGCAAAGGGCTCAGACTTGATCCTGAGGTGGCTGGGGAGCTATGGAAGGGACAATTTGGCCAGATTTGTGTTTTCAAAAGATCCCTCTGGGGACGGAATGGGTACAGGCCACTTTAGAGAGCCATTTGGCAGCCACGCTCACTGAGTCTTTCAGTCCGAACCCTTACCCCAGGCCTTTGGCTACCTGTGTCCTCTGCCGGGAACGCTCTCTCTTTCCTGCTCTTCAGGTGGCTGTCCCCTTCTCACCTCTCTGGTTTCAGCTTTAAGGGCACTTCTTTCGAGAAGGCTTCCTTGACCTCACTGACCTGGTGCCGGGTCAGTCACTTTCCCTGGCTCCCCACGGCCCCCTGTGCCTCCCCCGTCACTGACCACTCTGGCCTGTGCTTCCCCATCATGGTACTAACTGCTCAGTCATCACTGTCTGGTCACAGGTCCCTCCACTAGGACTGGGAACTCTGAGAAGGCGAGGATCAGGGTTGTCTTGGTACCACTGCCAAGAGGCAGTAGATGCTTGGTGTGTTAAATGAATGACAGGTGTGGCAGTGATGACCAACTGGCTTCCAAAAACTGTGCCCCTAGGGAACCACTGCCTAGCGGAGATTCCATTTCCCAGCATCCCTTGCACCTCAACCAGTTCTTATCAATGTGTGACCCGTTCTTATCAATGGAACAATTGTGTCACTTCTGGCCAAAGCAATTAGGCAGGGCGCTACCCTCTTAACCTCTCTTTCCCCTTTCACTGGAAGGAGAGCATTGCAAGCCTTAGGGGATGGCACAATCACAGAAGGGAAGGAGCCTGGGTCCCTGCGTCACCATGTGGAGGAGGGCCACTCCGGCCTGTCATGTGGGTAATAACTACTATTGTGTCGAGCTACTGAAACATAGGGAACTATCTGTTAAAGCAGCTAATGTACCGTGATCCACATCATAAGGAACCAACCTGGTGGCTGGAAGCATCATACAGGAAGTTGGCCCAGTTGGGGTCTGTCTGCATAAATCGGAACTCAAACAGCTCCCGCAGACACAGCCTCAGGAGCTGGAAGCAGATCTGGAGTGGGGAGGAGTAACAGACATCTCAGAGTCATCCGCCCCTATAGAGCCCTCTCTGTGGGTCTGGTCAGCCCTACCAGCCTGGGGACAGTGCCCTCCCTACTGCCCCGAGACCCCCGTACCTGGTTCCGGATGTCTTGGCTCAAGCTCTGGCACTGGTCCAGGGGGACCCCTCCGGCCAGCTCCATGCCCAGCACCCGCGTTGTGCACAGCTCCTTAATCACGGCGGGCACCCGGAAGAAGGGGTCATCTGCCAACAACTGCCTGGGGCAGGAGGGGGAGGGGCGGGACCTCATGCTTCAGGCCCCTGTGGCCCAGCTCAGGCCTCCTCCTCTTCCTCTGAGGAGTGCTCCAGGAACATGGAGTCTTGCCTTCTATGTCTTGCCTTCCCTCCTCGTGCCTCTCTGTCCTGAGCGATGGCCAACTCCGGGCCGGACTGATATTCATTCAGACATTTCATTCATTCACCCATTCACTCATTCATCAAATATCTCCGTAGTGCCTACTCTGTGCCTACCCCTAAGCTGGGTGCTGCTGGAGCCCCAGTTACCACTTCCCTACTGGAAATATCTCTATGACTTCTGGTTGCCCCAGGATAGAGCTCGATGTATTAAACTTGATGAGCATTACTTTTTCATCAATTTATTAATTAACCCGTCCAAAAAAAGCGTTGCTGATATACAAATCTCCAAGTCTATAGTGATATTCGTTGGCCAATCCTTGGAGTCATTACTCTGAACACCGGTTAGTACTGACTCCTTCTTGGTGTCTGTCCCTGTGTGGGATGATGCTGGGGGACAGAGCAGTGGATGAGCTCTGGGCCTGCCCCTCAGACACCAGAGACCACACTCTTAACAAATATACAAACAGACCAATAATAGATTGAGTTAAGAGTGTCAGTGTAAGACTTGGGAGGCAAAGAATATGAGCAAGATCCCTGGTTGAGACCTGTCGGATGGCTGGGGCTGGGGGCAGTGAGATGGGGCAGGCCAGGGGAATGATCTGGGTTTTATTCTAAAGGCACTGGTAAATCCTGGAGGGATGGGGGCTTCCAGATCCCATACAGGAGTGCCCTGGCCCAGCCCACTTCATACTCTTCTCTTCAGGGTCCCACTTTGGGGCTTGTTATTTTTGTCCTTGTTTGAACCATTCCTCCTGGGCCAGGCCCTGTGCCAAGCATTTAATTAACACAATCCCTTTTGCCCCTCACTCCCCTATGAGGATGATGCTCTCCCAAGGGTGCGGATCCAGGCCACCCAGCCAGTTAAGGGCTGACCTGGGACTGGATCCCACATCTGAGTCCAGGGCCCATGCCTGGAACCACTGCCCTCTGCCGCTGCCCCTTCTCTTGCTCCGTATCTACACACCTTGGCCCAGGACACCCATGGGCCATGCAGTAGAGGACCTCACTGGGTGTAATTAACTGTTGCACACCACGATGCTTCTAAGATACAACCTCATTGTTCCCTTGCAGCTGAGTTCATTCATTTTCGCTGCTGTGTGATATTCTGCTGGTGAATACACCGTCATTTATTTATCTACCTTGCTGGGTGAATTTGATAGATTTGGGTTGTGTCCGGTTTAGGGCGATTGCTGCTCTGAGCATTCTGGAAAAGGCTGACGGCGTATACCGGCCTAAGCGTCCCTACAGCATTTGTTTAGCAAGGAGGGCGGTAATCGGGTTGTAGGAGAATACTGGGCCTTGATGAAGCCAGACTGTTCTCCGAAACGCTGATCTCAAAGCCTCCTCCTGCCCACAGTGGATAAGGGCATGAGGGATGACCTGGAGCCCTGTTCTCTCCCACCCGTGACAGTGTCAGACCGTTAATGCTTTGCCCGTCCAGCGGTGTGGTGGTATCTCACGGCGTGACGAAGTGCCTGCTGACAAGTCCATCTCCCCCACCAGACTATGGTGGTTGTGCATCCCATTTGCCAGATGAGAAAACTGACAGGGAGAGGAAGTGACATGCCCAAGCTCACAGAGGACACGGGTTAAATCAAGTCAGGAGTGAATGGAGGGAGGGGTGAGCAAATGAGGAGGAAAAAAAGAGTTTGCTGGCTCCACCCCAGGCCTCCACTTCCTGCTCATCCTGGGAGGGGGGCCTGGGGGGCCTGAGGGAGGCTCAGCTCACCTGAAGTTCTGGGCACAAGCTGCCTCACGACGGTAGTCACACTCCCAAGCCAGCTCCTGCTGCAAGGCCTGCAGGCTCTGCTCAGCGAACAGGCCTGAGGGGGCAGCCGTGTCAGGCAGGGAAGGCCCCAGCCTGGCCCCAGCATGACAGCCACCCCCCAGGCTTTCCACTCAGGGCTGTCTTCTCTTGCCAGTCAGGTCTCTCGCGGTCTGTGCGTCACAGCCCCTCACACCTGCTCCCTGCCTTTTACCACATCATCTGTCCACACACACCTCCCCTCCGGCCTTCACAGAGCCGCGGCCTCCCCTGCAGTCTCCCTCCTGGGGTCCCTTTCTCAGGCACGCGCACCAGGCCCCAGACATCTCGTTCATGGTCACACGTGCCACCTACCCTGTCTCTTTTTCATAGTCTCTCACACTGTCCTCAGGGCCTCAAAATCTTACTTCCAAGCGCCACACACACACACACACACACACACACACACACACACACACACACAAACAAACACACACATACACACACACGAGGTCCGGCTTACACTCCCTTCCTGCTTCTGTGGCTCTTTTCCAGACCTCCAGGCCCTCTCTGGGCATCCCGTGTGTCTGTTTCCAAATGTCAGTGTGGGTTTCTGGCTCTGGGTCTGTCAGAATCTCTAAGTTTGCCTTTTCTCACACGTTCAGACTCTCTGGGCTCTCCCTGCCTTGGTGTCCCTTCTTTCTGTCGCAAACACACGGACTTGCACAGTCGCCCACGCTCACACACACAACACACACGCGCACACACACACACAGACACACACACAAACGGGCACACCCTGCCCCGAGCTGGCCTCTCCCCCTCCATCCAGCCCCTCTTTCTCCCTTCGAGGCATCCCTCCCATGGTCAGGGGTGGAGTGGCGCCTCACCCTCGGGCAGGGCCACGCTCATCTTGAGCACCGCCAGCAGGTTCTGGATATCACTCTGGATGCTCTGGGCCACGCCTGGGTACTGTGAGCAGGGAGGGACAGAGGGCGGGAGTCACGCCTCTGGGACAGCAAGGGGCCCACTCCCACCCCTGCCCCGCCTCCCCGCGCCCCCTCACCTGGATCTTCACAGCCACCTCCGTCCCATCCCTCAGCATGCCCTGGTGCACCTGCCCGATCGAGGCAGCAGCAAAGGGCACCTCCTCCAAAGAGGCCACCTTGGCCTGCCAGTCCCTGCCGAGCTCCTCTTCGAGAACTTTCTGGGGACAGTGGTTGAAACAATCATCGTTGCAGTTATAGGCAGCTGAGTTCACTCCCTGTGCCCAGCGCTTTATGTGAATAAGCCCATTCACCACATGCCGGGCTCGGGGCTATGCTCCTGGCTACTACCCAACTTCACAGATGAGGAGACTGAGGCTCACAGAGAAGTCTCTTGGCCGAGGTGACAAGCCAGGTGCCGGCAGACTGGGAGGCCCAGCCTCAGCCTGTACTCCCAAGGCTGTGTGGGCCAATTTGGGGACTGCTATTATGTACAATCAAGACTGATAATCCTTCATTATACTCCTAGACTGTATTATCAACTCAAAGTTAACGTGATGAAGAAGAGCTAACATTTACAGAGGGCTTCCTGTGGGCTGGGACCTGTCCATAGTGGCTCAGAGAGGGACACTAATGATCCAGGGCCACAGGGCAAGTGAGCAGAGCAGAGATCAGAAGGAAGGCAGCTGGATCGGGATTTCACACCCTTGCCCAGTCACTAGAAGAACAGTCATGTCTTGGGCACTTACTCAGTGCCAGGTGCTGTGCCAACCTATTTACAGACACAATCTCCTTTAATGAAGAAAAATTAGTACTGGGGCGCCTGGGTGGCTCCGTCGGTGAAACGTCTGACTCTTGATTTCAGCTCGGGTCATGATCTCAGGGTTGTGAGATGGGAGCCCCACTTTGGCGCTCGGTGCGGAGTCTGCTTGAGAGTCTCTCTCTTCTGCCCCTCCCTCACTGCCCCCACTCACACACACGTGCTCTCTCTCAAGTAAATAAATCTTTAAAAAAAAAATCTAGTACTAATAACAGCTAGAACTAGGATGTCACTCATGGTGTGTCAGGGGCCCTTTCGAAGTGCTTTACATATACTAATTTATGTAACCCTATGATGTGGGTGTTGCTCTCAGTATGGCCAGTTACAGATGAGGTAATTGAGGCACAGAGAGGTCAGGCCACATGTCTGAGATCACACAGGCAGTATCCGGCAGAGCCGGGATTTGAACTCACAAAGTCTGGTCCCCTAACCACTGCACTCCCAGCCTCTTCAGTAGCCGTGACAAAGCCCTGAGCCTGCCAGGGACTGGTCTAAGCACTCCGCACCATTCTCTCATGTCATTATCTCAACAACTCGCCGAGATGTGTGCTTCAGTGATCCCCATTTTACAGATGGGGAAACTGAGGCTTCAGCAATGAAGCCAGGGGGCTCAGGCAGGTGGAGCCCGCCTCCCTCACCAGCCTTCCCGGCCAGGGCACTCACCAGCATCTGCCAGCGAGGCATGAAGTCGGCGCTCTGGCGGACACGCTCGAAGATGCGCTGCAGCTGAGGGCTGATGAGGCTGTTGTCTGGGGAGACAGGGGGACAAGGGAAGCAGTGAGGGAGGAGGCGAGGAGGGGCCCCTGTGGGGATATCTGAAGTTTGCGCTGGCGGGTGGGTGGGGGTGCGGAAGGAGTGAGGTCAAGGGTCAGGAGTCGAGTGTCATGCTGTACCCTGGATGCTGAGCATTTGGCCAACCTTGAGGGCGGCCCCCCGAACTGTACACAAGGTCTGCACAATCCGCTCGGCATTGGCCTCTGACAGGAAAGGGCTGGAGCCTGGCCGGGAGCTGCTCTCTGGGGTGGCGAGAATAATCATTAGTATTACGACCACACAAAACATCATTATAGCACCACTGCATAACCCCCAGGATGGCTAAAATGAAACCGACAATACCAAGTGTTGGCAAGGATGTGGGGCAGCCTAAACACCCATATTGCTGATGAGTGTCGTGGCACAAGCCCTTTGGGAAGTTTCCAGTAGAGCACACACCTACGGCCAACATGATTTCTCTCCTAGGTATATACCCAGGAAAAGGCATATGTGTGTCCATTGACAGTTATTCCAAGATGGTTCACAGCAGCACTATTCACAATGGTCCCCAACTGGAAATAACCCAATGACTGTCAATAGGATGAACAAAGGCATGCTGGAACGGTCACACAGGGACTCCTACAGCACTGAATAAACCCCTCCATCTACCCGCAGCAACATGGCGGCATCCCGCAGACAGAATGTTGAGCAAAAGCAGCCAGACATGTATGAGGACACGCTGTCTGATTACATTGGCGTAAAGAGCAAAACCAGTCAAAACTAATCTTGGTGGTCAGAAGCCAAGACAGTGGTTTCCCTTGGTGGGATGAGAAGCCAAGACAGGGCAGATAGAAGCTTTTGGAGAATGAGGGCAGTGATTCTCAAAGTGTGGTTCCGGGAACCCTGAGGGTCCCTGAGACCCTTCAGGAGGCTCTGTAAGATCAAAACTATTTTCATAATCATATTAATGTTATTTGCCCCTTTTTACTCTCATTCTCCCATAAATGCTCAGTGGAGTTTTCCAGAAACTCCATGACCTGTGATGATACCATTGCTCTGACAGCTGATGGAATGCACGTGTGTGTGTGTATTCTTGCGTTCTAAAAATTTGTTTTCTCCTGAAACTAATATTACACTATATGTTAACCAATTAGAATTTAAATAACACTTGAAACATAAAAAAAATCATTTTAATCTCTAATGCAGTAAATATCCACAAATATAACCCCCAAATATAATCCACAAGCAGGTTCTTTGGGGTCCTCATTCTATTTTTTATTGAGATGTAATTCATAAATCGTGTAACTCACCCATTTAAGGTATACAGTCCAATGGCTTCTAGTACATTCAGAGTTGTACATCACCATAAGCAATTTTGAAACATTTTCACAGCCCAAAAAGTAACCCCATACCTATTAGCAGTCACCTCCCATTTCTCCCAACCACCCCCCACCCCGAGTCTCCGGAAACCATTAATCTGTGGTCTCTATGGACATTTCATATGAATGGAATCATACGGTATGTGACCTGTTGTGTCTGGCTTCTTTCACTTAGGATAGTTTTCAAGATTCATCCACATTGTAGCATGGATCAGTACTTCATTCCCTTTTATAGCTGAATAATATCCCATCATGTGAATATAACATGTTTTGTTTATCCATTCCTAAATTGTAAGGGTGTGCAGGGATCCTGAGACCGAAAGTTTAAGAACTGCTGTCTTAGGGTTTCTTAATCTGGGCACACAGATGTATCCACTTTGTGAAAATGAACCAAGCTATACGCTTAGGATATGTGCCCGGCTCTACATGCAAATTATAGGATTATTCAATCAAGTGTTTATTAAGCTTTTATTTATTTGATAAAAAATATTATTGAGCTCTTTATCTAGCTAGGGCTCACCCTGTGCCAGGCAGAATTCCAAGGGTCTCTGGATTCTCTGGCTGAATCCCCACAATTAGCCAAAAAGTAAGAACTACCAATGCTTTAATTTTCAAGGTGAGGAGGCAGGACATTCAGAGAGGTACTGTGCCTGGCCCTGGGTCACACAGCATAGAAGTGGCAGAGCAGGGTGTAGACTCAGTTTGGTCTTACCTCAAGCCTAATCCTCCACTTACACCCACCTTTTTATTTGGAAGAAAAAAAAAATCCAAATGAACAGAAAAGTCACATGCACAGCACCACGGACACCCGCATATCCAATTCAAACTTTTCACCTTTGGCCTCACCTACATAATTTATCTATGTGTATGTGCCCAAACACTCGCCCTTATTTTTTGCAGACCCATCTGCATGTAGTTGCACACAACCCGTGCTAAAAATAAGGATATTCCCCTACTCAATCACAGCGCCATCATCGTGCCTACGAACATGAACGCGAATTCTCTCCTATCTGCTCTTCAGTCCAAATTCAGATGTTCCCAGTTGTCCCCAAAGTCTTTGATAGTTATTTTTCTCAGGCTGACATTCAATCATGGGTCACACATTCCATTTGTCAGTTACTATGGCCTTAGTCTCTTTTTTATCCAAAATATCCAGACCCATTTTTGCTTCCGGACGTGGGCTTGTTGGGGAATCTTAGCCACCAGTGCTAATCTCCACACATGTCTTTCCATCTCTGTTGTCCACAGACACCCCCCCGCCCCCAACACTCCTATTCTCAGCTTTCCTCTCCTGCTCAGAGTTTTAGGAACTCAACTCCAATTATTTTTTTCACACGATAGGCTTCCACCCATCACAACCGTGAGAGGTGGGTACATGATCATCCATTTTCCAGATGAGAAAACTGGGCTCGGAGAGGTGAAGCCACTCAGCCTAGGTCACACAGCAAAGCCAGGGTCTGAACCCAGGTAGTGTGACACACCCACTCACCTGATGGTAGACGTCCTCCCAGCAGGGACTTCTTGGCTACCTCAGCCAGCGCTCCCAGCCCCAAGCCCACAGCCAGTCCTGGGGAGTGAGAGAGGAGTCTGGGTGCCTGCCTGCCTCCGGGCCTTGTCCCCCGAACCCCTGTTCGCTCTCAGCCTCTCCCTAAGCAACCTGTCTCCCAGCTTTCTGTTGGCAACTCTCTGCTTCTCTCTGTCCCCAACTCCATCTCTTACTCTCTCCCTGCTTGCAGTTCCCTTTGAGGTGCGGCTCCCTCTTGCTCCATCACTCTGTTCACGTCTGTCTCCCGGGTCAGTGGTTCTCACCCCTGGCTGCACATCTGAGTCATGTGAGGAGCTTTGATAAATAAGAGGCTGAGATTCTATGGTCTGAGATGAGCCTTGGAATTTACATACATATTTTAAGCATTCCGGATGATTCTAGAGTGCAACTAAGGGTAAGAAGGCCCCGAAATGATCCCCCTGGGTCTCTGTCTTCCTGTGACTCCCCTTTCTCTGTCACACTTCGTCTTCTTCATGCTCACCTCTCCTTGTCTATGTTGGTTTTTCTCTGTCTCTTCCCCTCCCCCCATCTGGCACATCAGTTCAGGCCTCTTTCTCTCTGTCCCTCCTTTTGATCTTATCTTTTGGCTTTGATTTCCCCTCCCTCCTCCGTCCCCTTGTCGCTAAAGACATCTTGAGTCTCTCTGCCTCTTCCACCGTCACCTTCTCTGCAAATCATCATACGGACATTTTCTGGGTGCTTGCTACATGCCAGGAACCATTACTGATGCCTTATATGCATTAACTCATTTCATCCTCACAGAAGAGAAAAAGAAATTGAGGCTCAGAGAAGTTAAGTAACTCGTCCAGGGTCACAAAGTGAGAATGCGGCAGAATCACCCCTTGAACCCTGGGCAGCCTGGTATCAAAGCTCTTACCAGTGCATTTAACTCCCTCTTTATACTGTGAATTGGTATCTTTAAAATTTGAACCACGATCCACCCTAAAGAAGACATATGCATTATAACAGTAGATATATATATATATATATACACAAGAATTTCCTTTATTCTACGTGTGCACCATTCTATTCTTTTTTTATTTTTAGGATTTTTATTTATTTGAGAGAGAGCGAGCACAAACAGGGGGAGGGGCAGAGGGAGAGGGAGAGGCAGACTCCCAGCTGAGCCTGGGGCTCCATCTGAGGACCCTGAGATCATGACCTGAGCCAAAGTCAGACGCTAACCCACTGAGCCACACAGGTGCCCCCCATTCTATTCTTTTTAATGCTGGTTGCAACCCCCTGTATTATTTCATGCAGACTGTGACATGAAGTTTGAACAATCCTGCTGCATAACCTGGGGTCAAGTCACTTCACTTCCCTTTGCCTCTATTTCCTCATTTATAGAGTGGAAATTAACACGCATCAATTCAGTGCAGAGAGATGGAGTGTACATGGGGCCTTCCACATTCCAACCGCTCAATAAATGTTACCTTCCTCTATTTCTCTTGGCTTTGCAGGCCTTTGCCTTCCTTCTCTTTTCCACCTCTCACTCCTCTCCCTGTCTCTGATTCACCCTCTCCCCCTTGCTTCATTCTGTAAACGTGGCCTCCCCTGATCTAGGTCACAATCTCCCACAGTCACACCTACCCCCAAAGTTGGCCAAGCGGCTGACGCGGGAAGCGGGCACCTTGCGTTCTCGAGAGCGGTCGCTCAGCTGGGAAATGGGGAGAAGGTCTGAGGGTGGGAAGGTGAACATAGCGCCCAGGGAGTCCAACCAACCTGCCGCCATACCCTTCCCCAAGCTTGGGAGGCCAGCTGCCTTCAGGGGTGCTGCTGGGTGGGTGGGAGACAATGATACCTGGGGCCGGGGTGTCTTCCTGACCCGGGCCTCCCGTATCCTGCGAATGTCCTCCTCACCCAGGCCTCTGCCAGGCCCATCCTTATGAAACATTTGGGCCTGAGAACCTCCACATGGCCCCTGCAAGAAAAGCAGATATTGGTAAGGAGTGGAGGACATGGGATCTGCCTGGCCCTTTTGGACCCCTCCCTGTCATTTTTATACCCTAAAACCTCCCTCAGCCTCTCCCCGGGGAGACTCCTCTCCAGCCTCTTACCCACCAGTGGGGCCCAGGCCCCAGGGCCCCACAAGGCAAACCAACAGTCCGGCCCAGCTGTCCACAGGTCCCCCGCAGTAAGCACCCCACCTCCAGCCACATCGCCTGAGGGAGAAGGGGAGGGATTACTCGGGTAGGAGTTGGCACTGACCTCCCTGCTTTGCCCTTGTCTTTGCTAAGCCCTCACATTCCTGTGTGTCCACCCTAAGATTCCCACCCACCAATGACTTCCTTTCCTGTTTAATAGTTCCCCCAGTTTCTCCTGGTTCCCTCTCTGGTTGCTAGGACCCCATAGCTCTTCCTGCGCACCTCCCAAAACCCACTTTCGCCCTGTCCCACTCCCCGCCGTTGTTAGGGTCCTCCCCCGTTGCTAGACACCCACAGATCCTCCAGGGCTACCTCTCCACTCCTCTGAGCCCCCCTCGTTGCTAGGCACCGCCTTCCTCTCTGTTGCTAGGCACCCACAATACCCCCCCCCCCGCCTGTCCCTGGGCACCTCCCCCCGTTGCTAAGCACCCACTGTTCCCAGGATCCGGGTCCGCTACGAGCCGGAGCCTCTTGCGCTTCCGGGAGTCTCTGCACGCCCGCCCCCTCCAGTTAGCTAGCCAATGGCGGAGTAGAAGCTCACTGACTGGAGCATAGCCCGCCTCGCTGTGCGTGAGGGGCGGGACTAGGGGCGGGGCCTAAGGGTGGGCGTTGAGGGCTGCTGGGATTGTTGGGGCACCGCGGGAGCCGCGCACGTGCCGTTTTATGCCTAGTGGCAGACCTTTCTTTTTACATACAGCCTTTTTTGCAAACATCCCTTACAAACTCCGCATCTCTTCTCGGCACGAACACCTTGCCAACCTGCTTTCTTATTTTTATCCCCAGCAGACTGGACCTCTCTCCTTTGAACACACATCTTCCCAGCAAACATTTCCCTTGCACTGGGATCCCCTTTGCACATCAACCCTCTGCTTCAAACACCCACATCCTGGCACACAGCTTCTTCCCTTGCACATATAAACCCCCATGCCTTGCTTGCCAACTGTCTCCCTCTCATATTCTCAACTATCCCGTGTACATAAACCTCCTTACACTCAGCCCCTTGCACACTGGGTCCCTGTTCTCTCATACACCCTGCTCTCTCTCCGCTCCCCGCCCACCTGCGGGATGGTGTGAGTGGGAGCCCTCTGTTTCCTGTAGGCCTGACATTTCCCAGAACACACTCAGCCAAAATTCCCAGTGCTGAGTCAGGAGCCCTGGCATCCCAGAAAACCAGCTCCCAGCCCATCTGGATGTGTGTTTGGGGGCCGGGGGGAGGGCAGGCAAGCCTAAACCCTGCTCCCCCCACAACAGGCTGACTCACCCCTCCTCACAGTCTGGAATAGAAGCAGCTGGCTGGGGCATCTCTCCCACCGCTGGGAGGAGGGATGTGACGCTTTCCTTACAGAACCTCCCCCCTCCCCTCACTGTCTAACCCCTTTTGTTGGAAATCAGACCTCCCTGTCTCTGTCCCAGTGCTATGACCTCAGAAGAGCCCCAGCTCTCTGTACTTCACTTCCCAGCCTGTATGATTTGTTAGGGGGCTCCTGCTATGATTTCTCACTGGTCTGTGAAGAGATGACTCACTTTAGAGCCCTGGGGCTGTGCCCAATGCCCCACCCCCAGATGACTCAATTTCAGGACAAAACACCCCCTGTCACCCTCCAGACATAAGGGTCTGACTCAGGAGCTGGGTGACAGCTCACCCTTGGGGGCAAAACTATATAAAAAGCACCTATGACGATAATTAACCCTACAAGACTGTGGCTGATAGTGCCAAGCCCAGTGCCACATGCTTCCCCTTTATGAGGTCATATCAAAGGCTACAAGCAAAAGCTAGAGGCTGGCAGATTTCTGAGCATCAGTGTTCCATCTGTAAAATGGGGCTGTGGCATCCTGCCTTGCTCAGTGTTAGTGAGAGAAAGAGGTGCAGTGAAATAGTGTCTGTAATGAGCTTGGCACAGTACCTGGTACAGAACAAGAGCTCTATACATAAGAGAAATTTCTTATGGAAAAGTCATTCTTCCCAAATTTCCTACTAAGCACTTATCATGTACTTTTCTAAGCTTTTCTAGGGGACACAGCAAGGAGTAATCCAGGCAAAAACATTCCTCTCTTGGTGCTGGCTTCCAATGAGGGGCAAAATAAACAAAATAAATAAGTATATTTAATAAGGTGACATGTGTTAAAGAGAAAAATAAACCAGGGAAGGGGGGTAAGGAGTAGAGAGATTTTGAGTTTAAACAGATTTTGAGTGGTCAGGGAAGACCTTGCTGAGGAGGTAACATTTGAACAAACACCTGAAAGAGGCAAGGGAGGGAGCTATTGGAATATCGGAGGAAAAAACATTCCAGGCAGAGAGAACAACCAGTGCAAAGGCCCTGTGGTGGAAAATATCTCACAGAAATAGCAAAGCGGCCGATGGGCATAGTGAGTGAGGGGGAAAGACAGAGAGGAGATCTGGGATGTAACTAGAGGCAGATCACTTAGGGGATAGTGAGTCACAGAGAAGACTGTGGCTTTTACTCTGTGGGATGGGAACCATGGAGGGTTGGTTATTTATTTATTTATTTACTTATTTGACAGAGAGAGACACAGCGAGAGAGGAAACACAAGCAGAGGGAGTGGGAGAGGGAGAAGCAGGCCCCCCGCCGAGCAGGGAGCCCGATGCGGGGCTTGATCCCAGGATCCTGGGATCACGACCTGAGCTGAAGGCAGACACTTAACGACTGAGCCACCCAGGCACCCCAACCATGGAGGGTTGAGCAGAGAAGGACATGATCCGATTTAGAGAAAATACTCTCAACTTCTGGCCCCTTCTCTCACACCCCCAGCCTCAAAAGCAAGTTATATCATCCTGTAGGGACCAAAAGCCCAGACTTAGATTAATTGGGCCCGAGTTCAAATCTATCCAACTTAGATTTATGATCTTGGACTCACTGCTTTGTCTTTCTGTGCCTGTTTTCCTGTTTGTGCAAGGGAATGATGATGATCCCTACCTCACAAGAGTTGAGGTATAAACTGGTAAGTACAGCACCTGGCACAAAGCAAGTACACAAATGTAAATGCTGTTGCAAATTAATAAAAACTCCCATTACGGTCCTGTGAGGAAATTATCCCCCACTATCCCCTTTTTACAGATGAGAAAACAGAGGCTCAGAGGAGACAAGTCTGCAGGGAAAGAGCATCCCAGAAGTGCGTGCTGGAGCCAAGATTCGAAGCCAGGCATCCTAGCTTCAGAGTTAAGTTCCTGGCTTGCCCCTTATCTAACCTCACTTTGCCTTTAGACAAAGTCTTTCACGGCTCTGGGCCTCAATATCCCTGTTGGTAAAAAGGCTTTGCTCTTGGGGCGCCTGGGTGGCTCAGTTGGTTGAGCGACTGCCTTCAGCTCAGATCATGATCCCACGGTCCTGGGATCGAGTCCCGCATCAGGCTCCCTGCTCTGCGGGAAGCCTGCTTCTCTCTCTCCCACTCCCCCTGCTTGTGTTCCCTCTCTCGCTGTGTCTCTCTCTGTCACATAAATAAATAAAATCTTAAAAAAAAAAATGCTTTGCTCTTGGAGCATCGAACACACATTTTCTGAAACAATAAAATAACATTATGTATCCTCATTTTACAGGTGAAAAATTGAGCCTGGGGCTGGAGCAGGAGGGAGGGAAAGTAAGTCACACAGTGCAGGTAACGCTGCGAGTAAATGGTAGAGGCGGGTCTTGAACCCAGGGCGGTAGGATTTCCAAGTCTTTGGAAGTCAGTCCCTGCTCCGTCCGAAGAATGGGCGAGCTGCTGGACTCCTCATCGAGGGAGGCTAAACTGGTCACTCGAGGGTGTAGGAAGGTCGGATTAGTTGCGGGGGGTCTAGGAAGGGGCCCCACTGGCCCGCAGCCAGGACACCGGCGGCTCACACCCAACCCGGACCAGCTTCGAGAGCTCGGAACGCTCCTCCTCCAACAGAAGCGGGCGGGACCAGGCAAGGCCCGTCCCCCCTGCGTCACGTCCGGGGCGGGGCTTCGGGGCTTTCCCGGTTTGCGGCGGGAGGCAGAGTATCGGTTAACCCCTGCGTGGCCGGGCGGGCAGGACTCCGCGGGCCGGAACCCGCGAGTCGGGGCTCCCCAGCCACACCCCTCGCGGGATTTAAAGGGGCAGGAGGGGCCGGGTCGGGTCGAAGCCCGAACCTAGGGAGCGGGCATGAGGCGCTGCCCGTGCCGGGGGAGCCTGAGCGAGGCAGAGGCCGGGGCGCTGCCGGGAGCGGCCCGCATGGGGCTGGAGGCGCCGCGAGGGGGGCGGCGGCGGCAGCCGGGGCAGCAGCGACCTGGGCCCGGCGCAGGGGGCCCGCCGGGGCGGCCGGACGGGGGCGGGCCCCGGGCCCGGACCGAGGCGTCCAGCCTCCACCACGAGCGCGAGAGGGTCGGCCTCGGGCCTGAGCCGGGGACAGACGGACTGGTTGAGCCTGAAGCAGCTGGCCTCGGAGCGGAGACAGAGCGGCCCGGCCAGAAGACGGAGCCAGACATATCCAGCCTCCGGACAGGCCCAGAGAGGAGCAGCCACTGGTCAGAGCTGGAGACAGCCGGTCCCTGGACGGAAACTGGGACGGATGGCTTTTGGACTGGGCCACACAGGTCTGACCTCCAGTCTCAGCCAGAGAGGGCCAACCTCCGGACGCAGCCCGGAGTTGATGGGCCCCGGACAGAGGGAGAAATACATGGGTCACAGACCCAAGCAGAGAGGGCCACGACCTGGGCTGATAACCTCTGGACCCATAAGAACAGGTCCAGCCTCCGGACTCAGCCAGAGGGGGCCGGTCCCTCAACAGAGCCAAGTGCTGATGGCTCCCAGATACAACAGGATGCGAAAACAGCCTGGGAACAGGTTGGCACTGATGGTTTCCCAACACGGCAAGATACTGTTGGCTCCTGGACACGGCCTGGCACTGATGGTCCCCAGACACAAGATACTCACGGACCCCAGACAGAACCTGGGACAGACTGTTTTTTGGGGGAGTCCCAGCAGGATGGCCAGTTAGAGGAACCAGAACCTGGGGAGTTGGGGACTCACCTATACTCTCACCTGGAGTGTAGCTCCCTGACCCCTGTGCCCCGCCTCATCATCACTCCTGAAACACCTGAGCCTGAGGCTCAGCCAATGGAGATGGGACCTCCCTCCCGGGCTGAGGGGGGCAGTGGTGGCTTCTCCTCTGCCTCCTCTTTCGACGAGTCTGAGGATGATGTGGTGGCCGGGGGCGGAGGTGCCAGCGACCCCGAGGACAGGTCTGGGGTGAGTGGGAACCGTCCTGCCCTTGAGCCACATCCCCACAGGCCCCTTAGCCCAACCCCCCTGCCTTTGCTTTGAGAAGTTCTTTAGCACCACAAACAGTTTCATCTCCAGGTACCTCTTCCATCTGCCGACCTCCTTCCTCTTACAGCCACATTACCAACCCACTCCCAGCACCCTCCTAATCCTTCCTTTTCTCCTCCCCAACTGACTCCAGTCCTGGGGTCTAAAATAGACAGCCACTGGCTGACTTAATGGTGCCCAGGAACTCCTGAAATTGGGTGATCGTGTGAGTCTCTGTGCATATACACATTTTTGCAGTGAGTGTGTATGACTTCTGTCGGATCTTCTAGAAAGTATGTAACCTCAGAATCTGGAGAGCTCTAGTATAGGAGGACAGAAAGGGTGGCACTTTTTTTTTTTTCTAAAGATTTTATTTACTTATTTGACAGAGAGAGACACAGCAAGAGAGGGAACACAAGCAGGGGGAGTGGGAGAGGGAGAAGCAGGCTTCCCGGGGAGTGGGGAACCCAATGCGGGGCTCGATCCCAGGACCCTGGGACCATGACCTGAGCCGGAGGCAGATGCTTAACGACTGAGCCACCCAGGCGCCCCAAGGGTGGCACTTTTTACCCCCAGTTTTTAGTCTAGGGCCTGTGGCTATCTTCAGGGGTCATGAACCTTTACCACCCTTTAGCCATTCGCTTTTGTAGGGAGTGAGCCCCCCAGCTTTTATCAGATTCTCAAAGGGCTGTGTGAGCCCAAAATGCTAAGGACCCCCAGCTTGGCCAGGGAACTTCTGGTCTCCCCATTGCCCCCCAGCTCTCCAGGGGGCTCCCTGCAGACTCTTGTTTACATCCTCTACCCTCACCCCCAGCTTGGGTGTGGTTCTTCCCTGGTGAATCAGGAGGGCTGGGCAGTGGGCAGGTTCAGGGAGGGTCAGCACCGAGGCAGGTGTGAGAGCCTCGAGTGGGTTGGCCTGCTGGGTCCTCCCATTCTCCTGGGGCCTCTGGCCGGAGTTGGCCCTGAGCCCCCTTCACCCTACATGCCTCCCTTAGGAACGTGCTTACACATGTGGCCACAGGTGGAGACAGACCTGCCTAAACCTGCCTGTGCCAGAGCAAAGGAGCTGACCCTCTGGTCTTTCTGCCTTAGCTGTTTGCTCCACCTACTCTCTCACATTCTTGGCATCTCAGAACAGCTGATCTGGAAGGGAATGGAAAAAAAAAAATAGCAGCTAGCACTTGCTTATACCCAGCTCTGTACTAAGCTCCTCGCTCATATGAACTCATTTAATCCTCATGGCAGCCCTATGAGGTAGATACTGTTATTATTCCCATTTTATAGATGAGGAAACTGAGGCCCAGACAGGTCATGACACTCGTCCAAGGTCACACACTTTGGAAGACACAGAGCTGGGGTTCAAACCCTTGGAATACTAGGCACTTTTCTAAGTGTCGTATATGTGTTAACCCCGAATCCTCGTAACAGCACTATGAGATTGGGATTATTATCGTGTCCATTTTATAGATGAGGAAACCGGTTTAGAGAGGTTCGGTCACTTGCTTAGGGTCGGTCAAGCTTGGTTGGAGCCAGGATTCTAACTCTGTTCTGGCTGAGTTTAAAACTCAGTTACTTCAACCTCGGGGGTGTATGGGTGGATCCGTCCCTCACTTGCTTTCCTCCCAGACCTCCCTGTCTCCAGTTTTTCTCCATCCTTCCAGAATCTGCCTCCAAGACCCACTTCTGATCAACTTTTGAAACCTCCCTGCTTCCAGTGCCTTCCGTGGCTCCCCGGGGCCTTCCAGATAGCCATCAGTAATTCAGTCCAGTGTTCAGAGCTTCCTGTCTCCAGGCTGCTTCCCATGTTCAGCTTCCCTGCTCCCCTCCTGACCACCTCCGCCGCCATGAAGCCCAAGGGCACAGCATCCTGCCTCCCCTCGTGTTCCTGCTGCCCAGAAAACAAACCCTTGCTTCCTTCTCGCTTAATTTTGAAATCCCATCCGACCTTAAAGTCCTACTACTTTCTTCCTTTCCTCCCCCTTTCCCTTCCTTCTCATGTCCATCCTGTCCTCCTAATCAGACAACCAACAGTCCCTGCGCCTCTGTTATGTGTCCCCCCTGTGTTGGCTTTTCTCGGCAGTGACTGAGACATTGCCCTCATGGGGCTCCCAGGCCAGTAGAGAAGACAGACCCATTGCCATACAGAGAGGTCAGGGCTGGTATGGGGGAAACCGAGTGTTGTAGGAGACCATGGCGGGGGCGGGGGTGTGTGTGATTGGCCGCACCTGGGGTATCAGAGAGGGCTTCCTGGAGGAGGAGGATGGGAGAGGTGACCATCGTGAAGCCATCTAAGAAAGCCCAGATTAACCATCAGGTCTAGGAAAGAGACAAGCTACTGAATCTGCTTCATGATAAAAGACCATTACAACTAACCTTCTTCTTTTTATTTATTTATTTATTTATTTATTTATTTATTTAAAGATTTTATTTATTCATTTATTTGAGAGAGGGAGAGAGAGAGGGAGAGAGAGAGAGCGAGCACATGAGAGGGGTTAGGGTCAGAGGGAGAAGCAGACTCCCTGCCGAGCAGGGAGCCCGATGCGGGACTCGATCCCGGGACTCCAGGATCATGACCTGAGCCGAAGGCAGTCGCTTTAACCGACTGAGACACCCAGGCGCCCAACAACTAACCTTCTTCAATCCAAACGTTTCTGGCGCAGCCATGGTGTGCTAGGCCATGGACTGGGGACACAGGCATAACCATGACAACCCCAATCCCTGCCTTCAGAGTTCATAGTCCAGCAGGGGGTATAGCATGTAAGCCCAGGGCAGTGGGTTCCGAGTTAGAACCCCAGCACTGTGCTGTGTGACTTAGGCAAGTGACTGCATCTCTCTGAGTCTCTGTTTCCTCTGGAACACAGAGGCAACAATCCTCCCGGGGTTGTGTTTTTAGGATTAAGTAGGTTATGGCTCACCGAGTCTTTGTCATTGTGCCTGGAATGTTCCAGGTGCTTAGTAAACAGGAACCTTTATTAATCACCTCCTCTCCCCGGCTGGCAGCTGGAGGATGGAAGGAATAGCCTTTCCTGAATCCTGCAGTCCCAACACCCTGTGTCTGCTTGACCTTCCCACCATCAATTAGATGTCTGCTGAGTAGCTGGGCTCTGAGCAGGTGGGAGAGAACATGGCTTTGACCCCAGGGTAGTGGGGGGATGGGCCACACAGCTTCCTTCTCTGGAGAGGACCCCTTCTCCTAATACCTGCCTAAGGGCCTGCCATGTGCTTGGAGCAGAGAATGTATTCATGTGTGTGCATGCGTGCTCATGCATGTGAATCAGACGTTGACCTGGTCTCAAGAACCTCTTGACTGAGTCAACCTGATACAACTAAATCTTTGTTTTCAGTTTGCTTTATTGGTTTTCTATCACTTGTTCTCTCTCTCTCTTTGCTTCTACTTATCTTTTTCTTTCCTGGCATTACTTTGTATCTGTGTCTCCCTTTCTGTCTTTCTATTATTTTCTTTGTCTTTTGGTAACCCTGTCTCTGTCTTAGTCAGGCTAGGTCAGGGTTTGCTGTAGTAACAAACAACCCCCAAACTTAGTGACTTGGAAAAACACATGATTATTTTTGTTCATACTGCACATGGACCATGAGCCACTGGTGGGTGAGGGAGCTCTGCTTCATGCTGTCTTCACTCAAGGCCCAGACTGAAGAAGCTTCTATTTCTTTTTCCACACTCCCCACCCCCTTCTACAGCAGGGCAAAGGACACACAGAATCACGTACTGGCTTTCACGCTTCTGCTCACATTTCATTGGCCAAAGCAAGTCAGTAACCTAAGGTCAAGATGGCAGGGATGTCCCTGGAACGGGGAGGGGCTGGAGCCATTTGGTGAGCAGCTCTCATGACTGTCCCAGTCTCCATCTCCTGTGCCCATCTCTCTGTCTCTGTCATCACCTTGTCATCTGCTTCTGTTTCTGTCTTCCTCTGTGGTTCAGCCTCCGCTCATCAACTCCTACCTCTATCACCTTCTCCAGAAGGTCTGACTTGGTTTTGGGATGGAAGTGAGGTTTCCAGGTGTTTGGTGTGTGCCTGTGGAGGGGAAGACCTGGGGGGCTGCTTGTTACTGCAGCAAGACCTGGCCTCTTTTTCCTCCTTTGAGAAGGACAGAGAAAAATGGACAGACTCCTCCCCACCTTTGCTGGGGCCTTTGGGGGATCTTGAGATGGCTGAAGTAGTGGGCTTTGCTCACCCCAGTGAGCTTGGGAGCAGTGATCCCAGGAAGCCCCCTGGCCCTGGAAAGACCCCTAGTCCACCTGGTTCCCCTCAGTGCAACACCCCACCCCCTTCCCTCCCCAGCCTTGGCACTGACCCCACCCTGCTCTGCCTCACACAGAACAAACCGTGGAAGAAGCTGAAGACGGTTCTGAAATATTCGCCCTTTGTGGTCTCCTTCCGAAAACACTACCCTTGGGTCCAGCTGTCGGGACACGCTGGTGAGAGCAGGGGTGCGGGGGACGGCAGGGGGCAGACAGGCTGGACAGACACCTGGGCTGGGGAAAGAAAGCTCCAGAGACATTCTCTGTAGTTCAGGTTGCCCCATCTGTCAAATGAGCTTGAGGACAGTCTCCACCTCATGAGGCTGTTATGGGACATGCTCAGGCCTTGGCCGGGCCATCTGTACATCAGGGCTGAGGGCTGTTCCCTATTGTCTCAGTGCCAGGGGAATGGGGAGCAAATCCTCAACCCTGGGCAAAAAATGGTTCTGGGCCCAAATCCTCTTTCTGCACTTTCTTTATGGGGGATCCTGGGCCAGTTACTTTCTCTCACTGGGCCTTGGTTTTCTCACCTGTAATATGGAGATAATCATACCTCCCTTGCAGGCTTAACCGAAGGGTTAAAATAAAAATGTATATAAACGGGGATACCTGGCTGGCTCAGTCGGTAGAGCATGCGACTCTTAATCTCAGGGTTGTGAGTTCAAGCCCCACATTAGGCATGGAGCCTGCTTAAAATAAAAATAAAATAAAATATTTTAAAAAATAATGATAAGCCAAAATGTCTATGAAGATTGAGACACGGCCCCTCATTAATGGAAATAATCATTCCTTGTTCTCTCCTCATGTCCAGAGTATAGTAGGCCCTCAAACAACAGCTCTAATGGTTTTCCCCAGGCCCTCGCATGATGTCTGTGGCACGTGGTAGCACAATGCCCAGCACAGAGCATTTTCTGTAAAGGGCTGGATAATAAACATTCTAGGTTTTGTGGGCCGTATGGTCCCTGTCACAACTACTCAACTCTGTTGTTCTAGCATGAAAGCAGCCATAGATAATACATAAACACGCGAGTGTGTCTGTATTCCAATAAAACTTTATTTACAGGGGCGCCTGGGTGGCTCAGTCATTAAGCGTCTGCCTTCAGCTCAGGTCATGATCCCAGGGTCCTGGGATCGAGCCCCGCATCGGGCTCCCTGCTCAGCGGGAAGCCTGCTTCTCCCTCTCCCACTCCCCTTGCTTGTGTTCCCTCTCTCGTTGTCTCTCTCTCTGTCAGATAAATAAATAAAATCTTAAAAAAAAACAACTTTATTTACAAAAAAGGCTACTGCTGGGGACTAGACAAATTGGGTGGGTCCACCAGCAAAGGAAGACAAAAAGGGAACTTACCTACCTTGTTCATCCCTAGATCTGAGTCATTGAAAAGCCAGGCCCCCCGCCCCAGGGCTGCCATCTCTGTGCGTTCTCATTACTCTAGCTGAGTTAAAATACCAAAAAACCCCTCAAAAGTTAGTGGTGGTTAAAAGAAAACTTAGCGGAATAAAAGGACCATTTTATTACACTCACAGGTTTGGGGTCAGGAATCCAGACAGGGCATGGCAGGGATGCGCCATGGTATCTGGGAACTCAGCTAGGACAACTCTTTTGAATGCTGCAAGGTGGAAACTTTTGAGATTCATTCACTCGCGTGCCTTGCGATCAATTCTTGGCTGGCTCTCAGCCGGGGCTGCCTCTGTGTGGCCTCTCTGATGCTGCTTGGGCTTCCTCACAGTATGGTGGCCTCGGACTAGTCCGCTTTCTTCCAGGGCTGCTCAGGACCACAAAGGCACGCATCTCTGCCAACACAGTGGAAATCACATCTCCTCTTGTGACCTAGACTCTAAAGCCCCAGTGTCACTTCTGTCATCAGCCCTCCCAGATTCAAGGGGAGAAGAAGAATTAGATTCCACTTCTTGATGGGGAGTGGTGAAATTCCAGAAGAACCTGTGGGGCAGCAGCTATTGTTGCAGCCATCTTTGGAGAATATAATCTGAAAATACAATTTGCCCCAATAAGAATTCGTAATTCTAATCTACACAGTCTGCAGGGTCCAGGAAATGCCAGATTTGTCAGTTAACTTAAATTGGCCCCAGGCATCAGCACTGTGGGACTCCAGGCAGAAGCAAATGCAAATCTTTTTTTTTTTTTTTTTTTAAGATTTTATTTATTTATTGGAGAGAGAGCAGGAGCAGGGAGGAGAGGGAGAAGCAGACTCGCTGCTGAGCAGGAAGCCCGATGTGGGGCTCAATCCCAGGACCCTGAGATCATGACCCGAGCCAAAGGCAGACGCTTCACTGACTGAGCCACCTTGGCGCCCCAAAGCAAATGCAAATCTGCTCTGGAGCGTCATGCTCTGGACTTAGGTTGCACAAAAATTCCCACAGCCGATCATGAGCTCACAATCTAAAATGAAAAGACAAAGGAGGACATAACGTGCTATGAGCAGGACTCCGTTTGGACAAGGAGCAGCAGCAGATCCTGCCCTTTCCATATCGTGGCCAAGACTGTGAGAGTTACAGGGAGGGGGAGAAAGCCTCTCAGAAGGGTCAGGCAAGATGAGGGCAGCCAGGATCTGATGCATCTGGGAGATGAGGCGATTCTCTGGCTGATCCAGCTTCTGACCCTCTTGTTGACTGTGCTGCTTGTAGGGAACTTCCAGGCAGGAGAGGATGGTCGCATCCTAAAGCGCTTCTGTCAGTGCGAGCAGCACAGCCTGGAGCAGCTGATGAGTGACCCCCTACGGCCTTTCGTGCCCACCTACTATGGCATGGTGCAGCGGGATGGCCAGGCCTTCAACCAGATGGAAGATCTCCTGGCGGATTTCGAGGGCCCCTCCATCATGGACTGCAAGATGGGCAGCAGGTAGGTTGAGGGGCAGCCATGGGGCAGAGGTGAAGGGTCAGGGGATGCTCAACCCACTGGGCCACCCAGGCGTCCCTCATTTCACTCTCTTAATAGTTATCTTTTGACAAACAGAAGCACTTTTAATTTAGGCCAGTGTGCCATTTTTCATTCTGATTAGTGGCTTTGTGTTTAAGAAATCTGCCTACTCCAAGATTGTGTTATCTCCTATGTTTTCTTCTGCAAGCTTTGTTGGTTTGACTTTCACATCTAGATTTGCAATCCATCTAGAATTAATTTTTATACATGGTGTGAGGTAGGGATGGAAGCCACCCCCCCACCTCAATATGGCAGTCCTATTGACCCAGCACCATTTATTGAGAAGACTTCCCTTTACCCACTGAATTGTTGGGCCTTCTTTGTCATAATTTGGGTGAATGTACACACGTGTGTCTGTTTTTAGACTCTGTTCTGGTCCATCGATCTAATTGTCTATTCTTGTGACATGTTGTGGGTTTATAACTTGTCTTGATATCAGAGAGTATGTCCTCCATCTTTGTTCCTCATAGTTTTCTTTGTCACGTCCTCTGTGTCCCAGGACCTACCTGGAGGAGGAGCTAGTGAAGGCCCGAGAAAGGCCCCGGCCCCGGAAGGACATGTATGAGAAGATGGTGGCTGTGGACCCCAGGGCCCCCACCCCTGAGGAACATGCTCAGGGTGCTGTCACCAAGCCCCGCTACATGCAGTGGAGGGAGACTGTGAGCTCGACCTCCACCCTGGGCTTCCGGATTGAGGGCATCAAGGTGAGGGCCAGGAGCTGCTAGCCTGTCGCCAGAGGGCTGAGCGCTAGATCAGAGGCAGGGCCTCTTGGGGAACATGGGTGTCAGGGAAAGCTGGGAAGAAGCAGGATGTCGAGAAAGAGCAGGAGACTGTGGAAGATGAATAGACAGGGGCTCAGGGAAGTTCTGCTTCTTTCTCACCCCTATCAGTGACCAAGTTTTGTTTATCTGTCTCCCTGAGTAGCTCTGATTCTGTCTGCTCCCCTCCCTACGGCCCTGCCCTAATCCGCTCATCTCTCCTGCCCTAGCCTCCCTGGTCTCTCCTGCCCTAGCCTCCCTGGGCTCTCCTGCCCTAGCCTCCCTGGGCTCTCCTGCCCTAGCCTCCCTGGGCTCCTGGGTCCTTGTCTCACCCCCTCTGATCCTCATCCAACATGGTAGCTGGAAGGATCCTTTTTCCCCCATATGGGGAAAGATTTTCATTTTTTCTTTCGTTCCTTTCTTCTTTCTCTCCTTTTTTTGCAAAGTAAACCTAATTGCTTGAAGAGGTATTCACACAGTTCAAAAATCAAAATAATATAAAAGGGTATAGAGGGGAAATCTCTCTCCTAACCCTGCTGCTGTCCTTCCCCCCACCCATGCCGGCTCCTGGAGAACCACCTTATGGTTTCTTCTGTTTCTTCCTGCAGATACAAACAAATGCAATTGCATATCCTAAATTTTCCTCCTCCCCCTCTTACGCAAAAGGAAGCATAGCCCTGGAGAGTTTTCCATATCATTCCATAGAAAGCTGCCTGCCTGCCTTCCTTCTTTCTTTGCTCTTCCTTCCTCCCTTCCTGTCTTTCTCTGGATGTAATAGCTCTCTCTGGGTGAGACACAGTCCCCTAAAGATGGCCACCTGGGTTTCCACTTTTTGCGATTATAAACAGTGCCTCAGTGAATCACTTTGTACACCAGACACTTTGCCAGTGGGTAGGTTTGCTGTAGACGAGATTCCCAGAAGCAGGAGGACAGTGTCGAAGATGAGGTGCATTGGGGATTTTGCTAGAGATCGTCAAACTCCTTTCCCAGGAGTGGGACCATTGTGCACCCCGCCAACGATCCATGAGAGTACCCATTTCCCCACGGCCTCGCCTGAGCTGTCTTTCTGATTTGTACATCTGACTGTCATTCTCCTATTCAAAACCCTTCCATGGCTCGCTAGTCCTCTCGAGAGAATTTCCCTGGCCTAGAGGGCCCTCCAGGGTCTAGCCTCATCTCTCCCCCTCTCTTCCTCCTCGTCTACCTCGTCTTTCATTTGCTTGAAAGAGTCCTGCTCTTTCCTGCCACAGGACCTCTGCACATGCTCTTCCCCCTACTTCCCCCTGATTGACTCCCAGTTGTTTTCCTGTCTCCTTTTATTTTATTTATTTATTTAATTCATTTGAGAGAGAGAGAGAGAGAGAGCATGGCAGGGAGGCGCAGAGAGGGAGGGAGAAGCAGACTCCCCCACTGAGCAGGGAGCCTGACACGGGGCTTGATCCCAGGACCCAGAGACCATGACCTGAGCCAAAGGCAGATGCTTAACCATCTGAGTCACCCAGGCACCCCTATTTTTTATCCATTTTTTATTTTATTTATTTATTTATTTTTATTTATTTATTTGAGACAGAACGAGAGAGAGAGAGCACACATGAGAGGGGGAAGGGTCAGAGGGAGAAGCAGGTTCCTTGCTGAGCAGGGAGCCCGATGCGGGACTCGATCCAGGGACTCCAGGATCATGACCTGAGCCGAAGGCAGTCGCTTAACCAACTGAGCCACCCAGACGCCCTCCATTTTTTATTTTTAAGGATTTTATTTATTTATTTGAGATAGAGTGAGAGAGAGAGAGAGATCACGAGCCAGGGGGAGGCGTAGAGGAAGAAGCAGACTCCCCACTGAGCAGGGAGCCCGATGCAGGGCTGGATCCTAGGACTCTGGGATCATGACCCCAGCAGAATTTCAGATGCTCAACAGACTAAGCCACCCAGGCGCCCCTCCTGTCTCCTTTTAAATTTCACTTCCTCCAGGAAGCCCACCTTGATTTCTGTCCTGCCAGATCAGGGCCCTCTCTTTACTTCCTCATTATTCTTATTTCCCTTTGTGATGATCTTATTCCATACCTGCCTCCTTCGCCCGACTGTGTGTCTGTCCTGTCACCTCCGTGTTACCAGCACCCACACGCATCTGGTGCAGTGTGGCAGAATGACTCAGGTGGCTTTTCTGTGCCCCTCTCAGACATAAAAAAAAAATAACATTAGTGTCATTTATGGAGTGCATCCTTAACTGTGTGCCAGGCACTGTGCCATGCATCCTACACATCCAGTCTCCTCTGATCCTTATACCAGCTTTAGGTGGTAAATATCAACACAATCCCCATTTTCCAGATGTGGGAACTGAGGCTGAGGCCGGGAAAGCGGCTTAAGGCTGCCAGCTAGGAAGTGGCCGAGTCACTGTTCAAAGCCAGACCCACCCCTCTCCAGAGTCCACTTGGCTAGACTGGCTCAACCAGGGGGTTCAAGGTTAGCCTGGGAAGGACCGGTGGCCCAGGAGTGTGCCGTGGGGCTGGGTGGAGCTGGGCTGGCAGGTGGGCTGGCTCCTCCTCCTGAACAGCCAGGGGCTTGGGGATAAGCAGGTGGTCCCAGGAGGTGCCTGAGGCTGCTTGGGGTCAGGCACGTGAAGGAAAAAGTATGACGCTCTGCCTTTGCCCCTTGTCCTGCAGAAGGCCAGTGGGACCTGCAACACCAATTTCAAGAAGACCCAGGAGCTGGAGCAGGTGACAAAGGTGTTGGAGGACTTTGTGGACGGGAACCGTGGAATCCTGGTGAGCGGGACACCCATGCCCCGAATTTAGCAGCTTAAGACCATTGCCATCATCATTGCTCCTAAGGCAATGGTCTTCTGCTGTAGGCCCAGGCTGGCCGATAGTGGCCTGCCTTGCTTACCATCTGCGGTCAGCTGGTGGCTTGGCCGGAGCTGGCTGGACCAGGAGGGTCCTGCTCACATGTCGGCTCACGACTTGGCCACTTGTCTCTCATGCTTCAGCAGGCAAGCCTGGGCGCGTTCTCGGGTGGAAGCAGGTGGCCCAGAGAACGAGTGAAAATGCAAGATGTCTCGATGGCTCAGAATGGCCACCATCATTTCTGCCTCGTTTTTTTGGCCAGAGCAAGTCCTCGGACCAAGCCGAGGTTAAAGGGACTCAGACTCCACCTCTTGGTTAGAGGAGCTGCTAGGAATTGTAGATATTCATGTAATGTCCCAACCATACTCTGCTCTGTGCCATCCAGAGGCATCCAAGCCTCCGCCCACCTTGCATTTTCCCTGCGGCTCCCCTGATCCCATCCTGGCAGGGTTCTGCCCGCTCCTTTGGGGGTATAGGATGTCCGTTCTCGAGGCGGGGAAGGACCCACAGAGTCCCTGTGCTAACCAAGAAGTGCTCCTTCTCACACAGAGAAAGTACGTGGCTCGCCTGGAAGAACTCCGAGAGGCTCTGGAGAACTCCCCCTTCTTCAAGACCCACGAGGTGCGAGCCCCAGGTGTTGTGGGAGCCGAAGGCCCTGTGGGGGGCTGGGGGGGCAGGGGGGTGTCAGCATCTGGGTGGCACTGAAGAGAAACCGCTGACAGAGTTACAGGGCAGAGCTATTAAGAGGAACCCCCATGTTTTGGGGTTTGCTTTTTAGGGTAGGCAGCAGAGTGGGTTTTAGGGAGATGGGATAGTTCAGAACATGGGCTCGAGCCAGGGGGTCTGCAAAGAAGGCTGTTTGTCACTGGGCACGCGACTTACCCTCTAGGGCCTCAGCTTCCTCCTAACACAGGGAAAAAATGGTTTTTTGTTTATTTATTTGAGAGAGAGAGTGTGAGAGTGAAAGAGAGAGCATGAGCAGGGGGAGCGGCAGGCAGAGGGAGAGGGAGAAGCAGTCTCCCCGCTGAGCAGGGAGCCCGACGTGGGGCTTGATCCCACGACCCTGGGATCATGACCTGAGCTGAAGGCAGACACCTAACCAACCGAGCCACCCAGGCGCCCTAACTTCTTGCTCTTAAGATTACTTTGTAATCGGGCGCCTGGGTGGCTCAGTTGGTTAAGCGACTGCCTTCGGCTCAGGTCATGATCCTGGAGTCCCGGGATCGAGTCCCGCATCGGGCTCCATGCTCGGCAGGGAGTCTGCTTCTCCCTCTGACCCTCCCCCCTCTCATGTGCTCTCTCTCATTCTCTCTCAAATAAATAAAATCTTAAAAAAAAAAAAAAAGATTACTTTGTAATCATAATTATTTCCAGTTACCAGTGTCTGCCTTCCTGTTTGGTGGCTCTCACCCCCTCTGCAGCCTGTGTCTCTTTGGAAACATTCATTTCTCTGGGCTGTCGCAGGAAGTCTGTGAAGTGGTGACCTCAGTGCGTGTGGGTGTCCTCTCCCTCCTCTCTCCAAGCTCTTCCACCACCCCCGCTCAGGTCCCCCTCACTTTTTTTCCCGGCGTCCCCGACTTCCCGTAGATCCCTGATCTGGGAGTTGGGCCTCCGGGTTCAAACCGCGGTCTGCACTCCCCAGCCCCCTGAGCCTGGGACCTGTCTCCCGACAGGCAGGATGGTCTAGCAGAGCCCCTGCCTCCTGGGTGGGGTGAGGATAAGGCGGGTTAATACATGGAAGGGTGGCCCATGGTCCACCCTCAGTATTCACCAGCCGGGACTATCCTGTTCATTATCATCAAATGGCACCCTCATGGTCCTCGTCTCTGCCCTTGGGCTCTACGCGCCACGTCCCGAAGAGGAGGCCCAGGGACCTCATCTCTTCTGTGCTCCTGTTCGGTTTCACCCACCTGGTGACTTAGCATTTTAAAAAGTGAGTTGCCAGCACCTAAAACATAAGACTTGACCCGAGTAGGGACATCCGGTTTCCCGGGCCCACTGGGAGATGTGGCCCCAGCTGGGCCGCTCGCCGTACGCCAACAGCCAAACGGAGTGGGGCAGCGACTGCCTCTCCTGACAGCCACCTGCTCACCTGCCCGGTCACCTGGGTTCTCTGGGAGCAGTGGGGTTTGAAACCCGACTAGAAAAGGGGAGGGCCTTGCACACCTGGAGTTCCATGAAGGCAACGAAAGTACTATTTCTAATTTTAACCCTACCCGCCCCCACCAGCATCTACCGAGGGCTGTGTGTCCAGCACCGCAAGGCACTTGGAGAGCGTGTGTGCATCGTGGAATGCTGCCAATGACCTTAGCAGCTAGGGGAGGGGGGCTCTTAGCATCAGCACCAGCAGCAGTCCGCGGGGGCTGAGCGCTTCTTCCACGGGGGGAGGCGTCGGGCGCTCTTGACCCATGCGAGATCCTGCAGGCACCTGCGTTTGTACCCCAGCGTGAAAAAGGGTAAAAAGGCAGAGCCGGGATTTGAACCCAGACAGCCGGGCTCTGGAGTTCATGCTGTCAAGCGCCCTGCTCAGCTGCCTGTTGGGGAGGGGGCCCGAGCCGATGCCCGTTCTCCCGCTAACCTCCGAGCTCTTTCCCTGCAGGTGGTGGGCAGCTCCCTCCTCTTCGTGCATGACCACACTGGCCTGGCCAGGGTCTGGATGATTGACTTCGGCAAGACAGTGGCCCTGCCCGACCACCAGACGCTCAGCCACCGGCTGCCCTGGGCCGAGGGCAACCGCGAGGATGGGTACCTCTGGGGTCTGGACAACCTGATCCACCTCCTTCAGGGGCTGGCCCAGGGCTGACCCACTTGCCCACTGCCAGGTTTATTTATTGGATGGTGCCTGTCTGGCTGGCGGTGCCCCGAGACTGGCCACAGGGGGTGGGGTGGGGGCTGATCGCGGGGATGGGAGAGGTTGTGTTTTACAGCACGCGAGACCAGAGCGGAAGGTCCGAAGGGCCTGGGAGACCAGGTAGCGTCCGGCCCTTTCATGGTAGGGAGGTTTTAAAGACTGGAGCAGGGGTGTGACATGGCCACATCCCATGGTGAATCAGAACCAGACTGGGTCCTCCGATCAGCCAGGAAAGTTTCTGAGGGGCTGCTGGAGACCGTAACTAAACCGTGAGCCCTGACAGAACACAGTTCAGAAGCCACAGGGCACCTGCGTGACATGGTGCCTCTCGCCGTAGGAATGACTGTAATCACGGCCTCCTTGCCAGCCCCCTCCGGGCTGCAG
The DNA here is from genome assembly GCF_011800145.1 of Mirounga leonina. Classification (NCBI taxonomy): domain Eukaryota; kingdom Metazoa; phylum Chordata; class Mammalia; order Carnivora; family Phocidae; genus Mirounga; species Mirounga leonina. The sequence continues at coordinate 397,178 of NW_023270459.1, read as the reverse complement.
GCTGGCTCCTGGAGGCCTGGGGAAGGTCAGCTTCATCCCTGGTGCGCCGGAGAACCAGCCCTCACCGTGCACAAAGGCAGGGGCCACCTGTCTGCCTGGGAGAGTTCTGGCCCCATCCGTTCATCCGGGAGCCATTCCAGCGCTGACACTCGGGGGAGGGTGTGACGCCATGGGGCTGGGCTGAGAGCTGCTGCCGTGGGGCGGGACCCAGTTCTCCCTGTCCTGCCCTCCCCTGGCCCCATGGGATCCTCCCTGCTCTTGGAAGAACTCTGCTGACCCCCCTGCAGAAGCCAGACCATAGCCACGTTGCGTGCCCGGCACTGTGACCGGCACCACCTCGCGCCTCGGGCACCAGCCTCAGCCTTGGGACCTCCTCCTCCCACCCCTTACCCCCTTTCCCTTGCTATCCTAGCCGGCTGGTGGCGGGAAGGGCTTTCAGCCACGGAAAAGCAGGTTTGGGAAGCAGAGCTGCCTTCCTCCAGGGGTGCAGGGTAGGTGGGGCCGCTGGCTGTGGCCCCGGGGCTTGCGGCCTGCTCCAAACCAGAGACCCTAGCGCCGCCATGCGTGGGTGACGCCCCTCCATCCCCCTCCTCCTGCACCTCTGCCTTTGGCTTCCTAGCTTCAGAGGCTGGGAACCAGGCACCTCCCTCTTCCCTAAGCTGAAGCTCGAACGTGTCTTCCAGGCCTGAGGAGGTGTGCTCCTTTTCTACTGACCACCTTTATACTTACTTATCCGAGAGAGGTAGTCGTTAGCTGGGGCAGCGTTCCGAACAGGAGGCAGAATCCCTTCAAGTGCTTTCCCCTCCATGACGACGCCCCAATAAATCGCACAGTCGGTCAACTTTATGGACTTTTTTCTTTCTTTCTTTTTTTTTTTAAAATATTTTATTTATTTATTTGACAGCGAGAGACACAGCGAGAGAGGGAATACAAGCAGGGGGAGTGGGAGAGGGAGAAGCAGGCTCCCCGCAGAGCAGGGAGCCCGGTGCGGGACTCGAACCCAGGACCCTGGGATCATGACCTGAGCCGAAGGCAGACGCTTAACGACTGAGCCACCCAGGCGCCCTGGACTTTTTTCTTTTATGTCTGGGGTGTGTGGGCTCAAAGCTCCCAGTTTCACCATTAGTGCCAGGTGGGGGCATGGGATCATGAGTGGTTTGGGATGCAGAGCAAGCCGGTTCATCCAGTCAGCATCCACCCAGCAGCTGCTCTTGTGCCTGGCTCCGTGTTGGATGACGTGGGGAACAGACTAGTGACCCAGACAGCTCCCAGCTGCACCCTCAGGGCCTCCCAGGACAGTGCGCCAGACAGCACCAACCAGGGTGTCAGGGCTGGGGTGCTCTGGTGCAGAGGGGCCAGGGCGGGGGTGCTCCTCTTTGGGTGGGGGGGGGGGGGACACCACACTGTACAGCATCTCTAAATAAGACCCTTTGCCTGGCACTGGGTACACAGGTGACCAAGACGGACCTGTTCCTCCCTTTCAGAGTAGAAGCAACAGGTCCTCATTCAATCAATAACCTCTTTCTCCACCCACATCTGTATAGCTACTAACCGCCAGGTTTGAATCCTGGCCCTGCCACTTGCCAGCCATGTGACCTCAGGCCCGTCACCACACTTCTCCAGGCCTCAGTCTCTCCATCTGTAAAATGGAGGAAGATCTAGTCCCTTCCTTTCGTGGTTGGAGAATTTGATGAGTTAAAATGAGCAAAGGGGTTGGCACATAGAAGCACATTCGGTTCTAAATCAGAACAAGAGGTGGGGGAGGGGCTGCGCCTGGGGCTAGGGAGTCTTCCTGAGGAAGATGAGCCAAAATAGAGAATTAATTAAGTAGTTATCCTCGGCAGAGGGTTGGGTGCAGGGGAATAGGGCACTCTAGCGACCTGGAAGGCCAGTGTGGCTAGCGGCAGAAAGCATGATGAGCTGGGGCTGGGAGAGTTTAATCCCTATCCTGTGAGCAACTAGGAGCTGCTGGAAGCTTCTCTGGAGGCGAGTGGTTAAGCCCCGGTTTGCATTTTGAAAGGCAAGGCTTCCTAGGCTCCGTGGGAACAGACGCTGGGGGGCAGCAAGGGGTCTGGTGAGGCTCCTGCAGGTGTCCAGAGAGAGGCGGGTCCTTTAGAAGAGGCTGGTCACCAGTGAGAAATGGCTGGATGCAACACTGAGGTGAGGCAGCCAGGCAGGACCTGTGGGCCGAGCTGTGGCCAAGTCTCTTCCCTGGAGAGGGAGCTTGTCTGGTTGGCTCCCGGCTTGAACCCCAGCCACACATCAGGGGCCCAATACTGGGGGGGTGGGCGTGGGAGAAGGGGATTGGGACCGGACGGACGGGTGGGAGGGGGCCTCCGCGTGGAGGATCTCTGGCTGGAGGTCCTTGGGAACGGAGCCCACACTTGGCGGGCTCTTGCAAAGGGAGAAACCGGAGCACCCTTCACATGGTGACAGAGCCCAGCTGTGGCCGTGGCCCTGTCAGCCGGCCTCAGGGCTGCAGCGGGCTAGTGGCTGGAGTCCCCCGGTCTGAGGAGCAGGGCCTGGCCACAGAGGCCGGCCCGCACCCCGCCTGCAGGCACCACGTACGCCCGGCCGTCGGCGGCCCGTGACGGCGAGAAGTCCGTCAGCTGTAGGTTGCTGTCCCGGACCTGGTCGTAGTCCCACAGCTGGTAATGCCAACTCTTGCCCTGCTTGGAGAGGAGGTAGACGGCTCCTGGGGAGCCTTCCTCTGGCAGGGCTGGTGGCTGGCGGGGCATGCTGGGCACTGGGTGGAACAGACCTGGCAGCTCGGGGTCCTCAGAGTAGCCGAGGCCTGGCACGGCCCGCACACCCAGCAGGACCCCTGGGAGGAGAGGGGAGGCTGTGAGCGGGAGCGAGCGCGGACTCGGTACTGGGGCTTCGCCAAGCTCCCCCCACGGCCCTTCAGGGTAGCAGTCGGCAGGGCGACGAGCACACAGCGGAGCTGGCACTGGACCCAGGGTGTCTGGCTCCAGGGCTGCGGGCTTTGAAGTCCTGCCTCCTACAACCCAGTAGCCCAGGGAGGGGAGATGCTGTTCAACAAAGCAGGCACCATCACCCAGTGGTTTCCTGCTGTCTAGTAAAAGGAAGCTCAGAGAAGCCCTTGAGGCCATGGACCCAGCATGGGGGAGCCTCCAGGCCACCTAGCATGCAAATCAGCCTTCTTGCAGGCAGGCAGAATGAGGCCAAGGCCGATGGATGCCAGCGCTGACGGACACGTGCAATGTGCCTGCGCCGGTTAGACTTTTATATGCTTTGCCTGCTGTCACCCCGATTTCCAGATGGAGGAAGGAAGGCCCAGAGTCACAGAGCCCGGAAGTGGCTGGAGCAGATCTGGAGCCCAAACTGTTTGATCCTGAAGTCTGTGTTCCGAGCTTGTTTGTGGAAACCCTGACTGGCAGATACTGAGGCACCTGCCACCTGCCAGGTCCCTACTAAGCATCCTGTAGGGATGGGGACAGCCCAGCCCTGGTCCCCACCTTGAGTACGGGAGAAGTGCCAGTGTCAGGTTGAAAGTGCGGGAGGTGATGAGGGGGCTGGGGACAAACAGGGTGAGCATACAGGAGTATGGGAGGGGAGACCCACCTGTGCTCACTGCCCAGTGGGCCTTGTGGCCCTTCCTCTGACACGGCTCGTGGTTGAAGTCCTCGTCGTAGCTGGTGCCGGGGGGGGTTAAGGCCAAAGCTGTGGTGTGGCCCTGGGATCCACCCTTCTCCATCCCCACCCAGCTCCCCTCTGGGCCGTGGGATACGGGATGAGCATGGGGTGTCCGGAGACAAGGTGCTGCAGGACACGGGCTCTGTTGGGACCGCCCAGGCCACCGTGGAGCTGCTCAGCCTGGCAGCCCAGTGCCTCCCAGGCCAGCTTGCCCATGTCGGCCACTGCAGGGGTGACAGAGACAGAAGGATCGCTGTGTGCCTGGCTGCAAGCTATGGGCTAACTGGGGATCGGCACCTCGAATCATCACTGCAACTGCCACGTCTTTGTACAAATGCAGAAAATGAGGCACAGAGAGGGTAAGCTGCTTGTCCCCAGCCACCCAGCAGGAAGGGGCAGCGCTGGGCTGGGAATGAAGACAACCTGCCTCCAGAAGGGCCTGAGGACTGGAACAGGGTCCCCTCACAGGACTGGCTTGAGACCCTTCTGCACCCAACTCACCGGAGAACATCTCTCCCTGGGCCGTGTAGCCTCTCTCCACGGCCATCTGCACAAGTCTCTCCAGGGGGATGCCACTGGGTGGTGCCAGCAGTGTGCCTGCCATCCACAAGGCCACCAGCCCGCACCTGGGGAGAGACAGGCCCAGTCGCTCAACCCCTAAGTCATGTCTTTACCAAGCCCCCTCTGCCCTGGCAGCTGGAGTGTAAGGAATAGGTCGACTCTGCTGGGGGAGTTTCCCTTTTCCCAGGCCTGGTGGGCTGCAGGGAGGGTGGGAAGGTAGGGAGAGGTCACCTGGGCTTCCAGAAGGAGGAGGTGCTGAAGTGGAGTCAGAGATAAGACGGTTCACTTGCTTGCTCACTTGTTCATCCATTCCAACAGTTTACTGCGCATGCACCCGGGACCCCACCCTCCAGCCGCCCTTTCCCTCCCCTCTGCCTCTTCCCAAGATGCCTGGGAAGAACCCACACCTCCCACCCGACAAATCGGTCCTCAGGAAGCATAGCAAAGGCAGAGAGGGATCGGAGTCACAGATAAGGGCACATACTGAGGGCCTTCCTGGATGAGGGAGGGCAGGTCGGCACAGAAGAGGATCCATTGCAAGTCACTTCTGAAACTGAATCAGAGCGTGCTCAGGTCACATGGGAACCAGCTCCTAGATCCCCCCTTGAGGTATGACTGGGAGTGGAGTGTTGAGGGATGGGGAAAGGAACCCAGGTCTGGCTGTCCTAAGGCTGGAGGGCAGCTCCAGGCTCTGATGCTGACTTCCTTCTCCCTGATGAGGCATGTCTCCCTTCCCGAGCCTCCGAGTCCTCATCTGCTCAGTGGGAATCATCCTTCCACCTGCTCCTTCTCTTGGTTATTGAAAGAAGAACAGATGTGCAAAATGTTTGCAACTCAGAGCCAGAAAAATGGATTTACTAGAGGAAATTTCTCAAAGCGGGGGGGGGGTGTCTCTATACCCAAACCCTTCCTGTGATTTTTTCCCTTCTCAAGCCTGTTCTATAGGGATGAAAATCCCTTAACTCAGCCTAGAGTAGAACCAGTAAGAGGGTGCTCCACAGACCTAAGAGATCACCTGGATAGTGAGCTCTTGCAGGCCTGCCCAGCCCCACCCTTGGGGAAGTCACTCAGAAAGGTTTGATCTGGATGAGGCCCCAGGGCTCAGGAGGGGCTGGGCAACATGCGTATCCAGTATTTCTGTTCCAAGGCCAGTGAAAGAGCAAGGCTGGGCAGAAAACCCAAAGCTCCTGGTTCCCAGTTGGAAGCACCGTCCTGATGGAAGATGATAGCACAGCGGTTAAAAGCATGAAGGCCTGCTGCCAGAATGCCAACTGGGCTCAGAATTCTAAGTGCTGTGGGTAAGGGACTTCAGCTCCATGAGCCTCAGTTTCCTCATCTGGAATATGATAATAGTTCCCATCCTACAGAATCACTGAGAGGAAGAAATCAATATCTAAACACACTTAGAATAGTGCCTGACAAATATCCTAACCAAACATATTAGAAACTTGTCTAGAGAGCTAGAAGTTTCTTCCCTGAGTCTGGGCAATTCACTCATTGTTACACCGGGTCACCACAGCCCCAGCCTGGGCCTAGCCCCTTCCCGCCTGAATCTCTGGGTGCTCCAGCTTCCTCCTGAACCCCTTTACTGTCTCACCACCTCCAGTCCCCACAGGTAGCCTCCCTCCCTGTGCAAGGCCTTTCCGAAGCTCCCAGTGCCCTCAGGATAGTCCACCTCCCTCCACGTGGCACCCATGCCCTGTGTGATCTGGGCTCTTGTCCACCTGTTGAAACCCCATGTTTGGGGCGCCTGGGTGGCTCAGTCGTTAAGCGTTTGCCTTTGGCTCAGGTCACGATCCCAGAGTCCTGGGATCGAGTCCCGCATCGGGCTCCCTGCTCCGGGGGAAGCCTGCTTCTCCCTCTCCCACTCCCCCTGCTTGTGTTCCCTCTCTCGCTGTGTCTCTGTCAAATAAATAATCTTAAAAAAAAAAAAAAGAAACCCCATGTTTACCACCTCCCCTGTCCTGTTACAGAAATATTTGCAGATCCTTGAGAAGAACACCTCTCCATTTCAGCCTGCAACTCTGCACGGGCTGTTCATTCTCCTCATCACACCCGGGACAGTTCTCAGGCCCCCTTAACCCCCAGCCTTGGCCAGGCCCGCCCTGGGGGCTCCCTCATTACAGCTCTGACCACTCTGGGCTGTCACTGGTGAGGGAGGGATCTGTCTCTGCCACTGGACTAGGTGCCTTGAGGGCAGGATCTCTCTTCTTTGGTGAAGGCGTGCCCTGAATGGGTCTAAGTAGGGAGCTGAGGCACACAGGCTCTTTGACCTTGAGGAAATGGGAAACCCCAAGAGAAGACGGCTGAAGTGACCTGGGGACAGGTGGTTCGGTGAGACCCTACCGGTCCTTGTGCAGCTTCAGGAGCCTCTTCACGTCATCTCTGCTCCTGGGGACTGGGCTGGCCTTCTCTAAGGCCTCCTTCAGGAGCTGACTCTTCTCTAGGCCGAAGACGTGAGGGGGAGCCAGTGCCCTCACAGGGGGTGGAGGTGGGGGGATAGGGGCCTGGGGACTTGAGGGGGATGGAAAAGCTAAATTGGGGACATTTGGGGGTAGAGGAAGTGGAGTGATGGGGGCTTGGGGAACAGGGGTTTGTGGAGGGGCTGGGGGCTCTATCGGAGGAGAGCACGGAGAAATCATTTTGGGGTCTATGGCATGCAAGTGCTGGAAGGTCAAGAATCGGGGCGGGATGGATGCTCTAAAATGAGTTAGTCACAGGGATGGACGTTCTGAAGGTTTTAGCGCGGAGTTCCAGAACTTGTGTGCTGAGCAGTGAGCCTGAAAGGACCAGGACTGATATTTGGAACCATGGAAGCAGGGGGTTAACAGGGCGGGTCCTTTATCCGGAACTAGATTTGTGGTTTGGGGCTGGGTTGCAAGGCTCAAGAAGGGGGATTTAGTTAAGGGTTACTGTATAACCCGGGAAAGGTTTGTAAAACTCCGGAGTCAATTTTGGGAAAATGAATGCTCGGATCTGGGGTGGGGTGCCTAAAGGGTGGGGTTTGGGGGGTCCAGGGCTAAAGACTAGGGAATTTTGGCTCTGTAACCCCTCACATCCCAGGCCCGAGCTCGGAACCTTGGAGCTGACCTTTGAATCAGAGGTCAGGAGATCAAAAGGACACCTGGCAGGGAGAATGGCTTAGTCGTGGAGAAGGTCCTGGAATCAGCGCAAAAGGAAAAGTCCCCTCGGTTGGGGAAGGGTCAGAGATCGGAGGACGCTGAGAGCCGCGATACCGCCGGGATAGGTAACGGAGCCAGAAAGTAAAACGCACCTCCCCTTCCAGCAAAATGGCGGCCGCAGCACACATTTTTCCCATATCACGTGGCGGGACTCGCCACTCGTGCCCGCCCCCATGGCGTCACGTGATGAGAGAAGGCGGGGCGGTGGGTGGGAAAGGAGAGGCTTTTAAAGGACCGCCCCCCCGGAAGAGACTGAAGCGCGAGCGGCTTCTCCATTGGCATGAAGCGCGTGAGGGGCCGCGGCCTTCGCTGATTGGTCCGTAGACCCTCAGTGCCGGGTCGGGCGGGGTTTTTCAGCCGAGGCGGGAACCCAAATGTCGTTTTTGATTGGCAAGGTTTGGGGGCGCGACTGACTCTGATTGGTCAAGGTACTGAGTTTCCGCGCGGGATTGGCTTGCGGAAAGATAAAGGCGGGACCAGGAGAGGAAGCTTTGGTAGTCGGCTCTCAGAAACGTAGGAGGTGACTCTTGCAGGAGCTGCGGCTCTGTTGGTGAGTAATCTCGGGCAATGGCGGCCATCGACGCCGGGCGAGCGGAGCGCTTGCCACCTGGGCCTTCTCGTGCCTCGTGTGGGGAAACTATCTTCCCGCTGCGCGAGGTTAGGGCGCTTCAGTCGTCTTTCCTTAACTGACTCTTACATCCGGGTTTTTTTCTGCTGGGCTGTCCTTTGAGCTCGTGGGCCAATGGGGTTCGCCACTTAGGACGCTCCGCCTACTTGGTCGCGTAGAGCATCTTGGGACTCGTAGTAAACATCTCGAGATCTCCCTCTACCACGCGGGGAGCAGAAGCTGTCCAGCTTTCGCTTTGTTTTCCAAACTGTGCCTCCTTCCGCCTCTCCCGACTTCCTCCTGGGAGGAAGATCCCTGAGCAGCCCGTTAAGCCCGTTTTGGGACAGAGGATTTGGAGAAACCCAGGGCTGAAGTTACCTTTTTTCCTTCTTTCAGCTCTACCTCGGCATCTATCTCCATGGCAGTTCCCGAGACCCGCCCCAACCACACTATTTATATCAACAACCTCAACGAGAAGATCAAGAAGGATGGTGAGTTCTGGGGATAGTCCAGACTCCAGGTTACCTCGCACGAGCCGGCCCCCTCTTGCATACCCCGCATTCACTTCTCTTCCTTCGCTTTCTCCAGGCAAACCGTCAGTTAATCCTTCAGCCTTTGCACACACTGCTTCCTGTGTCTTTAACGCGCCTCCAGTCCATCTTGTACTCTGGCCATTAGCCTGGTCACTGTTGTTCGTCTTTGAAGGTTTCAGCTCACAGGACTCCTCCAAGAACCCTTCGGCGTCCCCTTTCCCCTCAGGTGCCTGCCTCTGACTTCCCAGAGGCGCTGGACATGTCCCGCTCAAGCCCTGATGGTTCTGGGCTGTTACGGGGTTGTCTGCACTGGTGTGTGAGCTCCATGAGAGTAAGCGCTGGGATGGTCTTGGTCACCGTCATGTACTCAGTGATCAGCCCACTGTGGAGGTGTTTGATTTCAAAAAGGAAATGAAATAAGAGTTAGATGGCTAACACCATCATCAGGTACTGATATGTACATCTTTATTAAGTTAAATTCTCACAATATTTCAGGAAGGAGCTGTTACTTCTCTTTCTCAGATTAGGAATCAGACTCAGGTGATGTGACTGGCCCAGGGTCACACAACAAGGTAAAGTGGTGGAGGCCACCAGTGTGGAATTCTGCTTAAGAACTCTATTCTTGACATTGGACGTATTTTTCCATTTTCTTTATCACCTTTATTGAGTTTCATTTTCTATATTTGAAAATTGAGGGCGCCTGGGTGGCTCAGTTGGTTAAGCGACTGCCTTCGGCTCAGGTCGTGATCCTGGAGTCCCGGGATCGAGTCCCGCATCGGGCTCCCTGCTCGGCGGGGAGCCTGCTTCTCCCTCTGACCCTCCCCTCTCTCCTGCTCTCTCTCTCTCATTCTCTCTCTCAAATAAATAAATAAAATCTTAAAAAAAAAAGAAAATTGAACAAAGCCTTAGTACTTTCTTTGCATGGATGTTACATGGATTACATTAGCCAAACATCCATGCAGTGCTTCCTTTTATGGTATCCAGTCGTTAGTAAGGGCTGGATAAAATTTATCGCTTATTATCCCCTTAAGAAAATTCTTGGGGTGGGGGTGCCTGGGTGGCTCAGTCGGTTAAGCGTCTGCCTTCGGCTCAGGTCATGATCCCAGGGTCCTGGGATCGAGCCCCGCATCGGGCTCCTTGCTCAGTGGGGAACCTGCTTCTCCCTCTCCCTCTCCCTCTGCCTGCCGCTCCCCCTGTTTGTACACTCTCTCTGTGTCAAATAAATAAATAAGGGGTGCCTGGGTGGCTCAGTTGTTAAGTGTCTGCCTTCGGCTCAGGTCATGATCCTGGAGTCCCGGGATCGAGTCCCGCATCGGGCTCCCTGCTCGGCAGGGAGTCTGCTTCTCCCTCTGACCCTCCTCCCTCTCATGCTCTCTGTCTCTCATTCTGTCTCAAATAAATAAATAAAAAAAATCTTAAAAAAAAATAATAAAAAATAAATAAATAAAATCTTAAAAAAAAAAAATTCTGGCGGGGGTGGAGAAAATTCTCGGGGAGAACCAAAGGAGTTTGCTGGAATTAAGTTTGAGCTGTTGAAGAAAACCAGACAAGCCATGTAAATCCCCTTGTGCCTTTAGAGTATCGTGCCCAGCCAGTACTCTGTGGTGCTGGGGAAACACTGGTGACAGACAGTCCTGGTCCTGCCTTCATGGGGCCACAGTCCAGTGGGGAGGGCAGACCTTCCAGACAGTGGTAGCCCAGAGTAGCCAGGGTCGTGATTGGGGAAGCATAGGCAGAGTGGTCAGGACTGGGATGGGGCATCCCGACAGAGGGGTTTGTTCTCTCTCATAGAAGAGGAGACATTTCAGAGAAGCCTTCCAGGTAGGGGAAGCACAGTGTATATGTCGTGGTGAGGGAGAAGAGTGTTCCGAACCTGGACCATGTGCAGATGTCTAGCGGCAAAAGAGAGCCCGGGCCATTCTGGAAACGACAAGCAGTTTTGTGTGACTGAGGCTTGTGACACAGGGAGAACCTTTCAGTGAGCAGTGCACTGATGGTTTGTGGGATCTTGTGGGCGGGTGGGCCGTTAGACTTTGTCCTGAGGCCATCAGGGAGCCAGGCGAGGGACACAGTCTGGTGTGAGGACAACGTATGGAGGGTGAACTTGAGTGGGCGAAAAGGGAGAGAGGCCCAGAGTCCAGGGGAATGACCGAGGCCCAAACTGGGTTCATGGGGGTGGAGAGAAACACCAGAAATGGCATCAGGAGAATTTTGGGCAAATTTTGCCAAAACACATTTTGCTTCCCTCTTTACCCCACTATTTTCTTTTCTTCCCTCACCTAGTCTTTCAGCAGGTGTCTTCAGCTCAGATGCCTCCTTTGTTTTGTTTTTTTTTGTTGTTGTTGTTTTTTTATTTTTTAAAGATTTTATTTATTTATTTGAGAGAGAGAGCGCACGAGCAGGGGGAAGAGACAGGGAGAGGGAGAAACAGACTCCCTGGTGAGCAGGGAGCCCGATGCGGGACTTGATCCCAAGACCCTGAGATCATGACCTGAGCCGAAGGCAGACGCTTAACCGACTGAGCCACCCAGGCATCCCTGTTGTTGTTTTTTTAAGGATTTTATTTGTCAGAGAGCACAAGCAGGGGGAGTGGCAGGCAAAGAGAGGGAGAAGCAGGCTCCCCACTGAGCAGAGAGCCTGATGTGGGGCTCGATCCCAGACCCTGGGATAATGACCTGAGCCGAAGGTAGACCCCCAACTGACTGAGCCCCCCAGGCGTCCCTCAGATGCCTTCTTTGCATAAGATTGTTTTTTTTTCTGTCAGGTGTGGTAGTTTGTTTGTGAGATACGGTGGCAGGGGGTTCAGATGGACTTGGGTCCCGGTCCCCGCTCTGTAGCTTCTTCCCAGTACCTTCAGGGCACTCCTGAGCCAGCAGTGAATCCTCTGAGTGCCTGTTTTCCTGTTCGTAAAATTGAGACCGTTCTGGTCGCTGTCTCACGAAGTGGTGGTGAGAACTTAGTGAAGTTTTTTCCGTAAAACATTTAGTGGTCTCTTTCTTCATGCAAATGTTCTTGGTGAAGCCTGGGTGCTAGAATCTGCACTGAGCCTGGGGCCACTGCAGTAAGCCAACTGGAGGGGCTTGTAGTTAAGGATAGCCAAACAAGGAAGCAAATGTGAGGTCAGGAGGTGGGAAATACTGCAAAGGAAAAGCAAGTAGGGTGCAAGGAGTGGGGAGAGTGACAACGGGGCACCTTTGTTAAGACAGGATGGTCAGGGGCGGCCTCTGAAGTGGGAACACTTTTACTGAGAGCTGGGTGACTAGAAGGAGGCAATGGTGTACACATCAGGAGAAAGGTCCTTGTGGGAGGCAGCAGCCGGGGCAAAGGTCCTGAGGCAGCATCCGGGTACCGGCCCGGGAAAGGGCTATGAGACCAGTGTGACTGGAGATAGGGGCGGTGGGGTGGAAGGTGGGGGACCAGGTTGGAGAGGTTGGCCAGGGCCACCTCACACAGGCCTGGGTCAAGGTGCTGGTGACGGGGAAAAGCACGCTCACATTTATCGAGCATTTGTCATGGGCCCTTTGTTACATGGGCCTCCTGTTCTTCATCCAGCAGGAGGTACCCGTACCCTCCATGCTCTCAGAGGAGCCCCCACAACCCACCCCTGCTGGTATTGCTGGCCCTTGAGGGGTTCCCGACCTGTGGCAGCGTGTCAGGTGGCTGATGGTTTCCCTCCTGGGCCTCGCTCGGCTCTGAAAAAGGAACTCAGCCCCCAGGACAAGGTACCAAGACCTCCAGTCACCCATGGGCCTTCCCTTCCTCCCCCTGCAGAGCTGAAGAAGTCCCTCTATGCCATCTTCTCCCAGTTTGGCCAGATCCTGGATATCCTGGTTTCCCGAAGCCTGAAGATGAGGGGCCAGGCCTTTGTCATTTTCAAGGAGGTCAGCAGCGCCACCAACGCCCTGCGCTCCATGCAGGGTTTCCCCTTCTACGACAAGCCCATGGTGAGTGCCGTGGCAGACTAGGTGGGTCTGGACCTCCTGTCACTCGTAGTCCGGTCCCCTAAAGTCAGGAATCTCTCTGGCCGTTGGTCAGCGTTCACTGTTCTTTGTACTAGGGCGGGGGGGGGGCGCCAAGTGACCGGGGGAGCCCCCAGCCCTGCCCTTTCAGACCCCAGATGGTGACGACCCAGAGGGGCCAGGGCTGGGATAGGGGAAGTGCACAGATCTTGGGGGAGCTTAGGAGAGGCACTTCACCCAGTCTGGGGGTTCAGAGAAGGCTTTCTGGATGTGAGGCTCAAAGGAGAAGGACTAGCTGGGGGAGGCGGGGGAGAAAGTGTTAGATAACTGGGAGCATTTGTAGTTGAGGAAGTGGGTCAGGTTGGTTTGACTGGAGCGAAGGGTGGGTGTGGGGTGGGGGTGCTTGGGAGCCATGGAAGGGTTTAGGGAGATGCCTCTGGCTGTTGGGGAGAGTGAATTAGAGGCGGGAGGTTAGGGGAGGCTGGGTGTGAGGGAGCCCTGGCCAGGACCAGGGTGGGGGCCATGAATGGGTAGAAATGGGTGGGTTGCAGGGGTTCAAGAGACCAAGTGGACAGCCAGCGGGGCTGCATTCTGGGCTGTGGGGAATGGCTTAAAGTTCCCGCCCTGAACTAGCATTCCTGCCGTATCACTGGCAGCCATCTTTGGTTCTTGGGGCCTTTTTCCTTATCCCTCTATCAGTGGAGTTTCACCTGATGGGACTATGCCTCCTTGAACCAACTCCCTTGGGGAGGGAACAGCAAATGCTGGTATGTCCAGGTCCCAGGCGGGTCACCTCCCGTGGAAGACAGTGGGCCCTGGGAGCCGTGGGGTAGCCTGGAGCCCTACCGTCGTGTGGAGGGGGCACGGATGTGCCTGCTGTCACCTCTGGGTGTGAGCCCAGACTTAGTGCATCTTCCATTGCTTTTCTGGAACAGCTGGGAACTCGCTCTTGAAGTATAAAGATCATAGTGTTACCGTGTTGATCCTCCTCCCCTGCTCCCCAAATCACCGCGCGGAGCATTTCAGACACTCACGTGAGAGTGAGTTCTGTGAGGGAGTCTGTCAGGCCTGCCTTCAGAACCTCTGCCGCTGCCTGCTTCTTCCTCCTCCCCTGTGGCTTTCCTGGTCTCTGCTTGGACCCCTGCTCCCCACAGGCTCTTCTCCATGTGCAGTCCCAGGGCTGCTTCCAGCACACCCGGCAAATGTCCTCACTCTCTGCTTGGGACACTCCATGGCTCCCAGCTTTTCCCAGGGAAAAAACCCAAACTCCTCCCTCCTCATCCCCATTGATCTTGAACATGCTGCACACCTTGTCTACTGTTCCCTTTGGTAGAATGCTTTTTTCCTAGATCTTCCTCTCTGTCTCTACACCAGTGTCACTTCACGGAGGCCTCTCTTAGCCACACTCTGAAATTTTCGATTCTTACCTTTTTTTTTTTAAGTGGGCTTCACGCCCAACCTGGGGCTTGAACTTGCAGCCCTGAGATTGAAAGTCGCATGCTCTGAGTCGGCCACTTTTTAATCTTCTTCGTGTCTTTCTCACCACGTACAGCATGAGGGCAGGGGCCTTTGTGGGCTGTACCCCCAGAATAGAGGTTTTCCATAGACCGCTGAGCATGAGCTTTAGCCTGGGGGTCTAAACTCTTGTGTGATTGGAACCCCCCTGCATAGTGTTCCTGTCCTGGCCCTATTTTCTTGTGCTTCTGCCTTTGGCCTGATGCTCAGGACTGTCCCATCTTCCCTTCAGAATCCCAGCAACCCACTGACGGAACACCTAATGCGTGCCAGCGACTATTCCAAGCACTTAAGCTCATTTAGTCCTTACAGTCATCCTTTCAAGTGGGAAATTTCCACAGTCCCCATTTTACAGATGAGGACGTTGAGGCCAAGGGATTTCCATAACCTTACTCACTGAGCCTCTGGTACAGGTCTGCTTTTGCACCCAGGCAATTTGGCTTTGAGATCGACGCTCTTCACCCTTCTGCTCTCTGTTTGGCAGCGCATTCAGTATGCCAAGACTGACTCGGATATCATTGCCAAGATGAAGGGCACCTTCGTGGAGCGGGACCGCAAGCGGGAGAAGAGGAAGCCCAAGAGCCAGGAGACCCCAGCGGCCAAGAAGGCCGTACAGGGTGGGGCAGCCGCCCCCGTGGTGGGGGCTGTCCAGGGGCCTGTCCCGGTAAGCCAGGGCCCAAAGATGAGGCCCTCTCCCCATCAGGCCTGCCTTAGCCTTGTGGCCTGGCATGTGGGCACAATGGGTGGGGGAGGTCTCTCCTTGGGGTTCTGGCCCCCTCCCTTTCCATTTCCTTCCAGAACTTGTGTGCCTCTCTCTGAGGGATTGCGTACTTGGGTGATGGACTCTGCACTTGGAAATGCCTCTGTGCTTCCCCAACTTTTTCAGGAGCTTTCTTTCTTTGTGTCTCTGTCCCTTGGTTTCTTTCTCCAATTGACCTTAATCTCGTTGCCTATGTCTTAATGTCTATGCAGAAAATCCAGAGGAAGCCAAGAACCAACTTTTTTGGATTAATTAGTGAATTTAATTTATCAGGTTCACCAGAGAGAAGGTCAGTGTGGAAGAAGTCAGTTTTATTTCTCTGTGCTAGCAACAAACAAGTAGACTCCAAATTTTAAAATAGCTCAGGATTAAATCCAACGAAAGGTGTGCAAAAACCACCTACTAAAAGTATAGAACATTCACTGAGAGAAATGGGAGGTGAATTCAGCAAATGGACAGGCGACTCAAAACTTGTTAAGATGCCAGTCCTCCAGATTGGCCTAACACTCAACACAATTCCGATCAAAATGCCAGCAGGAATTTTGGGGACATTGGCAGTCCATTTCCACAGGGCTGTGGAAAGGCAAGGCAAGGCAGGTAAGGAGAATGAAGCTGGGGGGCCCGCTGTAGACGTCAAGATAATGTGACATTGGCCTAAGGGGATGGAGATGGACCAGGTGGCAGAAGAGAGTCCAGAAATAGGTCCACATAGGCATGGTTTCTCAGCCGGTGAAGGCTCCACCGAGGTCCAGTGGTGAAAGGACTTTTTTTTTTTTTTTTTTTTGCTAATAAATGGATGAATTGAATGTCTGTGAGGCAAAGAATTAGTCTTACTTCAGCTATATAAGTTAATTTGAGATGAATCCGTAGACCTCAGTGTGACAGCTAAAACAATAAAGCTTCTAGAAAGAAACAGGAAAATCTCTTCATGACCTTTGTGAGGGCCCGAGAAGTAGAAACGCCCCGTTTTCTAAATAGAATCGAGAAAGCACAAAGTACTTCAGAAGAGCTAGGCGAATTGTATCTGCTCCTTCCTGCTGGGTCTCCACGTTGGCTTTTCTGCCCGGGTCACACACTGTTTGTCCGGCTTTCACCAGTGCCAGGTCACTTTCTGTCTGGCGTCAGCGGCGGGCCCGGGGTTCCTGCCCAGCTTCCCTCTTCTTACCCAATCCCCTCTTCTGCACCCAGCTTTTTGTCTACCTTTGAGTCCTCAGCTGTGGTTCCCACGCCACCGGCAGCCCCGTCTCCCCTGGGGGCATGAGCTGTGTGCCTTCGGGCTGGCTCCCTTCCATTTCTCTCCACATCTGCCCTGTCCAGCCCTGTCCATTTCCGCCTTCCGCTCTCTGTTCCTCTTTTCGCTGTAGGTCTCTTTTCTCCCCCCCCTTCCCAAGGAAAAGTATAACTGCTCATTACAGTGTTTACTTCCACTCCTTTTGTTAACAGTCATTAGCATTTTCCTGTCTTTTTTTTTTTTTCTATAGTGATGAACAGTTGGGTCACGTTGGCTAGTTTTTCTACGTTAAAAAATTTTTTTTAAGTTTCTAGTTTGATATCTGCCTTGAGCCTGGGTCAGTTTTGCTCCATCCATTTTCCTTCGGGTGACCTTTGTCTCCATGGGTGCCTTGGGCTCTCTCCCCTGTGTCTTTCACACCCTGGATCTCCTGACACCCTCTGGTCCGCTCTGCCTCCTGCTGACACCAAACCCGCCCCCCTCAGCCCTGCCCTCCGTCTCTCCGCAGGGTATGCCCCCGATGACCCAGGCACCCCGCATCATGCACCACATGCCTGGCCAGCCTCCCTACATGCCGCCTCCTGGCATGATCCCCCCTCCAGGCCTGGCTCCTGGCCAGATCCCGCCAGGGGCCATGCCCCCGCAGCAGCTTATGCCGGGGCAGATGCCGCCTGCCCAGCCTGTAAGTGTCTCCTTCTCCTGGGGTCTCATAAACAGCTAGAACATGGGAATAGAAAGGGACAGGTGGGGGGGTCTGTTGGAGGGAAAGAGAGGGATTGTTGGAGGAGCTTCGGTCAGGGTGAGGCTGGAGCGGCGACCAGAACCTGGTTTGATTCGGTGAACTTCTGCGGAGCACCCGCTGATGGATACAGCAGTGCTCTTAGTGGCTTGCAGGCTGGTGGGGGCAAGGTGGTGTAGACAGGCAACACCAGCGATGTCAGGTGAAGGGGGCAGAAAGAATTCAAGCGGGGTGGGGGTGGGAAACAGGAAGGCACTAGGTACCCCTAGACTCATGGGCTCTATCTATCACTTCCTTGCAGCTTTCAGAAAATCCACCAAATCACATCTTATTCCTCACCAACTTGCCCGAGGAGACCAACGAGCTCATGCTGTCCATGCTTTTCAACCAGTAAGTGGGGCCAGTAGCTTTGCAGGGGCCAGAGGGCAATGGCCAGGAGATGGCACCATGGGGCCAGGCCTCGGAGTTCTGCTGTGGAGCCCTGAGCCTGCTTAGGATTTGCAGGCAGGACAGTGACTAGAGGCCTAAAAGGTGGAAACTGAGGCCAGGCCCACAGCCTGCGGAGGTATGGTGGTGGCAAGCCTAGGGTCTAGCAGTGCGGGACCTTCCTTGACTTAGTGAGGGCTGGGGGAGTCCATGGGCCTCCTCTTTCCAGCCTCTAAATCAGAAAAGTGCTTGGTGTGTATAAAATAACGGCAAGGGGTGCCTGGGTGGCTCAGTCGGTTAAGCGACTGCCTTCGGCTCAGGTCATGATCCCGGAGTCCCGGGATCGAGTC
>NW_023270459.1:319089-379648 GCF_011800145.1 Mirounga leonina | reverse complement strand
CTTCGGCTCAGGTCATGATCCCGGAGTCCCGGGATCGAGTCCCACATTGGGCTACCTGCTCGGCAGGGAGTCTGCTTCTCCCTCTGACCCTCCTCCCTCTCATGCTCTCTGTCTCTCATTCTCTCTGTCTCAAATAAATAAATAAAGTCTTTAAAAAAATAAAATAAAATAACGGCAAGGTGGCATCGAGCACTGGCTAGAGGCCCAAATCGGCTGCAAAATCAAACTGTGTTGGTGGGAGATGGGGAAGATTGAAACCTCACGTGCTGGTAATGGGGTGTAACCACTATGGCCGTTGCGTTCAGTGAAGCAGGGGGTATGTGCTCACCTGGTGACCCTGCTTCTAATCTTAATATCCTAAAGATACTCTTAAGGTGAGTCCCAAGGGATGTGGATGGACCTCATTCCTCCGGGTGGTGGGGAGTTGGAGACAGCCTGGGGAAGAGGGAGAGGTCAGACGCGCTACTCGCCGTGACCTGCTCTGGGGCAGTTGGAAGAGTAGAGCAGCACGGATGGTTCTTTGTAACACGACAGGAAATTTTGAGAAACTCCGTAAGACAGAAAAAAACAATATCACACGTATATCCTTCTGTAAAACAATACGTACTTTGTAAGAACAGCGGCAGAAGGATCATAAAAAGTCAGGGTAGTGTTTATTTCTGCAACGGGGTGGGTGGGTTATGATTGGGGAAGGACATGGGGGCAGTGTTCTGTTTTTTTTATTTTTTTTATTTTTCAAAGATTTTATTTGAGACAGAGAGAGCGCCCCCAGGCAGGGGGAGGGGCAGAGGGAGAGGGAGAAGCAGACTCCCCGCTGAGCAGGGAGCCCAATCCGGGGCTCGATCCCAGGACCCTGGGACCATGACCTGAGCCGAAGGCAGACGCTTAACGACTGAGCCCCCCAGGCCCTCCTGTGTGTCCTGTTTCTTGATCTAAGTTGTGGTTGCATAGACATGGGTGTTCATGTTAAAATGTTTCCTTAAATGACACGTTTACATTGTGTGTACTTGTTTATGTTGGGGTTCCTCAGCTTCACACTGTGTGCATTTGGGGCTGGATAATCCTTTCTTACTGTGCATTGTAGGATGTGTAGCAGTATCCCTGGTCTCTCGGCTCCCGATGCCAGAACATTTCGGGGGAGATACCAGGTCTGGATCCCTGAGGTTTCTTCCCTTCTTCCAGGTTCCCTGGCTTCAAGGAGGTCCGACTGGTCCCCGGGCGGCACGACATCGCCTTTGTGGAGTTTGACAATGAGGTGCAGGCAGGGGCTGCTCGTGATGCGCTGCAGGGCTTCAAGATCACCCAGAACAATGCCATGAAGATCTCCTTTGCCAAGAAGTAGCGCCTTTTCCCCCTGCCTGCCCCTGCCCCCTGTTCTGGGGCCACCCCTTCCCCCCCTTGGCTCAGCCCCCTGAAGGTAAGTCCCCCTCGGGGGCCTTCTCAGAGCCGTGTGTGAGTGAGTGGTCGCCACACAGCATTGTACCCAGAGTCTGTCCCCAGACATTGCACCTGGCGCTGTTAGGTTGGAATTAAAATGGTTTTTTTTGAGGTGCGGTTTTTCACAACCATCTGTCGTTTTTATTTTCTTGTCGTCTGTGCCGCCTTTTGCACATCAGAATATTCTGGGTGTTTGGACCTCTTAGCATGCTGGGGTTTGCAGCCTTGGGAAAACACAGAATAATGTAGTAACTTTGTCTACTTCAGGCATCTTTACTAGTTTGGAAAAATTTCTGTTTGGTCTCCATCAGCATTCAGAGCAGGAAATTGAAACCCAGGCTGCCGTGTGCAGTTGCGCAGGTTGTGTACTACACAAGGATGCCACCCACCTTTAAGGGGGCACTATTTACTTTGTAGATTCGTATGTTTTTTCCTAACTTGATAGTGTTAAGAAAGGTTTTTCTTTGCCTTTTTTGAATCTTCACAAAAATGCCTTCTGTCGTAGCAACAGTCCCCAGAAACCACGTTAGATACTTCAGGAAGAAAAGGAAGGGAACCGGGTGCTCAGAAATTCATTGGAAGGATAGAAGGAATGGTAGCCTGGGTTTGAGACACTTGAGTTGAAGTTTGCAGTCTCTGATTGAGCTGCAGTGTGGACTTCAGGAAGGCGCCAATGCTGCTGATGGAAGTGCCCGGCCCACATGGGAAGCCACTGACCAGGCACAAAGGGTGTGGCCACTTCAAACACCGCTAATCTTCCCTACTGGCCGCCCGCCAGCCAGGAGCCTCGGGCAGGTGGCTGAACCACGTCCTGCAGTCCCCTGGCTGCAGGGGAATCTAGGAAATGGAGTTTCTGATTGGACAGTCATGTAATCTACCTGAAGCTATGGATAAGAAGGGAGATCAAAGGAGGGACCTTCTTTAGCAGTCTCTTAACAAACCTGATTCTGGAAAAAAAAAATTTGTTTTAAAGATTTTATTTATTTATTTGAGAGAGAATGGGGAGGGGGGGGCAGAGGAAGAGGGACAAGCAGACTCCCTGCCGAGTAGGGAGCCTGACAGGGTACTCGATCCCAGGACCCTGAGATCATGACCTGAGCTGAAGTCAGACGCTTAACCAACTGAGCCACCCAGGCGCCCCTGGAAATTTTTTTAACTGACTCAAAAATACACATATTGCTTAAGACCCTTTCTCAGGTCATGTACATAGAAAACTGAGATCATTTGCCAGAAGTAGAAAATTGACCACAAAAATAAATATTAGAAGAGCGTTCAATTCTTTCTGGTCATCTTCCGTAAAGGCTCTAAGCCCAAGCCTGCTCATGCTATGCTCGTTTCTGTTAAAGAGGAACATCATCCACGTTTGCAGTGATACTTACAGCACCAAATACAGTCTTTCTCCTTGTAGGATCCGAAAGACTGAAAGGAGAAAGGGATTGTTGTCTCCGCTGAGAGGCAGGCCTTATTGCCGATGGCAAGTGGAAACGCGTCGCCCACCACATTGGCAGCCGCAGGTTCTGTGGTCAGTAGATCCTGGTTTTTATTGTCTGCCTGGTGGACCCCCTAGCTGTTCCCCATGAGCAGCTGATGTCCCGGCTCCAAGCTTCATTTTCTTCCCAGGTAAGGGAAGAATTCCTGTATGTTAGTCCTGTGGTATTCATGGTAGGTACACACCACCATGGCCAACATACACCCACTGTCAGGCCCCCAGGAAGCACCATAAACTCAGCAAATACTTACCGAGTACCTATCGTGCTAAACACTCTTCTTGGCACAGGACACGCAGTGGTGAATGAAATCGACAAGCCAACTGCAAAAACTGCGCTCTGATAAAACAACTGGGGTGGTGGGGCTGGGGAACAGTCCCGGGTGATCAAGGAAAGCCAATCATCAGATGTGACTTTGGAGCAGGGCTGTTTCTCCCATCCACAGTGGCGGTGCTGGGTATTGGGTGCGTGGAGATGGCTGAGGTCCAGGCTTTGCCCCTGATGAATTCTTCCCCACCCCCAAGCCCATGCGGCCCAATCCACTTCCCCCTCACAAAAGTTTGGACTCGAGGCCATAGGTGAGAATGCCCGAGGCCGGGAGATGGCCACCCAGGAGAATGACCTTGGGCACGGGGATCTACTGGAGACGCAGTTTTAGAGGTTGAGACTTGAGTTCAGATCCCCCCTCCGTTTTCTCCTGACCTTCGGCAGCAGACAACTCCACACGCAGTGAGTGACGGGTGTGGGCCTGGAGCCAAATCTGACCCCTCCGTTCCCCGGCTCTAACCTTGGGCAAGTTTCTGAAGGCTGTCCCCTGCCATTTCCATGGCAGCCCTCTTAAGGTGATGTAGAGTGTCCCTTTGAGTTAATAAGATAAAAATTAGTGCTGAGTGCTCTTTATTTATTTTTTTAAAACATTTTACTTATTTATTTTGACAGAGAGAGAGCAAGAGAGGGAACACAAGCAGGGGGAGTGGCAGAGGGAGAAGCAGGTTTTCCACTGAGCAGGTAGCCCGATATGGGGCTCGATCCCAGGACCCTGGGATCATGACCAGAGCCGAAGGCAGATGCTTAACAACTGAGCCATCCAGGTGCCCCCCTGAGTGCTCTAAATAACTTAGCTTTCCTGGTCCCTGTTTTAGTAAGGCGAGGCTCTTAGAAGAGAAATCGCTCAGTCCAGGTCACCCAGTCAGGAAGTGGCTTGTGAAGATAAATAGGGATTATAGTAGAGCATTGCAAGCCATAAGCCCCAGCATAAAATACTTGGTTCTTGAGAGTGGGGGCTGTTCCTGGCGATCAAAAGGCTGCCTTGTTCTGTCCTTGAGCACAGGAAATTCCAAGGTAGTTTCTGTACTAGCTCCCTGTTTTTTGTTCTTGGAGGGGCAGTGGAGGGGCCCAGGTACCCAAGCAGCCTCAAGAGAAGATGGAATTAAATATCTCAGCCTGCCTGTCTGGGCCTCTGATTGTTGAGGGGGCTGGGGGTGGCTGTCACTTGGAGTGGCCTGGGCTGCTTTGGGCCTATCTGGGTGTTTCCTTGGGCAGGCAGCCCTCACCCTGTCCTTGAAATGGTTCTGGCTGGGTAGCAGCCTCTAGGTGTTGTGGGCGAAATTTGGGACTGGTTAAGGGCGGAGACAGGACTGAGAACACAGGTTTCCTTGTGTTGCTGGAGAGAGGGAGGGCAGAAGGAAATTGGAGACCCCATTTCCCCCTCGGTCACTCTCTTGCTTGGAGTCCACGATGGCTGGGTTGCCAGTGTTCCTCGGTGTCCTCATTTTGCTGTCTGCCTTCCCGGGGCCTAGTGTCGGGGGCCACACCATGCCCAAGCTGGCTGACCGCAAGCTGTGTGCTGATGAGGAATGCAGCTGTAAGAGTTGGGGGTTGGGGGGCCTGGGGGCTTCGCTGCCAGCCCATGTGGGGGGTGCTGTCATTCCCTTCTATTCCTTCCCCAGACCCCATCTCCATGGCCGTGGCCCTTCAGGACTACGTGGCCCCCGACTGCCGTTTCCTGACCATACACAGGGGCCAAGTCGTGTATGTCTTCTCCAAGCTGAAGGGCCGAGGGCGGCTCTTCTGGGGAGGCAGTGTGAGTCTTGGGAGAACAAAAGAGGAAAGGATATGGGGCTGGGGTGGGAGTACACCCTAATTTTCCACCCAAAGGGAAAATTTGAGGGGTGGACTGAAATAGTTGGGGGGGGCAGGGGTATTGTGATCTAC
This sequence comes from Mirounga leonina, assembly GCF_011800145.1. Lineage (NCBI taxonomy): Eukaryota > Metazoa > Chordata > Mammalia > Carnivora > Phocidae > Mirounga > Mirounga leonina. Next base: position 374,510 of record NW_023270459.1, on the reverse strand, counting down.
TTGGTTTTTACCTTGTTGAGCCATTATGGGGCACCCACTATTGTGCCAGGCCCTGTTCCAGACCCTGAAGATACAACAGCGAATGATCCCTTTTATTCTAATGGAAGGAGACAAGCCATCAAAAAATATCAGCAAATACGTGCTCCTCTGAGAATTAATACACACTGACTGGGTGGCTACCTCAGGTGGTCAGGGAGGGCCTCCCTGCAGTGACTGTAGGCTGAGATCTGAGTGACAAGCATGGAGCCAGCCATCTGGAGATCAGGAAGAAGAAAAGTGCTATGATCTTCAGCAGGAACAAGTTTGCCATCTTCCCAGACCCAGGCTTTGCCTTCTTCCTCTCCAGGTTCAGGGAGATTACTATGGAGATTTAGCTGCTCGCCTGGGCTATTTCCCCAGTAGTGTTGTACGTGAGGACCAGACCCTGAAACCTGGCAAAATCGATGTGAAGACAGATGTGAGTGTCTTGGGGGCTGGCAGGGATCCAGAGGGAGGACCCTGGGGTTGTGATGATTGACAAAGATACTCCTGCTTTTGGCGCCCTGGCAGCGTGGCTGTGTGCGCTAGGACAAATTCCCTGCCTCGGTTTTCTTATCTGTAAAATGGGGAGTGATTTTTAAGTCCCTGTCAGATTGAGAGGTGCAAAGATCAGGGAGCTCTGGCCTAATTTGCATAGCACGTGTTTGGCCAAACCTGGCCCCCGTCGCCACAGCCTTTGCTAAAACCACTAGATCCTTTGTGGTACGACCGCTGATTTTCTCCGCACTGTTTTCCCTTTCTCTTTTTCAGAAGTGGGATTTCTACTGCCAGTGAGCACAGCCTACCACTGTTCCTGCTGTTTTTTTTCTTCCAGGCTTTATGCAAATATATCAGCCAAGTGCAAAATGCGGGTCTCTGTGGTCTTTATGGGGGGGGGGGGCGGAAGGAGGTGTAACAAAGGAAATGTTTCCCCAGGTTCCTGAATTTAGCCAGTCAGCCCCCTGACTGTGGTAACGTCAGTGGTTGCTAGGCAGAGTTCCACTGACTAAAAGCTCTTTGCTCCATGCTGGGTACCGCAGGTGGGCTCCTAAGCTTAGATATCACACACAAACAAATGAGAAGGCGGAATAACCCAAACAGTCCGGTTGCGGGTTTTAGTGTCCTCTCTGGACCAGTGGGAGTGAGTTGAACTATTGGGAATGAGCCAACCGGACCATGAAGAAGACATAAATCACAGAATAGAGGTTTTCGTGGAAGATCATCTGCAAAGGGAGGTGGGAGGTTAGCCTGCGCGTATCCCCCCCACCCCCGAGTTTTCGTCTTTTTTGCCTTTGAGGTCAGAAAGAGCGCTCGCCAGCTCAATATCCGCTCTTCTTCAGGGTCTTTCTGTCAATCCTGTCCATGCCCCCTTTGCAGCCATGTCCCCGCCCCCAGGTCCGCTCCTACCCAATCCAGAGTCTCGACTCTTCACCCGTACTCCTGACCAAATCCGTTTCTCAGCTCGGCTAAACATCTCTGTACGGTCCATTCCCACCTGCTCCGCCAATCGCTCGTCTTGGTCCCTCCCCCTCTGACCCGTCCCCTCTCACGCCGCCAATCCGCGCCTTCTGTTCCGCCTCCTGGCCGTCGAGCTCGCCAATCCCTGTCTTGGGGAAGCGTGGCCTGGTATCCCGCAGCCCTAGCGGGTCGCGCCGTAGGGGGGTGGAGGCGGAAGTGGCGGCGCCGGCCCCGGGAGTAGGAAGGAGCCGGGGCTGCAGCCGGAGTGGAGTGGCTGCCAGCCGAGGAGCAGGCGCGGCCGCGGCGCCATATTGCGGCCCCAAGCGGCCGCGACCGAGTCATGGCCGAGACCTACGGTGAGGGTGGTGGGCCGAAGTCGGGGTCTGGGGTCTGGGCCCAGGGAGGATGCGGCCTTTGGGGAGTGGGGCGGGGCCTTAGGTGCCAGGGGGCGGGGTCTGGCATGGGGCAGGGCCTAGTGGATGCTGGGAGGGGTTTAGTGGGTCCGAGGCTGAGCTCCATCGATTTGGGCGGAGCCTGAGGGTCTGGTGTGTGGGTTAAATAGATCTGGGGCGGGATTTGAGGCAGCCAGCCTTGATGGACCTGCGCAGGCCTGGAGGGAAAGGGTGAGTCTTAATGTGTCGGGGCGGAGCCTGAGTGGATGGGGTGGGGCTGACTCTGTGAATGGCAGGGCTTGAGGATGGTGGGCTGGGAGAACCCTGAGGGGATGCTGTGGGACCCCGGGACTGCTCTGGCTTGAGAGGTCTGCAGTGGGGTTGGGGTTGAGTTGTCCTTGAATTAGGTGGTGGGAGGGACTGGTGGCAAGGGGTGGGGCTTAAACTTAAAAACAGGGGCAGTACCTTGGGTAGAGGGAGGGACGGAGGGACCGAGAATTGGAAAATCTGGATGGATGGATGAAGAGGAGGTGGGAGGGCAGGGTGCGGTAGAAGCAGCAGTAGTTTAAGAGTAAGAAGGAGCTACATTCCTTCAACAAGTAGAGAAAAGCCGAGGGAACAAGTGTAAAGACCCTGAGGTGGGAACCAGCTTGCAATTTTCAGGAAGTAGACTGAAGGCCAGGGTGGTGGGAGGTGAAGTCATGAGGGGCAAGGGCAAGGCTGTAGTCCTCGGTAAGATGGCTCTCAAGAGGCTTTAACAAGGTAAGAGCTAAGGTTTTGAACTCTGGAGCCAGCTGACCTGGGTTCGAATCCCAGCCCTGCCCAGCTATGGGATCTTGGGCAAGCCAGTTAACCTTTCTGGCCTCAGTTTCCTCATCTGGAAGATGGGGATACTTGTTAGTATACCTCCCTCGTAGAGTTTTTCTGAGGAATAAGTGAGCTTGCTGTAGTAAAGAACTTTAGAACTGTGCCTGTTACGTGGTAAGCACTGTATAAGAATTGTCTGTTATTGTTGTTACTGTTGCTCTGTTTCTGCCTGTGTCTGTTTGTCCCCTTGTAACTGTGATGGTCTCTTGGTTTCCATGTTTTGCCCTGTATCATTCTCTCCATATGGGTTTCCCTGATCTTGGCTCCATCTGCTCAGACTTCCTCTTCAAATTCCTGGTGATTGGCAGTGCAGGAACTGGCAAATCATGTCTCCTTCATCAGTTCATTGAGAATAAGTGTGAGTTTCTGGGAGTGGTCCCGGGAGCACTGAACAGTGGGCGTGGGCATGGCGGGGGCAGGGGCAGGGCTGGCTGCCTGGCGCTCGCCTTTGCTAGATCCTCCTTGATCCTCAGTCACCCCAGCAACGAGAATGGTTTTGTACAGGCTGAGGAGGCCTGGGAGGACAGGGAATCTTCTGAGCCCCTGCACTGCCTCTTCTCTCCCTCCCACTCCCAGTCAAACAGGACTCCAACCACACAATCGGCGTGGAGTTTGGATCTCGGGTGGTCAACGTGGGTGGGAAGACTGTGAAGCTCCAGATTTGGGACACAGCTGGCCAGGAGCGGTTTCGGTAGGTGGGCCGGGCTCCCAAGGGAGAGGGGCAGAGGCGAGGGGAGAGAAAAAGAGAGGAAGACGGAGTCACAGAGCCGTGTGCAGTCACTTGGAGATCTGACAGGAGCACAGGGACAGTGAGAGGGCAGGCAAGGCCGAGTGAGAGGGCAGGCAAGGCCGAGGGAGAGAGACAGAGACTGAGTGCAGGTGCCTATAGCCAGAGAGAGCAGGGGTCCTGGAGAGAGAGCAGGGGTAGCCAGGGAAAATGAGGTCGAGAAAGAAGCATAATGAAGGGAGAGACCCATGGACCCTAGAAAGACTGCAGTAGACCGACCCATATGGGTGGAGGGATGGAGACTTGGGCCTGGGGAGAGGCGTTTGGGATGGGGGCAGGCGACAGAGGTGGAAAGAGAGAGATTGAAAAAGAGGCAAACTAGAAAAGAGATACACTCAGAAAGGGACAAAGAAGGACAGAGACTGAGAAGAAGAGCAAGGGAAGGTTGATAAAGAGACACAAAGAGAAACAGGTCAGAGCTAGAGACCGGGAGGGTGGGACAGGCGGAGCCAGAGAGATGGAGAAATGGGTGTGTGTGGCGGAGGGGAGAGAACCATGTGGGGCTCAGCACACAGTATGTCTTCAGGAAATGGCTGCAGACAAGGTGGTAGATGCGTGGAAACCCTGAGTCTGAGAAACAGAGACAGCGAGAAGAGGGACATGAGGAAGTCGAGTCCATGGAGAGGTGTGGGCCCGGGCCAGCACATAGTAGCTGCTAAGTTAATATCGGTGTGTTGCTCTGCTGTGTGAGCGAGACAGACAGGGCGAAGGTACGCGGCATGTGCTGGGTTTGCAGTACGTGTTCAGTGAATGCTTGTGGAATGATTGCCTGAGTTCGAGGAGGAACAGACAGGTGACACAGAGATGCAGGCTGTCGGCCACCCTGGGAACGGGGCCTCCCCGAGACATGGCAGGAGAGGGACAAGCAGATGTCATCAGAGCACTTGACCAGGACTGGGCAAAGGGGAGATGGCAGGAAATGAGGAAGGAGCGAATGCGTGAGGAATCAAGAGTGAGGATGAGAGAACCAGAGCCAGAGCGACAGATAGACAGACCTAGGGAATGAGAGAGACACACACGTAAGAGAGAGAGACAGAAAGACGCAGACCAATGAAGAGATACAGAAAGACAAGGACACACAGAGAGTCCAAGACAGGGAGACTCTGACAGAGGCAGACAGACAGCTAAGGGAGACAGAGATTGAGGGAGACAGAGAGACCAGCAGAGAAGGAAATTGTGAGACCAGACCGCCGACAGCTTTTGGGGGGATGGGCCAGCAGTAAAGGGGGGGCCTCCGAACCACCAGTCTCTCTCCGCAGAGGGGGGCAATCTCAGGGCAGTCGGGGGTGACTGGGTCCCCCTGGCCCCACAGGTCGGTGACACGGAGTTACTACCGAGGGGCGGCTGGAGCCCTGCTGGTGTATGACATCACCAGGTGGGTGCACCGAGAGGGTGGGGCAGGGCCTGGGCGGGGCCCCTATCCTGGGCCTGCCTCCCTCCCTCCTCTCTCCCTTCTCCATAGCCGGGAGACGTACAACTCACTGGCTGCCTGGCTGACGGACGCCCGCACACTGGCTAGCCCCAACATCGTGGTCATCCTCTGTGGCAACAAGAAAGACCTGGACCCTGAGCGTGAGGTCACCTTCCTGGAGGCCTCCCGCTTTGCCCAGGAGAATGGTGAGGACCCTGTGGTGGGCCAGTGGGGGAGGGGCCTCAGCAGAGGGGCGGGGGCTGTTCACTGTGGCCCGTGGGCCTCAGGGCTGTCTGTGGCTGTGCCTAGCAGGGGAATGTGGAGATTGAGGGTCTGGGTTCAAATTCGAGTGTTGCCACCTGTGAGCTGTGTGACCATTCTGGTCCCGTTTCCTTGTCAGGGAAGTGGGAATCACAATGTTTCTGCCTCGCGTAGCGCGGGCTGGTTAAGGGGGTCGGGCACTGGAGAGCCCTCTGGACTGCCTGGATGCTTGATTAATGTTGGCTGCTAAGAAGCTTTCCACCAGTGCAGGCTGTTGGCGTAATGTGGAGGTTGCAAACTCCAATGGCCCGAGAGGACAGGCCTATTTTGGGAATAAGGGAGATAGGACAGGGTAGACCCCAAGTTAGCAGGCACTAGCCTTAGGGGCGTGGACAGGACCGACAGCCACATCAAAAGGTGTGTGAGTATAAACTCATTTGGAAACTTCGTGTTGGCCAAACACCTACTAGCTTAGGGTTTGTCCGTGTCCCACCAGTTGGTAACCTCCAGATTTGGAGGATGTTTTGCCAATCCGAAAGATGTGGGCTTGAGTCCTGCCTCTTACTTTCTGTGAGGCCTTGTCATGTGGCTGAAGGGTGGACTGTGGTGGGCCTGGGCCTGTCCTTGATGGTGCTGGGGACATAGCATTAAAGACACCCTGGGCCCAGCTCTCGTGGGCTCACAGTCCAGTGGGTGGGGAAGGGACCCTTTCCAAATAGTGACAGCCCCGAGAGGTCAGGGCTGGGATAGGGGAAGCACAGGGGGCTGTGGAAGCCCAGGGGGCGGGGAGGGCACCTGATCTGTGCAGGCAGGTCAGGGAGAACTTTCTGGAGGAGGAGGTGTGTAGGCGGGAACCGCCTGGGGAGGGGGACCCTCCGTGGCAGGGCAGCAGCCTGGGCGAGGGCCTGGAGTGAGGGCAGAGGTGGAAGGCTTGAGGAGCAGAATGAGAGGTGGCAGGTCAGAGTCAAGGGGCGGGTGGGGACTGACCGAGGCCTTGCCCCCAGAGCTGATGTTCCTGGAGACTAGCGCCCTCACGGGTGAGAACGTGGAAGAGGCTTTCCTGAAGTGTGCCCGCACCATCCTGAACAAGATCGACTCAGGTGAGGCCCCTGACTGCCCAGAGTGGGAGCGGGAGCGGAAGGCAGGGCCCAGAGGTCCCCAGGGGACCAGTCCTGACCTCTCCCCTGCCGCCCCCTGCCCCCAGGCGAGCTCGACCCTGAGAGGATGGGCTCAGGCATTCAGTACGGGGACGCCTCCCTCCGCCAGCTGCGGCAGCCTCGGAGCGCCCAGGCCGTGGCCCCTCAGCCCTGTGGCTGCTGAGACGTGTGTGCAGAGCCAGGTGGGAGCTTGGGGCCCGGGGACGGCAGGGGTGGGGTCCTGGCAAGGGGGACTACGGAGCAGAGACAGAGACATAGAAAAGGAGAGGCGATGAGAGAAAAGAGTGAGAAAGATGCAAAGAGAGTCGAGTGAAAGGAGCCATCGTCCTGGCCTCGGGGATGTCCTTTCCATCTTGCCACCAGCTCACGGCCCTGGATCTCTGACCCAGCTGTTCATAATTCAGCAAATATCTATCGAGTGTCCGCTGTGTGCCAGGTCCTGTTCAAGCAGTGGGCCAAACAGTCCCTGCCCTCGTGGAGCCAACATGCTCTTGGGAGGAGACAGGCAATAAACAAGACACATGAGAAAATGACGTGGTAGTTAAGAAGATAAGAGCCATGGAGAAAAATAAAGGGAAAGCGGGGGGTAGGGAGGTGAGGAGTGGAGATTTTCGATGTTGAGGGAAACCCTCACTGAAAAGGTGACAGTTGAGCAAAGACCTTAAGGAAGGGAATGGGGGGGGTATCATATGGGTCCCTGGGGGATGAGTGTTCTAGGCAGAGAGAACAGCCAGTGCAAAGGCCCTGAGGTAGGGGCATGCCTGGCCTGGATGAGGAAGTCCATGGAGGCCAATGTGGCTAGAGTGGAGTATGTGTGTGCATTGGGAGGCGGGGGAGGTGAGAAGGAGTTGAGGTCAGGGGTGGGGGGAAGCAGATCGGATAGGGCCTTGTTGTCCATAGGAGGTTCTGGGTTATACCGTGGGTTGGATGGGAGCCATGGGAGGGCTCTGAGCAGAGAAGGGACAGGACCTGATTCAGGTGTTCCCAGGATCCCTCTGGCTGCATACAGAGGAGAGGAGGGGGTGGGCAGGAGTGGTTGCTGAGAGACCAGTGAGAGACTACTGCAGAGTCAGGCTGAGAGACAGTGGTGGACAGGATGGAAGGGTGGTGGCGGGCAGAAGAGGGACTGAGACGTGGCTAGGTTTGTATCCTCCCTGGTCTCTGTCTCCAATCTTGTCCCCTCTTGATGTAGCCACTGGGTCTTTCTAAAGCACACATCTGATCCTGTCCTTCCCCCGTTTAAAACCACCCATGGCTCCCAGGGTCCATGGGACAGAGCCGAAGCTCCTAGCCTGGTGTTTGCCCTTGTTAGCCTCACCTGCCTCAACTCACACCTCTCCCCACCACTCAGGCCGCTGCAGGCACCCTGGAGTTCCTCCCATTTCTCTGGGTCTTTGTTCATGCTGTTCCCTCTGCCAGGAACACTGTTCCTTCCCTCTCTTCCCTCCTCCCTCTCCTCCAGGAGGCCTTGCTTCCCCTATGCTTGGTCCACACTCCTTGCTGGGCTTGCAAGGTCCTACAGGATGAGGTCCCATCCCCACCTCTTTGAGAGCGTGTATGTCTTGCCAATTCTCCCCTGTGCTTCACGCCCCTGCCCCCCTCCCCTGCTTCTAGCCATTGGCGGCTCCAGGGTGGCTGTGGGGAAAAGTGCTCAGACCTTGGATATACTTTGAAGGCAGAGCCAACATGATTTCCTGATGAATGGATATGGCATTTGAGAGAGAGGAGTCAAGGGTGAGTGTTTTGGGCAGCCCTGTTTCCTTCATGCCTCTGCATCTGCCGTGCCTCAGTGGACGTGCCTGTCCTCCAACCTCCTTTCTTCTGCCAACTGCCCCTCATTATCTGATCTTTGCCAAATGATTCTTCCTGCAGGATACCTTTATTAGCTTCCCACATGGGGTCCCTACCTCTAGCCGGGTGGTTTCACAGCTGCCCCCTACTTTTTAAAGCATTCAGCTCTGAACCCTTGATCAGTGCTGCGTTTGTCTTCCCCATCTGAGAAGGGAAGGAGGTGACAGGTCAGAGATTCCAGAGCCGGGCTGCCTGGGTTTCAACTCTGATTCTGTCATTTCCTATCTGCGTGACTCTGGGCAAATTATTTAATCACTCTGGGTTCTTGGTTTCCTCACCTGTAAAATAATAGTACCTACCTCCTCTGGGTGTTGAGAAGATTAATTACATCAATACATGTAAAGTCCTTAGCACAGGGCCTGACACTTTAAGACTTGATAAATGAGGGCTGTTTGTTATTTTTCTTTTGACTATCCATTTTAAAGAGTCTGGGCTGTGTAGAAATGGATGGGTATGTATTCGTCACCTGAGGGCTTTAGTATAGCATCCATTTCAGAGTTTGCCCTCAGTGAATCAAATGGAGTAAGAGCGCTTTTTCAAACGTTGTTGACTGCACTCTGCAGGAGAAAATACATTTTATATGTCTCAATCTGATACAGTTACACACACATAAAGCTGAAACATATTTTCCTAGCACTAATATTATGTTTTTGTTGTTTTTTTTATTGAGGTGAAATTCATATGGCGTACATTAGCCATGAAAATGTTCCAAAACATTTTCGTTGCCCTAAGGAAACCCCATACTCATTAAGCAGTCACTCCCCATTCCCTCCCCCCCTCGCCAGCCTCTGACACCCACCAGTCTGCTTGCTGTCCCTATGGACCAATACTCTTTTTAATTTAATTTAGTTTTATTTTATTTTATTTATTTATTTGACAGAGAGAGACATAGTGAGAGAGGGAACACAAGCAGGGGGAGTGGGAGAGGGAGAAGCACGCCTCCTGCCGAGCAGGGACTCCGATGCGGGGCTCGATCCCAGGACCCTGGGATCATGACCTGAGCTGAAGGCAGACGCGTAACAACTGAGCCACCCAAGTGCCCCTGGACCAATACTCTTATTACATATGATGCCCCTCTGATATTTTCTATTTTATTCTATTTCATTGAAAAATTGCCCAAGGCAATTTTCCCAACTGATTTCCCAACCCGCTAATGCAGTGCTGCACATTGAAATCACCTGGAGAGCTTTAACAGAGTCTGATGCCTGGGCCTCACCCCAGAGATTCTGAAGTGATTTCCGGATTTCTAGAAGCTCCCAGGTAATGCTATATGTAGCTGAAGCAACAACCACTAACTGAAGGTGTTGCCTCAGTTTGGAAAACACTGGAATGAGCCAGGGCAATCCAGGAGCATAGAGGGACACAGAGATACCAAGGTGGGGACGTGAAATTTAGATACTAAGATATCCCTCTGCAGACTTAAGGGATCAGCTCTCTGAGACAAACAGGGAGATGCAAGGCCCTCAGAGACAGCCCCAAATTACCTGCAGACGAGAAACAGAAAATCAGACAATGTAGAAACTCTGGAAGAAAGAGAAAGGTATGGACAGACAGACACAGATAGGAGGGCAGGAAGATACCCAGAAAAGGGACAGAGACACCAGCCAGGCAGACCCAGGGTCCCTTTAGTTCACCACACACTTTTCTTTCAGCTCACCCGTTCTCCAGGACCAGCCCTGCCCTTCTGGCTGGGGCCCAGACCCAGGCCCTGGGAGGCCGAGCCCCTCACCTGTCCTAGCCCCAGAGAAGCTGCCCCGCCACCTGTCCCCCTTCCCTGGCCTGGTGGGGCCTGGCTGAGGGGCAAGACTGAGCCACGGGGGAAGGGGGAATCCGTACCTGCTGCTGCTTCCTCTGTCTTGGCTAACCCCTGTCCCCCCGGAACCCCTAACCATACTCAAAGAGTTCCCAAAGCCTGAGACCAGGGCATTTGGCCCCAGCTCCCCGCCATTGCGAGTACGTGTTATTTATTGCCTGGAGGCCTGTCCAGTCCCCACTCCACCCCCATAAAGCATTGTTTACACCTGTGTCTTGGCCTCTGTTATTTTGGGGGGATTGGGAGGGAGGGGAGACAGAAGAGGTCCCTGATGGAAGAAGAACCACGTGTCATGGTGTGTGGGGGTCATGTTTCTGGATTGGCTGTGGTGTGGGGGGACACCATGACTCAGGTGGTGTTGTGGAGGGAGTCTGTAACCGCACCGTGTTGTGACAAGGCATGCTGGGGGCCCACCTGTGTAGCACTGATGTCCTGTGCTTGTGACGGTGTGTATGACAGCATCTGTAGGAATATGTCCTGGTGTGTGTGACGCTGTTGCTCGTGACTACTTTGTGTCCTTGGTGATTGTACCCATGAGGCTGGTGTTGTTTGGGACCAAGTCCAGGGAATGAAAATTCAGGCCTATAGGTGTGATCTCCATGCATCCTTGATGCTTGAAGGTCCCAGGCAGTGTCTGATTGTTGCGTGTGTGACTGTGCGTTTATGCCCCTGAGGTCTGTGTGTGTCTTGTGTGAATTTGGCACCTCTGATACAGCTGCGTGTGACCATGAACCCTGAGTATGGCCCTGAGGACCTTGTGGGCCTTTGTGCAACCCTGACTTGTGCATACTTGAGACCGGTGTGTATCTCTTTTGTGTCGTGGTGAACTGACGAAACTCGCAAGTGCTCTGCCAGGGACAGGTGCAGCCCCCTCAGGACACTCCCACTTCTCTGCCATCCCCAAGTCAGCAGTAGCCCACCCACAGGGTAGGCCTGAGCCCCCCAACCCCCCCCCCGCCGCCGCCCTGGCGGTGGTGGAGGGGGCGGGGCATTTAAATGACCTCATCTCCATAGTCCTTCCAGGCTGGGTCGCCCAAACTGTTCTTAGACCCGAGGCTGTTAGACAAATGTCTTCTCTGCGGACTCTGCGTAGCTTTCCTAGGTTGCTTTATTCGGGTTCCCACAATTGTCCCGGAAGGGCAGGTTGGAGCGGGTCATACTGTGGCATCCCTTCCAGTCTAATCTTCCTCTCTCAGGGATGTTCCGCACTTTTTTCCCTCCGTTACAGAAAGTACTTAAGTAACTTACTTAACTAATGTGCGCATTTACATACATTTCTCAACTAACTGCGCAGACATTTCTCTATCGCAGCCCTATTTTGGGGCTGCGAGAAGGAGGGGCTGTCCATGTAAATAACATCATTTGCATGCCACTCTCCCGCCCCGCTGAGCGTCATTCTCCGGCGGTCGGGACTCTGAGGGGTGGGCCGGCCTATGCAAATAGACGTATTTGTATGCCACTCCCACGCTGCTTGGCCTAACCGCGGAACTCTCCCCGCCCTTCCCTGATCCTGCCCTTTCTAACAGCCTTTCTCCCATAAGGGGCGGAGTGCAGTATGCAAATGAGCCTCCTGTTGGCGACCGACCCATTTCCCCTATCTTGCGGGGGGGGGGGGTGTTCTGAACTTCCTTGCTCCGCCCCGCGCGGCTCGCGCCTGCGCAAGCACCGTCTCCTCCGGGGGCGCGGTCACGTGCCCACCGGGCGAGGCGGGGGCGGAGCGTCGCGGGAGGTGGGGGCGGGGTATGGCGCGCTGTGCGGCGCTGGGCGGCTGGCACAAACGACGGCGCCGGGGCCGGAGGAAAAAGCTCGGTGAGGAGAGCTCGGGGAGGGAAGAGAACGGGGCGAAGAAGGCGCTCGAGCTCGGGCGCCGGCGCAAGCCGGGCGGGGTGTGGGGGCGCGCGCCGGCCCGGCGTGGCGGAGCGCGGCGACCCCGGGGAGGGAAGGGTGGGGGTAGGGCGTGGGGGAGGGAACGCGCCGGGCACGTTGAGTGCCGGCCGTTGGGGGGTTGGGGTGGGGGAGCGCGCGCCGGCGGGTGGGGAGAGGGAGGGGGTTCGTGGTCCGAGCGGTCCCTAGGCCCGGCTTCCGTCGCCTACAGCGCCCCGAGCGGGGAGGCCCGCGCCGAAGGGGCTTGGGAGGAGCCGCCTTCTCCCGTCCTGTCCCCGAGTGCGTGCGCCCTCCCCCGCCCTTTCCCCCGTTGCCGTGGACCCTCCTCCCGCGGCTGCCTTCCGTCTGTCTGTCTGTCTTAGGCCCTCCCTTCCGTCTGGGTGTGTGTCAGCCGCCGGCGGGCTTCCTCCCGTTGGGCTTAGGTTGACCCCTCCGCCCCGTTCTGTCCGGCTGTCTCAGGCCCGCCCTCCCAGCTTCTTCCCGGTCGGCTTTTCCGTCTCTGGGCCCCCCATTCTCTTTGTCTCTGGGCTCCCCGGTTTGCTCTGTGGAGCACCCCGTTCCAGCCGTGTGTCTCTGGAATCCCCAGGCAGATCTCCCGCTCCCCACTGCTCTAGCATTCCTTTTCTACTTGAGGTCCTCTCCGTCCTTTCTGTTTGCTGTGTCTGAGGATGCTCTCCCACAGCCCCCACCGCAGTCCTGTGTCTTTGGGTCATCTCCCCAGCCTCGCTCCTCCGGCTGCCTCCCTCACTGCCTCCTCTCTCCTTGTCCCCCTCCCCAAATTCCCATGGTCTTCTCCCCAGTGTGACCTCAGATTTGGGGGGACCGTGTAGCCAAATCTGACTTCCTCACTGCCCCTGCCACCCCTCACCTCTATCCCACTCCGAGTGCCTCTAGCTCTTCTCACATTCCTTTTTTTCCTCTCTCCCCCTTCAGCCACCCTGACGGGTCCTTTCCCAAGCCCCTAGGGGCGGCAGAGGACTTGGGGACCAGCGAGCACCCCCAGGGCGTGAGAAGAGCCTCTGCTGCCTGCCCTGCCTCACCCTGCCCTACGCCAGGCTCAGCCGCCCCGGCCCCCGGCTGCATCAAGTGGAGGAGGCGGAGGCGGAGGAGGGTGGCACCATGGGCCCGGGCCGTGCCCTCCATGCCCGGGGGATGAAGACGCTGCTGCCATGGACAGCCCGTGCCAGCCGCAGCCCCTGAGTCAGGCTCTTCCTCAGTTGCCGGGTTCTGTGTCGGAGCCCTTGGAGCCTGGTCGGGCCAGGATGGGGGTGGAGAGTTACCTGCCCTGTCCCCTGCTACCCTCCTACCACCGCCCGGGAGCGCCTGGTGAGGCCTCGGCGGGGAGTGGGACCCCCAGGGCCACAGCCACCTCCACGATAGCCAGCCCCCTTCGGGAGGGCTTCGGCGGGCAGGATGGTGGTGAGCTGCGCCCACTGCAGAGTGAGGGCGCTGCAGCACTGGTCACCAAGGGGTGCCAGCGACTGGCGGCCCAGGGCGCCCGGCCTGAGGCCCCCAAACGGAAGTGGGCAGAGGATGGTGGGGACGCCCCAGCACCCAGCAAGCGGTCCTGGGCCAGGCAGGAGAACCAGGAGGCAGAGGCTGAAGGGGAGGGCAGCATGGGCTGCAGCAGTGGCAATGGCGAGGCCAGTGCGGGGCCGAGGGAGGAGGTGCTGCCCGCCGCGCCTGAGCGCCTGGCCCTGGACTATATCGTGCCCTGCATGCGGTACTACGGCATCTGTGTCAAGGACAGCTTCCTGGGGGCGGCGCTGGGTGGCTGCGTGCTGGCCGAGGTGGAGGCCCTGAAGCGGAGCGGGCGCCTGCGTGACGGGCAGCTGGTGAGCCAGCGGGCTATCCCGCCGCGCAGCATTCGCGGGGACCAGATTGCCTGGGTGGAAGGCCATGAGCCGGGCTGCCGAAGCATCGGGGTCCTCATGGCCCACGTGGACGCTGTGATCCGCCACTGCGCTGGGCGCCTGGGTGGCTACGTCATCAACGGGCGCACCAAGGTAAGGCTGTGAGGGCCTTGTGTGGAGGGGGCCCCCAGCACCTGCTTGGTGGGCACCTGGTGTTCTGAGTATCGGCGCCCTTGGAGATAGGCTTGTGGGGTCACTAAAGGACTTGGGCAGCTCCAGTGGAGTGAGTGTTGGTGCTGGAGTTTGATTGGGGCTCTCCCTCCCTGTGGGGACTTTGGGGGTCTGTGCACTTTCTCTTTCCCCATTCGCCTCTCTTTTCATCCATCCCTGTCTCGTCTGTCGTTTCAGTCGCCTGCCTCTGGCCTGTCCTCTGGTCTGTCCCTTCTGTCTCCCAGGCAGGAGAACCAGAAGGCAGAGTGGGGAGGGTGGCAGTGGTGAGGCCCGTGCCAGGCTGAGCGAGGAGGTGCTGCCCGCTGTGCTTGGCGCTGGACTGCGTTGTACCCCCTGTGCCACACTGTGGCATGTGGGGCCGGGACAGCTTCCTGGGTGCCTGGGTGCTGGCCTTGCGGGAGGGGGATCCTATCCTTCATCTTCATTGTGCTTCCCCATGCTAATGCCTGTCCTGTATCCTTTCTGTCCATCACTGTATTCTTGTCCGTTCTGATCTGTTCCCTTGATTCTCTGTTCTGTGTCTTGTCTTGGTACCGTTTTCTTGTTCTACAGTAGTTTATGTATATATATATTAATTTTTTTTTTTTTTTTTTGGAACCTGGGCTTTTTTGAGAACGCTGAAGCCACAGACCCTCTTTTAAGAAAAATGCTCATTTGTCTAGCTCATGGGCAGTCATCAGCGCCTCCTGAGCCTCCAGCTGCCCATTTGAGAACCTAGGGTCAGGAGCTCTGCACAAGACAGTGGTCTTTTGGGCCTTTCTGGCTTTCTGACACAATAATTTTCTTCATAGAGGGGTGAGAGAGCTCTGGCTTTGAGTCCAAGCCTAGTGTCATTTGGCCAAGGCCCCGTAGGGAGTGCCTACTGCACGCCAGTGACGCCTGGCTGATGGCAGGGCTGTTTGCTTCCCTGCGGGCATGAGGCCGTGCTCCTAATGTCTCCTCCCTCCTCCCTCTGATCCCATCTTGGGTTCTGCCTCTGTGCAGCTTCTGTCTCCAGCTGGAGCTGGCTCAGGGACCCAGGCTCCCTCGGGCCGAGGCCAGCATCCTCTCCACCCAGCTCGGACTTGTCCTACTTCCCCCTCCCTCCCGTTACTTGATAGCTGGAGAGCCAGAGGAGGCCCTTCCCTGGGCTCTGCTCCTGTGCAGGCAGGAGAGATGAGAGATGAGTCTCCTGGCCACAAGGTGCTCAGCATCTTCACCCCAGGTCACCCATCCTCGCAGGAGGGAGGTTGAGGGGAGACCGTGAGAACTGAATGGCCCAGGGCAGCACACTTTCCTTAGCCTCAGTTTGCTTATCCACAGGATAGGAAAATCAGCTAAGTCCCCAGCTAGTCTTTGGCAGTTTTAGGAGGGGAGGGCAAAGTAGAGTGAGCAGATCTTTCCCCTTTGGTGCCTTGGATGTGGTTGGGGCTAGGGCCCCGGCTAAGATTGGGGGCTGCGGGGGCGTTGGGACTATTTTAGCTCCGGGTGAGTTCTCTTGTCCTGGGAGGATAAGAACAAACCTGGCTAGACTGAGCAGGGCGGGGGGAGCCGACCCAGTCACTGGAGTTCCTCTCACACTCCCCCCACCCCACCCCCCCGCTCCGGTGAGATGCCCACTCCGGTGAGATGCCCACTCCAGGCTTCCCCACCTACAACGTGCAACCTCTGGACTCCCTCCCCAGGCTCTGAAATAAGAGTGTGGGGTTCCACGGTGGGGGGGCACAGATCACCAGTGTGGCTAGGGCCCGCAACAACCTGCCTGTTGGTCGTTCCTGAATGGAGCTCCTATGTTCTATTCTCCCAGCTGTCTCTAATCCCTCTGCTCAGCTGACCTGCAGGTGGGAGAGAGTTGACTCCCACTGGCATCAAGGACAACCATAGGGGACCACAGGGAGGGCCTGGCTGGCTTGGTTGCCCCTTTAAGAGCAGCGTGGAGGTGGGGCCTGCTATCATTGGCTCAGTCCCCAGTTTCTGACGTGTGTGTGTGTGTGTGTGTGTGTGTGGTGTGGGTGTGGGTGTGGGTGTTGGGGCTTTTGGCACATTGTCACAATAGCCTTTAATTCTTTAGTCTCCTGGCTCTGATACTAGCTGCCCCTTCCCTGAGATGGGAGGGTGAGGAGCAGGCTTTCATGTCCTTCTGCTTGTTGTCCCTTTCCCTTGTGGGGGCAGGAAGTAGGTACTTCTCTGGGGCCAGAGGATGCCCCCCCTCCACCAAGGTGTGTATGGGGGGGGATTGGTGGAAGTTTAAAGGGCCTCTTTCTGTGCCTAGGCTTCATGCACAACTCCCCTTCCACTCCAGAATACAGGTGCTGCCCCTGCCTGCATGGTGGGAGACCCTGTGTGAGGGTGTGCGGGGCAGGACGCAGTGGAGTCCCTGAGACCCAGAGGAGTGCTTTCTGTAAGCAGCTACTGCCTGGGCTCTAGGGACACACGCCTGGCCCCAGGGGCTTCCCCGGGACTGCCCGTTGGGCCAGTACTAGGTAAACAAGTACCTGGACTGATCTCACATCTAGAGGGGTGGATGGAAAATCAGCCTTCAGCCGGAGTATTCAGGTGCCCTTTGATCTGAGATGTGTGTTCCCCAAATAATTTTCCAGGCAGGGGCAGAGGCTCTGTGGATGAGCTTGGCCTGGTCAGAGAGCAGTTAGGAGGCCTGAGGGGCTGGAGCAGAGTGAAGGCAGTAGTTGATATTGGTGGCCTTGGAGGCTGAGGCTGTGAAAATAGGAAATTGATGTTTTGCATTTTCTCGGCATGTGATGGGGGTCTTGAGGGATTTGAGTGATGAGCTGGAGGAAAGGGTTTCTGGCTGCTGTGTGGAGATGGATTGTGGGAAAGAGGCTGCAGCCCTGGACCCCTCTCCCCACCCCATCCTTGTGCAGAACCAGCAAAATCTTTGCTTGGATTCTATCTGGGGAGGGCTTGCCGGTCCTTCATCAGTGATTCACTGATTGCAGGCCACCTGGGCTTAGCCACGTTCTTTTCTCCCAGTGAAGTGGTTGCTCAGAGCACTGACCCATTTGCAGGGAGTGAGCAGCGCAGAGATTGTCCTGAACCCCGGGGATGTGGGGGCCAAGGTCTTGCCCCGGTGCCGCCAGAGAGAAGCCTGGCTCTCCACTGCTGGGTGGTCTCAACCGGCTGCAGCCCTCCTGGCCTCCATCCCAGGGCGCATGCTGTGGTCTTCGGGTACGCGCACGTTTAGTGCAGGGCTGTGGACTGCTCGTGCCGGGTGAGCCCCGGGAGTAACGTGTTGGAAGAAGGCTGAGGATTGAGTTGACCTGGGCTCCCCGGGAGTGCTAGGCCAGCCTCCTGGCCATCTTTTTGATCAGGAATGTTTATCCTAGGGCTGTTTCTCGGGGCTGTGGCCCACAGGCGTAGCTGAGCGCGAGTGGGGAGCAGCCGGCGGCGGTCTCTGGTCCGGAATGAGCATGGCTCAGGGTGTCAAGACAGATGGTCCAAGGAGCTGGAGGGTCTGCACACCAGTACTCCGTTAGCCTTATGCAGCCCTCCCAAGTGGCTTTGGGCAAAGGGTAGGACAGGGACTTTTTTTTTTTTTAATGTCATTTCAGCCTGTGCTTTGGCTTTCCATCACGTGGCAGGCACTCTGCTTGGTGCTTTCCCGAACATTTGTCTGACTCGATTCCCACAACTGCCCGTGAAGTAGTTTATCAGCTCCATTTCACGGATGAGGAACCTGAGACAGGAAACGAAGTGTCCCGCCTGATATTACAGCTGGTGTGGCAGCACTGGGCCTTGAACCTGGGAGTTCGGTCTGAAGGAACGCTGGGGCCCTTTCCCTCGCTCCACATCCGCTTTTCTGTCAGCTCCCTGATGGGAAACAGGCCGGAGCAGCTGGGGCCGAGGCCTCGGGATGGCAGCCACCTGGGAGAGGTCAGAACCCTGTGGCTAGACCTGTACACACAAGCCAGGGTCTGTGGGGGTCAGGAATGTCCAGGTCTGTAAACAAAGGAGGTGTTTATTAGTCTGTTTAACGGATAAGGCTGTGATGGAATTGTCAGGGGCTACCCAGCAGTTTATCCTTGGAGTGGGGGTTAGAGCTCAGGTTCTGGTCACACTCAGGGTTTTGGTACTTGTTTATATGTGTAGGAAATACATTTATTTAGTGCAGATTCTTTGTAGTCAAGGGCAGCAGTTCTCAAGATTGCTGTACATTAGAATTATTTGGGGAACCTTTCAATATTCCAGGCTCCACCTTAGACCAAGTATTTCCGAACCTCTGAGATGGGCCTGGGCATCAGCATCCCAGGTGATTCCATGCTGAAGCCAAGGTCAGGAACCCCTGGTGCAGGGCTGTGAGGCCACATCCCTCCATACCAGAAAACATGTAAATTGGTTTTATTCTGAAAGGTCTGGTGGGGGGTAGGGTCAGGTTATCTTTAAAAAACAAGATCCTCAGTTACTCATCGAGCCCCGTCTGGGTGCCCGGCTTTGGGCACGTGTGTGTGGGGAGTGGGCTCTGGAGGCCCAAGAGCTGTGGCTTGGCTGACCAAGAAGTAAGTCTGGGGGCTGGAGCCCTTGGGAAGAGTCTGGGGAGAGACGAGGGGCCGGGAAGGGTGAGAAAGAGGAGGTAACGGTTGCTTCCCCGAGTATCTCTGCCTCGCCCCGTAAGCCCACTCCCATCTGTTTCTGCCAGGCCATGGTGGCGTGTTACCCAGGCAACGGGCTGGGGTACGTGAGGCATGTCGACAATCCCCATGGCGATGGGCGCTGCATCACCTGCATCTATTACCTGAATCAGAACTGGGATGTCAAGGTAGGGCTTGGGGGGTCAGGGTGGGGGCGGGAGTGAGGGTGAGGCGGCTGCATCAACTCCATTTTGCGCTCCCAGCTCAGCTTCTGGCATTCTCCACGGCGGGGCAGTGCAGTGTCGGCCTGCTGGCTGGCTCTTCCTGGGAAATGGCACCTCCTTGTCTCCAGCTGACCGGGTGGTGGCAGCACCACCCTTTCCCATTTCCTGTCTTTAGTAGCTTCCTGCCTGGCTCCATGGTGACGCAGACTCTGGGCTGTCACTCACTCTGAGAGCCTGAGTGGTGGGAGGGGGGGATGTGTGCGGTTGCCACATCCAGAGCCCAGGGCGGTGCAAGGCAGAGGCTCCAGGCTGGACCCGCCAGCCTCCTGCCTCATCCTCTGGCCTGCCCCTAGGTGCATGGCGGCCTGCTGCAGATCTTCCCTGAGGGCCGGCCTGTGGTTGCCAACATTGAGCCCCTCTTTGATCGGTTGCTCATTTTCTGGTCTGATCGGCGGAACCCCCACGAGGTGAAACCAGCCTATGCCACCAGGTATGATCGATACTTGTGGGGGTGTGCTCAGGCGTCCCGCTCTGTGCCGACGAAGTCCTGTCAGACCCCAGGAGTGGCTAGGAAGTGAAGCACTGACGGGCCCAGGTGGAACAGAACCAGGCCCAGAAGGGTGGACTGCAGTGTCATTGTGGATGTGGTGGCTGGGATTGAAGGAGAGTCATGCTCACTGCCCTTCGGGGCTGCTCTGGTCCCCAGGTACGCCATCACCGTCTGGTATTTTGATGCTAAGGAGCGGGCAGCAGCCAAAGACAAGTATCAACTAGGTACCTGCTTCCCCAGTGGCATCCCGTCCCTCAAGCCCTTCCTGTTCCATGTACCTCACAAGGCCTCAAGTCCCCTTAGCCACCTCGTCAGTCTCTTCCTAAAGTTTGCAGCTCTTTTTTTCTCCTCTCTGCCCATTTTCCCTAGGCAGCCCTCTCTCGGGCACCCCCAGCATGCGGGCCTCTCCTCCATCTTCCCACATTCTTCTTGGCCTCTGCGTCCCTTCCCTGGTGACCCCCTGTCTCCTCTCGCCTCCCCCCTAGCGTCCGGACAGAAAGGTGTCCAAGTACCTGTGTCACAGCCGACTACGCCCACCTAGTGGCCAGCCCCAGAGCTGCATGGACAGACAGCCTGCCCTGTCTTGGGGAGAGCCTTTGGCCCTGTGCTGCTGGCCCAGCCCCCTGCCAGTCTCGGTGCCTGCTCCTTCGCTGCCACCACCGCTGCTTCCGGCTTTGCCTCCAGCCTGCCTGGTGTGGAGAGCTCCGTCTGACGCTGAGGACCAGGGAGGAGAGACCTCTGCTGGCCTGTGATGGGGGCTGGGGCTGTGACCTGGGCAGGGGCCGGTGTCGGGAGCCACCATCACTGGCACTGGGGCCCGGTGGCTTGCCCTGTCCGGTTGTGCTCCTCTCAGACGGGGAGAGCTGGAAGGAGCCATTGCCACCTCCCACCAGGCTGCGGGATCGGGGGTTGGGGATGTCATGGCCTCTTGCTGGCAGAGGTTCGTGGGGGGGACAGTATCCCCAAGCCCCCCACTCCTCCAGCCTGGAATGTGAAGTGACCCCCCAACCCCTATGGCCACGGCACCTTCTGGACTAGGCTGCCCCTGCGTGGGCAGGAGAAAAGGTGCTGGGAGGAGCATGGGTGTGAAGAGTCCTGTCAGCCAAGAAAGAAATAAAAGTTTACCTCAGAGCTGCAAACGTCTGATTCTCTCGCTCCCTCTTATTGGTAAGGAGACCTGTCCATCTGCAGTTTGGGGCCTTTATTGACCAAAGGGGGAAAGGAGGTCCGGGAGCCGGTGAGCAGAGGGCAGCTGAGCCCGACCACAGCGGGCCACCAGGCGGAGCTGGAAGGCTGGGGGGGATGTTGCCCAGGCCAGTGCATTGCAGGGTGAGGTCGATGTTGGTGGGGCTCCCCACAGGGAGCAGGCAGAACCGCTGCAGGATGGCGGTGAAGAAGAGGAAGATCTCAGATCGCGCCAGGCCTGCGTCCAGGCACACCCGTTTTCCTGAGGAGACAGGGATGCAGGGTGGGAACCATGCACCCCCGGGGCCTGCCCAGCCTCGTCTCCTCCCTTCCTGGCCCAGACCTGGGGCAAAGGGCATGAAGGCATCGTTGCTCTGGAACTTGCCCTTGTCGTCCAGGAACTTGGTGGGGTTGAAGCAGTCTGGGTCTTTGAACCGGGTGGGGTCCCGGTGTGAAGACACGAGCAGAGGAATCACAAAGGTGCCCTGGGGGGTGGGGTGCACAGGGGTTATCCTGTGCACTTGCTTAGTCATCCAAGACCCCATTTAAAAGCCAGTGGGAAGGTGGGCCTTCTTTCCTGATCCCAGGGCACATGCTCAGGGCTGATGGTTTCAGTTATAGGTGCTCCCAGGCCCGCACAGAATCCCCACGCTTGGTGGGCACCTTGGGCGGAAAGTAGCCGCGCAGGTGGGCGTCATGGGTGAGGGCACGTGGCAGCACGCTGATGCAGCGCTGGATCTCGTGCAGCACGGCGTTCGTGTAGGGCAGGTGCTCCCGGTCCTCCAGCCTTGGGGTGCACATCCGCCCTACCACAGCATCCAGCTCGGCCCGCACTTTGGCTGGTGTGGGCAGAGGATGTGAGCTGCGCACGCCCTGGCTGCCAGCCATCCCCAAACCCTAGCCCCCACACCCCAGGCTTTCCAGCTCCCGGACCTGCCACCTCTGGGTACTTAAGCAGAATGAGGAGCCCATAGCGCAGAGTGGTGCTCGTGGTCTCGGTGCCGCCGAAGAAAAGGTTATGCGTCGTCATCACCAATGTCTCCTCCTGGAAATGGCTCTCTGGGTCTTTCTGTGGACAGAGATGGGTGCTGCGGCGTGCCTGGCACCTCCTGGTGGGCGGCAAGGGGAGAGTTCTATGGTCGCAGGGGCCTGCACCTTATCCATCTGATCCAGGAACCAATCGATGAAATCACGGGGCTCCCCAGGCCGCCGCGTCTGCTAGTGCCGCTGGATTTGCTCAGAGATAAAGACCCGAAGCTCCGTGAAGTTTTGAAAGATTCGGTGGTGCGGGCCCGGGAGCCAGTCAAGGAAGGAGGGGAAAATGTTGTACATCTAGGGCGACAAGACCGCAACAAGACCTCGAACAAGTCCACTAGTTCCCCTGTGGGGAGATTGCACCAGGACTTTGATGTTCTAAGTTCTAGAACTCTCCCCTTCCAAGATTCTAAGACTTGACCTAATGATCCAAGGTCGGTAGGTCTATGTACTCCGGGTTTGGCGTAGGTTAGACACAGGAGGGAGGGTCTGAGGCTGGCCCTCTCACCTCGCCCCATCTGGAACTCATAATGCGGAAGTTGTCATGGAAGAGGTCCAGGAGCCTCAGGAACTCCGGGTCCTCATAGCCATAGCGGTTCCCGAAGACCACTGAACAGATAACGTTAGACACAGCATCATCTAGTAGCCGCCGGGGGTCGAATGGCGTTCCTGGGAGTCGGAACAGGACAGGGTCTTTTCGCTGTGGCTCCGCTTACTGACTTCGTTCCACGACAAATGTCTTCCCGCGTCCCCCGCCTTGCTTTTTAAATATTTTATTTTTAAGTAATCGCTACACCAAACCTGGGGCTGGAACCTACAACCCTGACGGAGAGTCGCTTGCTCTACCGACTGAGCTAGCCAGACACCCCACCCTACCCCTTCTTGATCATTGGCCACATCCCCACCAGGCCGCACCAATGGTGCCTTGAAATTCGCCGAGCAGACAAGCCGCTTCCTCCAGGATGCGCTCCTCTATGGTCCGCGTTGCCAGTCCGAACTCCTTTAGTGCTCCCAGCGCAAAATTGCGCAGCGTCCCCCAGCGCCGCCCGTTCGAAAACACGATGCCTGGGGGTGGGGCACGGAAGGGGCGGGCCGGGGATTGGCCACGCCCCATCGTGGAAGCGTCCAGCGTTGGAGCCGGCTTCCTCGCAACCCTTCAATTCTGCTGCTTTCAGACCTCTTGGTTGCCACCCAGCCTTCTCGGCCTTGTCCGCACCTTGGCCCCACCACTGCTGCTCTCGATCCCCCACCAGTGCTTGCTACCTTTGGCTTTGACTCTTGGGCTCGTCTCTTCTAGTGGCTGCAGCAGAAACCAGCGCCCACCTCCCCCCCACCCATTCGGCTCCTACACCTTAGCTCCGCCCCACCGTCTCGCTGTTTGCCTTCATTGGCCTTCTCATTCGGCCCCGCCCCATCCCCCGGCCCCGCCCTTTATCGCTCAAACTGGGTGGTCCAGGCCCTCACTTCCACAGCCTGGGGCTCACCGTTTCCGCGGGTGAAGCGTTCGAAACAGCCATGGTCCCGCGGCCGGAGAAGGCATCCGCTTGCAGCACTAATGCGTCCCGCAGCGCTGAGTAGCCGCACAGCACCACTGCAGGGCGCGGGCCCAGCCGCACTGTGAACACTGGGCCCCAGCGGCCAGAGAGCTACGCGGAGCGGGTGCTCAGCGCGTCCTGGTCCGGGCTCCTGACCCCTCCTCCACCCCAGAGCCCCCGCCCCCTGCTCCCTTTCCTTCCGACCCAGGAGTCCCCATCTCATCCCCTCATCACTGGCGGAGGAGGTCAGATCCCCACCTCCTTCCTCCATCCGCAGGAGTCCAGGCCCCCAGCTCCCTCTACCCAGGGGATCTACAAGACCAGGGCCCGAGCCCTCTGCACCCTCAGAACTAGCCGTCTTGGCCCTCGGTACTCTCCTCCCCGCCTTGAACCAGGAGAACAGACCCCTCGGCACCCCTTCCCGCCGCCCCCCGACCTGCCTTCTCACTCTAGGCTCCTCCTCCCTCAGGACCCAGGAGTGGGGCGGGGAGAGAGAAGGGGATCCCAGAGCTACTCTGCCAGGAACCAGGAACTCAGGCCCACTGTCCCTCTCCTCTCTCAAGCAGATGTCCAGGCTCCCGGCTTCCACCCCTAGTCTCCTTCCTTCCTGGAACACAGGACTCCGGCCCCTCAACCCTCCTCAGGACTCATGGGGTAAGAGCCCTCAGCTGTCTTCATTCAGAGAACCAGGACCTCCAGCCCCCCAGCCCACGGTCGGGGCTACCTCCATGAGTGCACGGTCCAGGCGTCCGGACTCCAGCTGCAGCAGGTTCCCCAGCAGTGGGAGTGCTGTAGGCCCCGGGGGTAGGGCCCCCTGAGTCTGGGCACCCTGAGCACTCCAACCCCACCTGGCTAGGGCCAGCAGCAGGAGGAGCAGCGGCACTGTGATGCCCATGAGCATCATGCCCTTTAACCTCCCTGCCTGCCCCCCTTCGCCTTTATTTGATTCCCTTTGGGTCTTGGGTGGAGCCCCCGCCGGATACCTGGATACCCAGAGTGGGAGTGGTGGGAGAGGTGGGCGTCTCCAGGCTGCTCATATTGCAGATTCCCCAACCCAAGGTCTCCACCGAGCCCCCCAGCTCTGTCACTGTTGTGCCAGGCGCAGCCTGCCCTATTGGGCAGCTTTGTTGTGCTAGCATTCCATATCAATACACCTGACCAACAGGTGCACCCTACTGAGCCTTTGGGTCCTTGGGGTCCATCTTCCTTGACCCGTAGGTGTGCATTTCTGAACCCCCTGGCCACCTTTGGGCCCGTGACCCCCTGAATGCTCTACCCTATACTTCTGATTCCTAAATACATGTTTGACTTCCAAATACACTTCTAAAAACACCCCTGGTGACATACCCATTAGCCTGGCACTCCTGTGCCCTGTGCTTGTGATTCCTAGGGACAGGCGCCTGAGCCCCTGTCACTTCCATGCCCTTGCTCTTGGAACCGTGTATGCTGTACCCGTTCACTGTTCAGGAAGGCGACCCACCCTCCTGCAGGCCCCTGCCTGGCCGGATCCAGCCTTCCGCCAGGTGCCTGGCACAGGGCCCAGACCTGGGGAGAGGGTGGGGACGGCACAGCCTCTGGGACTGGCCTTGTCTCTGGGAGTGTCTCTCAGGGTCTCTGTCTCTCTCTGTTTATCTTTGTTTCAGCTCTCAGCGTCTTCCTCTGTGTTTCTTTGTTCATCTCTCTCTCTCTCTCTTTCCGCCTCTGTTTTACTCTGCTTCTGTTCCTGTTGGTATCCCTCTCAGTTCTCTTTCCCTTCATCTCCCCCTTCCCCGTCTCCCTGCCTCTGTCTCTGCCCTGGATCTCCCGACCTGTCAGGCTTTCTCCGTCCAGGAACCCTGGTGAGCCGCCCTCTCTGGGTCGCTTCGAGAGCAGGCGTTTGTCCTGTTCGCTTCTGTATCCCCGGCACTAAAACAGTGCTCAGCGCACAGAGGGTGCTCAGTAAATGTTTGTAGAGCCAATGCATGACTCTGTCCCGATTTCTGTCTGTCTCTGTCTTTAACTCGGACTCTATTTTCCTCCGTCTCTGTCTTTTGCCAGATCCTTGTGACCTTCTCTCTCCTTGTCTGTCTCTGTGTCTCACCTTTTATGGCTCCTGTCTCTCTAGTTCCCTTTTCCTTCTGCTCTCAGATCTCTGTCTCTCTTCATCTCTGTTCCTCTCAATTTCTAGCTCTGCTTTAGAATCTCCTTGTCTTCCTTCTCTCTGGGCATGTCTCTCCCTTCCTGTCAGTGCCTCCCTGTCTCTCTGTGTCTCTCCTAGTCTGTGGTTTTCAGGATCTCTCCTGTCTGTCTCTCTGCATCTCTCTGTCTCTCTGCATCTCTTTTTTAGTATGTCCATGTGTTTCTCTTTGCTGTCTCTTCATCTTTCTTCCTCAAGACCTCGGAGTCTCTCCCTCTCTCTCTCCCCCTCCGTGTCCCTGCCTGGGCCCTTGGGGCAGACTCTGTGGTTGGCCTGTGGTGAGAACAGCGTGGGGATTAAGGAGCCAACGCCTGGTATGGGGACCGCCTATAAGTCTCAGCAGAGCATGTCCCAGTTTCTGGATGGCCTTGGGGAGACCCCGTTTAGGGTATGGTCATCCGGGCCACCTCCACCCATGGCTGGGGAGCCACCACCACTCTGCCTAACTCTGACTCCACGGAACCGAAGACGCCCCATTCATTGAGAAATGCTTCTCTCAGCAGGATGTCAGGCTGACAAATCCAGTCCCAGGTCAGGAGGCCCCGTGCTGGGACTGCTATCCCCACCCCAAAGGGAGGAATTGCAAGACAAAGGAATAGTCTGAGTAGTCTTCCAGTGTCTTACTTCTCCCCTTCATAGCTCTTCCTCTCTGGACTTCTCTGGCCATTTCTGTTTCTTTATCGCTCTCTCTCTTCTCTGTCTCCCCATTTCTCCATCCGTGTACCCCTCTGCGTCTCTGACTTGTGATGTGGAAGGGAGCAGTGTTGGAGTCTGAGTTCTGTTCCCAGCCCTGCCTGCTTCCGGCTATGTGATCTTGGCCAAGTCATTTCACCTCTCCGAGTCTCTAAAAGTGTATAATGTGGGACGCTTGGGTGGCTCAATCGGTTGAGCATCTGCCTTCAGCTCAGGTCATGATCCCGGAGTCCTAGGATGGAGCCCTGCGTCGGACTCCCTGCTCAGTGGGGAGTCTGTTTCTCCCTCTCCTCCTTGCTCGTGGTTTTTCTCACTGTCTCAAATAAATAAAATCTTTTAAAAAGTGTATAATGCTTCTTTGTCTTATAGGGAGATTTAGATGGGGGGCATTTATAGTGAATAGGAAGCACTGTGTAAGTATTAGTGTTATTTCTCAGTCTCTGTGTCTCTGTCTCTGGGTCTGTCAAGTTCTCCCTGCTTCCATCTCCATCTCCATCTTGTATGGCACCCTGCATCTCTTGCAGACCCGTCCTGTGTATCTCTGGGCTTCTGCCTTTTTCTCTGTCTTGGTTTCTCTGCCTCTCTGTCGTCAGGCTGTCGTCCGACCCTTACCCCAGGACACAATTTCTCCCAATTTCTAGCCACTCTAAGAGTGAAGGTAGAACTAGTCAGTTCGGTGTCTCCTTTGAGCCAGACCTTCCTTCTCCCCATCCTAGGGGGCTGCCCTCCTCCCTGTACTTCAGCCCAGGCAGGTTTGAATTTTTTATAAAGATACTTTATTAGAAAATTATAAAAACAGCCCCCAAAAGGGCGCGCGATAGAACGAGGCAAGCTCTTCTCCTTCCCCTTGCGTTTCTCTGCCTCTGGGGGCGCAGACCAGGTCAGGATGGGGGTTGGGGGCTGGGGAGGCGGCAGGCACAGGTGCGGGGAAGCGAGCGTGAGGGCGATGGGATGGGGGCACAGCGGAACGAGCAGGTGACTGGGGCAGCCCCCGGCGGGCCTCCCCGCCACCCGCGAATCTGGAAGGGCCGTAGCGTCAGCGCATGCGCAGGCACAGCTGGAAAGGCCGCGGTAAGTTGCCCAGCCCGGAGCTGAGCGGCGTCAGGTCGATGTGCTCGGGCGCCCCCAGCGGCTGCAGCGAGAAGCTCTGCAGGATGGCGGTGAGGTAGAGGAAGAGCTCCATGCGCGCCAGCGACTCGCCCAGGCACAGTCGGCGACCTGCGGGGGTGGGAGGGTGCGGAGGGGCGGCGAGATAAGATGGGGTGAGGGGCTCCAGTCGCAAATTCTCGGAGAAGAACATACGAAGCTAATGACTGGCGACGTCACAGAGCCACCCTTCTAAAGGTCTGGGAAAGATGCGTTAAGTAAATCCGGGGCCAAAAAGGATCTGGCCGATACAAGGACAAGTTCATGGGTTCGAATTCTGACTCTGCCATTACTAGTTCTGTGATCTTGGGCAAGCCAGTTTCTGGGTACTTAAAATGGGGATGATAAAAAATAATAAATAAATAAATAAAATAAAATAAAATAAATGATAGTATTGCTTCATTAGGTTGCTGTGAATGCTAAATGCAGGTAAAGAAATGAGAATATAATGCCATGTAGGTCATACTGCGTGTCATATGTTACTCTAGGCACTATACTGATATTAATTAATTTAATCCTAACAATTCCAAGAGGTGGGCCTTGGAATTCTATCGATCATTCTCCATTTTATAGATGTGGAAGTTGAGGCACAGAGAGGTGAAGTAACATATTCAAGGCCATTATAGCTGGGAGACGACAGAGCTGGGGTCTTGCTGGAAAACCTAACTCTTAGCCACCACTCTAATAGCTCTTCTTAAAAGTAGCGCCTGGCACACAGTGGGCAATATGGTAGGTGGCTTATTATTATTATTCCTCCCTCCCCCTTTTTATTTCTGCTACTGGGTTAAACAGGAAAGATTTTTTTCAGCAGGATAAAGACCAAAGCCAAGGAAACTAGAACTGCTCACCTGCGCCACCCAGTGGGGAGACTGACGGTGATCGCTTCCAAGTTGAATTAATATCCTACTTGCCCCTCCTCCCTCCTCAAGGATTTTAGCCATTATCTGCCTATGGGAGCAGAGTTGGGAGGGAGAACAAATGTCTCCGCACATCCAAAGCTGAGGATGAGGTGGGATGAAGAAACGAGAGGGTTTGGAGAGTGGAATGAGGTAGGAATATGGGACCCCAAAGACCCTGATTCTTGTCCCCATGGCTCTCACCAGCTGAGAAAGGCATGAAGGCAGGGTTCTTCTTGAAGGACTGATTGGCATCCAGAAAATGCTCAGGGTTGAATTCCTGGGGCGTCAGGTAATGGCTGGGGTCATAGTGGACTGTGTTAAGGAGGGTGATGATATCCGTGCCCTGTGTGGGTGGGGAGGCAGAATCAGTAGGGGTAGAAGGTCTGGGAGATTCTCAAGCTGAAATCTCACTCCACAGGGCTGGAGGCCCCCGGAACTTGATAAAGGGGCATGGAGCCCAGGACTCCCAACAGGGATTCGGGAAATGTGTGTCGCTGTCTGGAGTTACACGTGATGGGTGCTAGAAGCTGTGTTGACAGGGATGGGGGGTACCTCCCCTTGTCAGAGCAGATTTGGGGTTTCTGGGACTAGGGAGAGTTCTCTCAGAACAGTGTTTAGGCACAGCGGGTCCCCAAGATGAAGTCTTAGACCCTGGGGATGCTGGAGAGGGGTCCTAGGAAGGGGAGCTGTATTGGGCAAGGGGTCTGAGGTTCAGGTCAGGGTCCAGTCCATTATAGTACTGAATAGGCCCTGGGAAGGGGCTGAGGTTGTGGATTTAAGAGCTTCAGATGTCTGTTGCTAGGGCTTGGGATGCCAGTCACTAAGGCCCGGGGTACTGATGGCTAGGGCCTGGGATCCTCCTTGCTAGAGACCCGGATGCCATTCGCAAGTCTGGGATGCCTCTTGCTAGTGTGCCAGACGTCCATTGCCAGGTGCCCAGCACACCTTGGGTATCAGGAAGCCGCGAAAGGCTGTGTCCCGAGTGACGCGGTGGGGCAAGTTCATGGGGATGACGTCTGCGAAGCGCTGCACCTCGTGGATCACCGCGTCTGTATAAGGCATGGCCGCTCGGTCGTCCAGCGCCGGCAGCCGCGCGCGACCCACCACGCGGTCGATCTCCTCCTGTACGCGGGCTGGAGGTGGAGGGGGGAGCGTTAGTCAAGGGTACCAGTGGGCTCGACTGGGCTCCCAGTCGTGAGCATGTGTGCATGTGTGTGGGGGGGGTCCAGCCTACGCTTCCCAGTAGGGACGCCGCTACAGAGATGCCTATGATGGTTAGCAGGAGCCTCGAAGGGAAGGGTTGGTTTGAGAGACGTAGGTGAGAGTGAAAATTAGGTTGGTGCCCGGGCTCCTAGGGGCGGGGTTGTGCGGGCGGGGCTTAGGGGCTGCCGGGAGTCCAGGTCCCGGATGGGACAGCGGGCGGGGTTCGAGGACCAGGCCGGATGGAGGGTGGGTCGAGTGGGTAGGCTGTACGAAAGCCCGGAGAGATCGGGGGTGGGGCAGGCGGTATGGACCCTAATAGACTCAGTGCTGGAGGCCAGGGTTCCGGGATCCGCCCAGAGGCGGGGTTTGGAGAGGTGGGGGTCCCAGACCGTGCTGTGTGGGCGGGTGGTCAGACAGCGAGGGTCAGACTGATGGTTCCTGGCTGGCCCTGTGGCTGAGGCTCGGGGCCAGGCTCTAGCCGACTGTTGAGATCGGGGCGCTGAGGCCGGACGCGTGCTGTGTGGTCAGGGTCAGGGGTGGGGCGCAAAGCAAGGCCACGAGGGCGGGGTCCAGGTTCCGGCCGACTGTGTGGACCGCGGGAGCCTGCGGATGGGGTCGGCCTCCGTGTGGGTTTGTGGGTTTGGCTGGGGGTCTCAGGCGTAAACTGGAGGCCTGGGCTATCTGGCAAGCTGGGCGGGGCCGTGCCCATTGGTTGTGGGCGGGGCTTAGAGGTAGGCGAGTTGAGGCTCGTGGGGCCCGAGTGCCCAGCAGGTGTGCCCCGCGGCGCTGTGTGCAGGATCTCCGAGCCAGGCTTGGGGCGCGCGCACCTTGCACTTTTGGGTACTTCATGAGCACTAGGAAGGCGTGGCGCAGCGTGGTGCCCACGGTCTCGGTGCCGCCAAAGAGCAGGTTATGTGTGGTCATCAGCAGGGTATCCATGTGGAAGTGGCTGTGCGGGTCCTGCTTCTCCTGCGGGGGTTGAGGGGTGGCGATATGAGCCCGGGCCGGATCACTGACCACAGGCTCAGAGTCTGTGCGACCCGCTCCCCACAGATCTGCACGCCTCCTGCTGGGTGTGTCCGTTCAGTCCCTACCCTGTTTAACTTTCTTTCCTCGGGGAAGCTGGGGAGCGCGAAAGGGCCGGGTAGAGAAAATCTCAGCCGCAGGGCCCACGGTTAACAGATCCTTAAGGACTTCTTAATGAGCTGTTAATTGGCGATGGGCCCCCTAGTGGCCAGGTGTTCCAACTTCACTCCCCAGATGTAGGGAGACCGGTCTCAAACCCGCTCAACCCGGGATCCTCGTTGGTCTGAGGCGGAGGGAAGCAGGTCAGACCAGAGATGCGACTTCCAGGCCAGGCTTACTTGTGCCATCTTGTTGAGAAAGCAATCGATGAAATCCCGGGGAGAGCTGGGGTCGAGGGAGTCCTGGTGGTCGCGGACGCTGCGGGCGATGAGGTCCTTCATGCACCCGTAGTTCTGGAAAAGGCGTCGGTGCGGCCCGGGTACCCAGTCCAGGAGGCTCGGAAAGATGTTGTACAACTGGGGATGAGGGAGAGTCGGAGGGGTTTGGAGGATCAGGTAGCGCAAGCGCGCGCTCGTATGTGTGGAGGGGTTGCCAGCGAGGTCAGGGTGGAGCAGGTAGGCACGGGCGGGGTTTTGTGGGTCAGCTGGGTTCTGGAGAGACCGAGGTGGGGCGGGGGCCCTCGGTGTCTGTGGAGACTGACCTTGGCTAGACAGCTTAGGGCGATGCGGGGGCGGAGCCAGACGGGAAGGGGCGGGGCCAGGGAGGGTCCAACGCATCCTCTCCCCGCCCACTGTTTCCCGTTTCCCAGGACTGGATGAACCCCAACCCTGTCCCGCCCAACCTGGGCCTCCTGACCTCTCCCCAGGGGCCGCTCATGATTTGGAAGTTGTCACTGATGAGGCGGATAATGGTGAGCAGACGCTCATCGTCGTAGTCAAAGCGGCTGCCGAAGATCACAGAGCAGATAATGTTGGACACGGAGCGGCTGAGCACAAACGTGGGGTCGAAGGGCTTGCCTGCGAGTGAGGGGCGGAGGGGGTCAGGGGGCGCGTTGTGCAACACCCCAGACCCCGAGCGGCACTAGAGCGCACGACATCCAGCCCAACCATGCCTATGGGACTCGCAGCACAGAGCAAATGGTCTTGGCCACCTGACCTGCAGCGTAACACCCCGGGTCCTTGGCAACACGCCAGGCAGGACAGAACCCACAACATCCTTTGGCACAATGACAACACCACCAAGCAGCGGAACAGGCTATTCTTCACGATACAACACACAGCACACACCACGCAAAACAACATACATACAATACACAACACAATACAATCGCGCATCAGGGTCTGCCAACACCACGACCTCACCCAGAAATGGCACAGCAACACGACGCGACACCTGACACCCAATGATCCGACGACGGAACAGATCACAGACAATAACACATGAGGCATCACAACAACAGCATGGCCCGGAAACTGAGTCTGGAGTTAGGTCGACATAGTTTGGATTTTGGCTTGGCCGCTCAGTTTCGGTGTGGCCCGGATGAGCCGACTTCCCTTCTCTGAGCCTTGGTTTTCTCGTCTGTAAAATGGGCTTGATGACAGTCTTCTCCTCATGGAGCTGTTTTAAGGAGTCAGTAAAAGTGTGACTGGCTAAGGGCCTGGCCCATCATGAGCCTGTGTGAACCACGGTGGTGTGGTAGGCTGAATAGTGGCCCCCCCAAATATCCATGTCCTCCTCTCTAAGAGCCTGTGAACACGTGATTAAGTTAAGGATTTTGAGATGCGGAGATTATTCTGGTTTATCCACGGGGGCCTAATGTAATCACAAGGGAGGCAGAAGGGTCTGAGTAAGAAAAGGTGATGTGTTGGTGGGAAGAGAGGGAGAAAGAGAGAGAAGAGAGGGAGAGATTTTGGAAGGTGCTATGTTGCTGGCTTTGAAGATAGGGGAAGGGGCCACAAGGCAAGGATGCAGGGCGCCTCTAGAGGCTGGAAAAGGCAAGGAAATGGATTCTCCCCTAGAGCTTCCAGAAGGAGCCAGCCCTGCCAACCCATTTTAGTTTTATGGACTTCCAGAACTGTAAGAGAATAAATTTGTGTTGCTTTAAGTCACTAAGTTTGTGGCTTTTCTTTCTTTCTTTTTTTTAAATAGCAGCCATAGGAAACTAACTCAGGCAGTCATTATTGCTTTATTTATATCATATCATTTAATCCCTGAAGCATCACTGGCCACATTTCCCCCCTCAAAAGCCAGCAAGATTTGGAGATCAGGGTAAAGGGCTGTTTGCTTCTCTGCTTCAGTTTCTTCTCCTGTAAATTGGGGTTTATAATAGGTTCTCCTTTACAGAGTTCTTGGAACAGTGCTGGTTACTTTTATTTTTATTTATTTTTATTTTTTAAGTAGGCTCCATGCCCAGCATGGAGCCCAATGCAGGACTTGAACTCACGACCCTGAGATCAAGACCTGAGCTGAGATCAAGAGTCAGATGCCTAACCAACTGAGCTACTCAGGTGCCCTAAGTGTTGGTCATTTTTATTTTTTTTTCATGGGTGAGCAGCTTTGACCTGGGTTCACATCCCAGCTCTGCCACTTCCTGGGCACGTGACTTAAATCTTTCTGGGCCTCAGGTTTATCCTTGTAATAATTTCCCAGGGTTTCAGGGGAGGTGAGATGTGTTCATACATTTGAAGAGTTTAGTATAGTGCCTGGTCCCCAGGAAGCACTCAGTAAATGGGCATTAGTGTGTTGAGTATGGACCTTAGAGACAGGTTTAAATCTTGGCTCCTCCACTGAGTAGCTTTATTATTTCAAGCCAGTTAATTGACCTTTCTGTGCCTCTGTTTCCTCATCTGCAAAATGGATCGTTCAGAGGCTTAAGGGGCTTATGCGTGAAAGTGTGCTTAACACAGGGCCCCACAAGTCGTGCGTTCTCAAGAGTGTCATCATCACCATCATCTTCCACCACAATTATACAAACTGCGTTCAAAATACCACACGGAGGGGCGCCTGGGTGGCTCAGTCGGTTAAGTGTCTGCCTTCCGCTCAGGTCATGATCCCGGAGTCCCCCTGATCGAGTCCCAGGTGGGGCTCCCCGCTCAGCGGGGAGTCTGCTTCTCCCTCTGCCCCTCCCCCCTCTCATGCTTTCTCTCTCTCTCTCTCTCTCTCAAATACATAAATAAAATCTTTTAAAAAATAAAAAATAAAAATCTTTCCTTTAAAAAATTACCACACGGAGGGGGCATCTGGGTGGCTCAGTGGGTTAAGTGGTGGACTCCTGTTTTCTGCTCAGGTCATGATCTCAAGGTCAGGAGATCAAGCCCCGTGTGTGTCACCGCACTCAGCAGGGAGCCGGCTTGAAGATTCTCTCCTTCTGCCCCTCCCTGCCCACTCTCTCTCCCTCCCTCTCTCTCTCTGATAAATAAATCTTAAAAAAAAACCCAAAAAAACACCACACAGAGACAGCAACAGAGAGGCCGCCACATATCCGCTCACCATTACCTCAAGGAACACAGCACCGGAAGCCGATCCACCTCCAGGGGGCGCCACTCTTACTGCGGGTCAAGTGAGGAGCCTCCAGGGGTTTTGAGCTGGTGCCCACACTCTCTGGCCAGTCCTGACTACTAAGTAGGATGGGTGTGAGTTAGGGGTTATCTACTGCGTTTGGGGACCCCAACCTTCAGTTTTCTTTAGCTCTGCCAGCAGGAAGCTGCCTTCCTCCAGGATCCGCTCCTCAATGCTCCTCTTTCCCATCCCGAAGTTCCGCAGAATCTGGACAGAGAACCTCCTCAGGACCTTCCACCGGTCCCCGTTGGAGAAGGCGATACCTGGAGAGAGGAGAGGGGCCAGCTCAACTGATGCACTTGTCCCCAAGACTACTGCCATCCGAGTCCCCTTTCCTGGTGTTTGCTGGGAGAGAGACTGAGAATTTGGAATCTACCCCCTCCTGGGAAGTCCTACATAACCCTCCAGGCTAGGTCAGGTGCCACAGCTGAGCTTCCATAGGGCTCTGGGCTTCCTCACCATAGTCTTTATCACCCTGCCTCTGTTTCCCTCAACATAGACCTGGTCACTCTGGATTATCACAGTGTGGCCATCGGGCTATCTCCTTCTCTAAGCTGTGAAGGTGGGGGTGGGAGTGGAAGGACGGAGGGGCTGTCTTGGTCACCACTGTGTCCCCAGCATTGCCAGAGCAGAGCTTACCACATGGGAGATGTTGGTGAATGCTTATTAATTAATGAAAGCACAAATAAGGGAGAAAGGAGAAATAAACACTGAGACATTGGGACTTCATCCAGGAACAAGACAGACCCTGTTCTCTTCTTTCCCTGGACTCAGGGTCTTTGCACAGGCTGGTCCTTCTTCCAGAACACTCTTCACCCTCTGTCTGCTCCTGACTGGTGATCTTCATCTTTTAGGTCTCAACTGAGAGGTCCCTTCCTCCAGGAAGCCCTTGCTGGCCCTCCCTCCCTGCCTGACTCAAGTGCTTCCTCTGGGCTCCCAAAGTT
The DNA here is from genome assembly GCF_011800145.1 of Mirounga leonina. Classification (NCBI taxonomy): domain Eukaryota; kingdom Metazoa; phylum Chordata; class Mammalia; order Carnivora; family Phocidae; genus Mirounga; species Mirounga leonina. The sequence goes on along the minus strand of NW_023270459.1, from coordinate 339,788 downwards.
TCCCTGCCTCCCCATCCCAGCCCTGACCACTGTAGGTGGTCATAGTCTGTTGATGGGACTACAGTAGGATAAGGTCTCCGATGTGTTTATCTCTGATTTCCCCGGAGCAAGCAGAGAACTAGATGCTGAAGAAGAAAAAAATCTCAGTGATTGCCTTGTATTGTCTGCATTATCTCATTGACTTGTAACAACTTTTTCATGCTAGCTGACTCAGGGTCAGAGAGAGGAAGCCACTTGTCCAAAGGTACATAGCCAGTAAGCAGCAGAACCCTGTTTTTTGTTACCCTCTGTACTATGTATTGAAGAATTAGATGGTAGCTATTTTTAGTAACAGATAATGTATGTATCCAGATGTTCTCTGTGCAAAAGTAGCAAGGTGACTTTCTCAATTGCTCTGTGTCCACCTCCTTGCATTTGGTGTACGTGGGCTGGTGAGGTCATAAGATCAAGCCCAGGAAGGGGACATGAAGGTGGAAAGTGTATTCAATACACAATAGTGGGTTTTTGCCTTTAACCAGAGCACTTTACTTCCAAATTCTGGAACAGCTGGGACTCATCTAGTCAAGGGGACCGGGGGAGCCCTAGGGCTTCTTTAGGAGTAGAAGAATAGTCCAAGGTGCAAGCCTCCAAGATCTCCTTTTCAATCAGAGCAACTTTCTGCCAACTTACTCTCTCTCTCTCCTTTGTCATTTATTGGGCCCCGTCATATATGGCTTCTTTTGAATAAATGATTAATGTTAAAAAAAAAAAAAGAAAACCCACAAGACTAGGTGATTTCCAAACCTAAGGAGGACAGGATATTGAGATAGAAGAGGTTTGGAGTTGATGTGAGTTGCTGGATGGGTGGATTTGGGTTTGGCTTTGGATGGGGATGACAATGGGCAATGGGGGGGGCGGTTATGGGACTCAGGATAAAATTGGGTTTGAGGTTGCCGATGGGAATGGAGTTGTGTGGAATGGGAAGGACTGGTAGACTGGGGTTGAGATTGAGCTTGGGCTTGGGTAGATATGTGACAGGGTTGGTTTTGGTGTTGGTAGTTTGATTAGGGTTGAAAATGGAAGTGGGGACTGAAAACTTCAATAGGTGATTGAGATAGAAGATAGGGCGGGGGAGAAAAATGATGGTGGAGTTCAGTTTGACTGAAGGGTTAGGATGGGGTTGATAACAGATTTTCAAGTGGAGACTGGGAGAGGGTTCATAATGGAAATGGAGGGAGGGAGATGAATCAGCGTTGCAGATACAGATGAAGTTGATTTTGGAATGGGGAACATGGAGGTAAGGTTGATGAGGACTGGGTTGAGGTGGGCAATGTGGGCTGGGCCAGATAATTTGGCCACTTGACTGAGATGGAAATTTGATGATGTGGTTAGGCTAGAGGTAGGGATTGGGATGAGAATGGAGTTGGAGTTGGATGGAGGTGGGGATTGGTGTGGAAGTGCATTTCAAGATGGTGGTGGGATGTGGGGATAGGGAAGGTGAAACAGACTACCTCGACTAGCGCTGTCTGGCACCATCCTAGCTGGTGTAATTGGTGAGATCAGTGGCCCTGAGTATCACTAAAATTGGGAGGACAGTCCCCCACCCTTACCCGCTCCCTCAGTGTGGAATGAGTTGGGGTGGAGAAGATGGGGGGCAGGCTTACCATTGCCCTTAGTGAAGTTGAAAAAGACAGGGTAGTCACCACGGCCACTAAAATCCTCCCCTTGGTCCACAAGGGCCTCCTTCACAGCTTGGTATCCGCTGAGGACAACCACACGCCTGGGCCCCAGGTGCACCGTGTACACGGAGCCATACTCCTTGCTCAGCTGGGAGTAGGAAGACAGACGTCACAGGGGGGTCTGGGGCCCTGAGACCCCTCCCCCAGTTATTCCCCCCTCCTCCAAGCCTAGGTCCTTGCACCTTGGTGAGAGAGGCCAGCATGTCTTGGGAGCGCAGCTGCAGCAGGTTTCCCAGGAATGGGAGAGGCCTGGGGCCTGGAGGCAGCCGGCCCTTGCCCTTGGAACTGAGGATCAGGAACAGACAGGTGAGAGCCAGGAGCCCGAGCAAGATGGCTATGCTCAGACTGTCCATGGTGAAAGCAGCTGCAAGCATCTGGAGGGCAGAGTGGGAAAGGGCAGGACTGGGAAGGGAGTGGGATCCCTTCATTCCGCATCTCCTGGGACTTGCCTTCCCCAGGCCCTAGAAGTGAGGGCAGGTGAAGAAAAGAAAGGAGGTAGGGAGAGTCAGGGACAGGGAAAGGCCAGGGATTGAGGGAAGAGAAGGGGAGAGGAGGGGAGGGAGAGAGAGAGGACACGGAGACAGGCAGAGACAGTCAAAATACAGTGAGACTGACAGTAAGAGAGACAGCAACAGACAGAGACAGACAGAGAGACAGAGAGACACATGGAGATAATGAGGGATATGGAAAAACCAAGTGAGGTATCTGAGTATCTGTAGATGTCCGCCTATCATCTATCTGTCTGTCTATCATCATCTATCATGAGACCGAATCTCACACAGAGACAGTGATAAGAGATAGAGACACACGGGTAGAGACAGACAAATGAAGACACAGAGCTAGAGAAAGACAGAAGACAGAGATGGAGAGACAGAGAGACACATACTTCCTGAGAGACATACAGACAGACATTGAAAGAGAAAGAGCAGGAAAGAGACAGAGCTAAACAGAGACTGAGGGAGAGAGAGAGAGAGTGACACAAAAGAGAGATGCACTGAGACAGACACACAGACACACACACGGAACATTAGACAGAGACACGCAGAGACAGAGACCAAGACAGACTGGAGACAGGGAAGGGGGCAGAAGCAGAAGCGGAAGTAGAGGGGAAAGAACCAGGGGTTCTGACCCCAGGGGCTCAGTCCACAGAGAGATGCCACCTTCTGGGTAAAGCACCAGTACCGAGGTCCTGGTGCCCAGCCCCGCTGCGGGCTCTAAAACACGTGTCTAATGAATGAACACAGAGCCAGAGAAAGCCCCAGAAAGACAAGCCCAGGGGCCTTGAGAACCCTTGGAGGAGGTGACAAGGGAGATCCCAGCCAGTCTTAGCGACAGATGAAGCCGGTGACCCCTCTCTTGAGAACCCTCCTCCTCTGTGACCTGCACCTTGTCCTTTACCTGCTGAGCGGAGGTGTGATCTGCTCCAGTTCTGTGCCCTGCAGCTCTGGGTATGCCTGAGGGGTGGGGGCTGCTCTTAAATCATCTCTGTCCACACCCCCTGCTCCCCCCCACCCTGCGCCGTTTTCCCAAGGACTTTTAATCCCTTCTATTTTCTTGCCTTACCTTACGAATGGCTTGGGGCTCGCAGCCAGCTGGAGTGATGCCTCGGCTGGGTACCACTCCTTGGGAGCCCTCCAGTGGCCTCTTTGAGGCTGACCTCAGCTCTCCTTACTGTGCTCAGTAGTGCCATTTGCCCTGCAGTAGGCAAAATCTTTTCCACTATTTCTTTAAAGATTTTATTTACTTATTTGAGGGGAGGGGCGTGAGCGAGGAGAGGGGGAGGGAGAGGGAGTATCTGAAGCAGGCTCCAAGCCCCGAGTGAGCTTGACACTGGGCTCCATCTCATGACCCTGAGATCATGACCTGAGCCGAAATCAAGAATCAGAGGCTTAACCAACTGAGCCACCCAGGTGTCCCCAAATTTTCCCTTTTTTTGCCATTTGGGGTCCTGGGTCTGGTTTTGGGTCTGATCTGAGGTTTCGGGGCTTGACCAAATGAGCCAGGGATTGGGGCAGGGTCTTTTTGGTGTGTGGGGCACTTGGCTCTATTTCTCTGGGTTCAAGTTCATTTCTGCCCCTGACTGGTCACATGACCCCAGGCAAGTTCCTTTCTGTTCTGGGCTGGAGTTCTCCCATTCTCTGTCTCTCGTGGTTTGTCTCTGAAATTCTGTGTGTCTCACTTTGCTTCTGCCTCTGAAACTTTTTGTCTCTCTTTATGTCTCTGTCTCTCTCGTCCTCCCACCCTCTGCGTCTCTGGGTCTCTCATCTCTGTCCTGTCTCTAATTCTCTCTGTGCTTTTTCTCTTTCTCTCTGACTCCTTCTCCCTGTAAGTCTTTCTCAGTCATCGTCTCCTCCTGACTCTCTGGGAGTCTCTCTCTTTCTGTCTCTCACGCCTCTATGAGTCAGACTACAGTGAAGTGGGCTGAGGTTGAGGGAGGATTTGGGGGAAATGCAGGAGAACGGACTTCAGATTTGGGTTTGTGGTTGTTTTTTTTTTTTTTAAGATTTTATTTTATTTTAGAGAGAGGGCAGAGAGAGCGTGAGTGGGTCAGGGAGGGGCAGAGGGAGAGGGAGAAAAAGAATTCCAAGCAGGCTCCACGCTCAGCGTGGAGCCCGATGTGGGGCTCGATCTCACGACCCTGAGATCACGATCTGAGCCAAAATCAAGAGTCACACGCTTAACTGACCGAGCCATCCAGGCGCCCCTAAAGATTTTATTTTTAAGTAATCTCTATACTCAACGTGGAGCTCGAACTCATAACCCTGAGATCAAGAGTCTCATGCTCTCCCAATCGAGCCACCCGGCACCCCTGGACCTCAGATTTGAATGACTCCCCTGCTGCCTTCTGCCTACACAGTCTTCCCCCTGCTCTCCTCAGCCCCCACCAACTGTATCTGCTCCGGGTTACTGCCCCAAACACTGGCCAGGTCAGAAGGGCAGGTTGTAGGGGTGCCTGGGTGGCTCAGTTGTTAAGCATCTGCCTTCGGCTCAGGTAATGGTCCCAGGGTCCTGGGATCGAGCCCCGCATCCGGCTCCCTACTTGGCGGGAAGCCTGCTTCTCCCTCTCCCACTCCCCCTGCTTGTGTTCCCTCTCTCGCTGTGTCTCTCTCTGTCAAATAAATAAATAAATCTTAAAAAAAAAAAAAAGAAGGGCAGGTTGCAAAAGCATGGATCTAGGCTAGGACTCCAGTGCTAGGAGTTAGGGTAGGGAAGAGAGCCCCTGAGGTCAAGGCTCAGGGAGGCTAGGTGGAAGTGTGGGTGTCCCCAAAGGTCCGTGGGTATACACCGTGTTTGCCTTTCCCATGGAGGCAAGGGAGGAAGTGCTTGAAGATCCTGGGAAACCTGACACCCCAGGTCCTAGGCACGTGGCAGGATGGAGGTGGGGCCCGTGCTCTTGGGTAAGTCCCAGAGAGGCTGGTTAGGGGTGAGTCCTGGAAGAGGGGTGAAGGCTTGATTATAGGATTATATATCTCAAGTTTCCCTTGGCATCTACTCCTACTTCTGGGCGAGGGGGCAGGACTGGATCCATCTGAAGCCTGTAAGTTACTTTTCACTGACCCTAGAACTGAGTTGAGAGGGTCTTGATGGGGCTGCCTCACTGGGGAACTTGGCATTCATGAGAAGGGTTTTTTTTTTTTTTAAGATTTTATTTATTTAATTGACAGAGAGAGAGAGAGAGAGAGAGACAGCGTGAGAGGGAACACAAGCAGGGGGAGTGGGAGAGGGAGAAGCAGGCTTCCGGCTGAGTAGGGAGCCCAATGAGGGGCTCGATCGCAGGAGCCCGGGATCATGACCTGAGCTGAGGCAGTCGCTTAACCAACTGAGCCACCCAGGCGCCCCATGAGAAGGGGTTTTAAGGGGCTTTGAGTTCTTCTTGTAGTCTGACTTGCTCTTCTGCTACAGAGAAAACGTTGGGTAGGGAGGGCTGTGTTGTAGGGTTTCAGACACTTAAATGACTGAGACACCCAGGCATCCCTAGAGCTGCTGATTGATTAAATGAATGAAATGAATTTCCCGTCATATGCTTTCTAAGTACCTCTAGCTTGGAGGTCAAGGAATAGGGAGAGTTTGGGGAGAGATGTCCAGGCACAGGCTTTATCATCATGCCGTGGAAGGGAACTCCTTATAGGCTCCAGGTTCCTCTGCACGGTCGATGAGACTTTTTTTCAGAACCTCTAACCCGGACAGCACTCTTCAGTGTTGGAGGGCTCATGAACTGCTCTGCACAGAAGCCATACTGGATGCTATGTGTTGGGGAGTGAGGATGGGGGACACCAAGGGACACAGCTCTGGATTTTCAAGGGAATCAGAAGTTGGGAGGATTTGGTTAGGAGATAAGCCTTGTCTAATACCATGTGAAACAAGATTTTTTTTTTTAAGATTTTATTTATTTATTTATTTGACAGAGAGACATACAGCGAGAGAGGGAACACAAGCAGGGGGAGGAGTGGGAGAGGGAGAAGCAGGCTTCCCGCCGAGCAGGGAGCCCGATGCGGGGCTCGATCCCAGGACCCCGGGACCACGACCCGAGCCAAAGGCAGACGCTTAACGACTGAGCCACCCAGGCGCCCCGTGAAACAAGATTTTTAAAAAATCTACCTTCTAAGAATATACAATGGTGAAAAGACAGTCTTCAATAAATGGTGCTGGATTCCCAACTACTGGACAGCTACATGCAAACAAATGAAACTGGACCACTTTCTTACACCATACACAAAAATAAACTCAAAATGGATTAAGACCCGAACTTAAGACCTGAAATCACAAAACTCCTGGAAGGAAACAGGCAGAAATCTCTTTGATATCTGCTTTAGCCATATTTTTCTAGATATATCTCCTAAGACAGGGGAAACAAGAGCAAAAATAAACTATTGAGACTATACCAAAATAAAAAACTTTTGCACAGCGAAGAAAACCAACAAAACAGCACAGAAAATCAACAAAGCAAAAACGCAACCTACTGTATAGGAAAAGATATTTGCAAATGCTATATCTGATAAGGGGTTAATATCCAAAATATATAAAATACTTATACAACTGAACACCAAAAAAGCAAACAATCTGATAAAAAAAAAATGGGCAGGGGGCTCGAATAGACATTTTTCCAAAGAAGACATCCAGATGACCAATAGACACATGAAAAGAGGCTCAGCATCACTCGTCGTCAGGGAAATGCAAATCAAAACCACAATGATGGGGGCCTGACCAGCTCAGCTGGAAGAACTCGTGACTCTTGATCTTAGGGTTGTGAGTTCGAGCCCCATGTTGGGTGTAGAGATTACTTAAATAAAACTTAAAAAAAAAAAAAAAACACACACCAGACCCATAAACACAGAGAACACACACAGAGAGAACGGATGGTTCCCAGAGCAGGGAGGGGGAAGGGCTAAATGGGTGAAGGGGGGCGGGTAGAGCCTTCCAGTTATAAGTCATGGGGATGAAAGGTACAGCATAGGGAATATGGTGAATGGTATCACAAAAGCACAATAGCTTTGTTTGGTGACAGATGGGAGCTACACTTGTGGTGAACGTAGCATAACATATAGAATTGTCCAATCGCTATGTGGTACCCCTAAACTAATGTCACATTGTGTGCCAACTACACTTCAATAAAAAAAATAATCTGCATGGGGCACCTGGGTGGCTTAGTCAGTTAAGCGTCTGCCGTAGGCTCAGGTCATGATCTCAAGAGTCCTGGGATCGAGTCCCATGTCGGTCTCCCAGCTCAGTGGGGAGACTGCTTCTTCCTCTCCCTCTTCCTGCCTCTCCCCCTGCTTGTACTCTCTCTGTCTCTCTCTCAAATGAATAAATAAAACCTTAAAAAATAATAAAAAAAATAAAACCCCAGTCTTCAAGTTAAAAAAAAAAAATCTGCATGCTGGGTTTAGCTCCACAGATCGCCTTCTCTGTTCTTCAAACTCATCTGCATGGCTCACTCCTTCATTCAGATCCCTAATCAAATTCTCTTCCTCACAGAAGCTTTTCTGATCATCTTATGGGAAACAGGCACCTTCATCCCTCTGCAGCCATGAATTGCTGTATCTTCTTGAGGCGCTCACTGCTCCCTGACGTTTAGAATACATGTGTGTTTATCTATTTACAGCCTCTGTGCTCCTGGGAAGTGATAAGAGTGTCCACCGTGCTTGACTCATAGTAGGTGCTCAAGGAATGTTTAGTGAACCAACAGACATTAGAGAGGCGTGGACTCTGGAATCAGACAGACTTGGGCATGAGTACCAGCTCTACCTTGTCCTTTCTGTGTGTCCTGGATAAGTGAGCCACAGTGACCTCAACTGACAAATGGGGTATTGGTCTCTGCACCATCAGGCTGTTGAGAGAACTCTGTGAACTTAAGCATGTCATGCTCCTCCTCTGTTCCTGGGCACAAGGAGCTCCCGCAGAAAAGAACAGTCACATCCCTCCAGAGCCTTCTCCATTTCAACCCTGGGGACTCACAGACACTCCCGCTCATTATCCCTTCAGCCTCCCTTTGGCATGCAAAGGGTCAAGGGCAGTGGGAACGTGGCTTCCTTATTCAGTCCCAGACCTGGAGACTTGACCCGGGGTTCGGGGTTCAAAGCAAAGATGGGGGAGCTGAGGAAGTAAAGACAGACTTAAGGACCTAGAGATTTGAGTGGAGCAGAAGGGGATGAACCCTCTCTCCTCCCACAGGCACATCAATGCAGGTGAGAACACAATATTAACCCGTTCCCCTAGAAAGAGCCATTAGTGGAGAATAAGTAAGAGATTGGAGAATAAGCCAAGGAGAAACATGTGGAAGAAGGTTACAGGCAGAATCAAACAACCACAGATATTCCATATCAGTGGGACAGATAACACTGGGGGGAGAACCCTTGAAGGGCTTGGAGGAGGGGCTGGCTTTATGAGGACAAGACACCGAGAAACTGCAAGCACAGGGGCTCCGGAGAAGAGCTGCCTGGGAAGAAGGGGCAAGAATCAGAGAAGCACAACTAGAAGACACTGGGAGGGGAGTTCTCACACGGGATGGGGTGTGGGGGGCAGGCAAAGACAGACTCCCAGGGGAGGAAGATCCCAGAGGTGAGAGTGATGGACAGACGGAGCAGGTCGGAAGGATTGTCCTATTGTCTGCTGGGCTGATGGTGGCTGCCCACTTTAGATGGGGCACCTGCTCTCAGCCCCCAGTCCCCTCCCAGCCCAAATCTCTTGCTGGTGACCTGGGGGCATTTGAGTGTAGGGGACGGTAGGTATTAAAGGGCATTGGATGCCAGGCTGAGGAGCTCAGACTTTGTTTCCTAGGTCCTGGAACACGGTTGCTGAGTGATGAGCCCCATTGCACCCAGTGCTTGACTCCCAGTTTACTAAAGACGAGACTAAGGACCTCCTGGCTGAGAGCTGAGGCAGAGACCCCCAGGCTGTCTGTGATCAGAGAAAGAAGGAGAGGAGTCTACCAGGGAATAACTGAGTGGTACAATTGGGACAATCACTCCATCCGAACTGGCCTCCATAATAGAGGACACTGTCATTTTCCACCTGTATCATTGTATATCCCTCTTCCTGCCTCTAGCCAGTCCTCACCTTCTTGATGGAGCCAGAGTAATCTCTCTCAAAATCACCACGTCTTTAGTTCATTCATTAATCGAGTCAACAAATATTAATCGAACATCAATAAGTATAGGCACTGGAGATAGAGCAAAGAATAAAACAGACAAAAATGCCCTGCTCTCACGGAGTTGACATTTTAGCTGGGTTACCTCCCGTGCACAGCTGTGAGTGTATCCCTAGGATCGATGGCTAGAGCCAGGATTGCTGGCTTGGATTTGGCATTGCCAAATTGCTCTGCAAAGCAGCTGAACTAATTTGTACTCCCACCAACTGTATATAAAGAAAGATTCCTGTGTTGTCATTCAATCCTCGATCCCATCAGTTATAAAATTTTGCTAATCCAATGAGTGTGAAATTCTATCCCGCTTTCATTTACTTTTCTTCAATTGGCCAGCTGCTGAGTTGAGTGTGGGTGTTGGCCATTCAGTTTCCTGGACTGAAGACTGCCTCTGAATATCTTTTTTTTTTTTCTTATTGGTTTATAGGAGTTTATTTTTAGTCTGATCACTAATTCTTGGTTGGAAGGCCTCAGTCTCTTCCGAGGGCTCAGCCCCTGGCTGGGTCAGGCCCTCCTGGGATGATCTTACTTTATGATTAACCTCAAGATCAATGGATTTGGTACTCTAATTACAACTGGAAAATCCCTTTTGTCATATAATGTAACATAGTCATGGGAGTGACATACTATCCTATTCACACGTCCCACCCACACCCAAGGGAAAGAGATTATATGAAGGTGTGCGTCCTTGGAGGATCATTTTTAGAATTCTGCTTACCACACTTATTACAAGAAGTTAAATGATTTTTTTCTTCTTAAAGGAGGAGTGTTTGATTTCATAGATTCTCTCTACAGTTTTTGTTGTTGTTTTGTGCTTCATTCATTGCTGCTATTAAGTTTATTATTTCTTTCCCTTTCCCTTTTAGAACAGATTTCTCTGTTGTTTTTTATTTTTCCTATATTGGATGCTAAACTCCTTAATTTGCAGTTTTCCTATTTTCACACATAAGCACTTCTCTTGAAAGTCTGCTTTACCTGCCTCCTCTGAGTGTTGAGATGTAGATTCAGCTGTAAACATTTTAAATTTCCAATGTGATTTCTACTTGGTTCGTCCATTATAGAGCAGTATGCTTCAACATTCCTAAGCATTTTGGTGTTTGATCTCCTCTTTATTGTCGATGATTTCTTTCTCTCTTTCTCCCTCTCTTTCTGCATTGCAAACAGACTGTATTGTCTATGATATCATTTCCTCAACATTTATAAACATTTATGTCTTGGCCTGGTTTGGGGCTAATATTTATAAAACCTCACATGTGATCGAAAGGAATGAGGATTCACAAATGAAGAGTTTAGGGATCTACAGTGGTTAATTGGATCAACCTAATTATCTTTTTCAAATATTCTATACCTTTACTAATTTTTTTATCTGTTTGATTTATCAAACTTACTGCTGGGGTAAGTTACAATCTTGTAATTTAGAGCTATATTGTCATATGTCGGGATTTGTATATTTTCTTGGTGCATCGCTCCTTTTATCACAATATTCCTGTTGCTCCTAATAATTCTGTTAAAATAAAAAAGTGGAGACCAGCCTTGAAAACACCCTGACCAGACAAAACCAGTGCAGTCATTAAAAACTAAGCTTCGTGTAGCTTATGTTGGAAGATTAACTTGACCTGGATCATTTCTTGCTTATGCTTCTGGAAATGATGTGCAAAACTTGACCTGTTTCCCAAGGTTGATATAAGGTAACCACTGACCAATAATTAAGAAAATCTTCATGGGCGCCTGGGTGGCTCAGTCAGTTGAGCATCTGCCTTCGGCTCAGGTCGTGATCTCAGGTCCTGGGATCGAGCCCCACATCAGGGCTCCCTACTTAGTGGGGGGTCTGCTTCTCCCTCTGCCCCTCCCCCAGCTTATGCTCTTTCTTTCTCAAATAAATAAATAAAATCTTAAAAAAAAAGAAAACTTTCAATCGTTTAAGAAAACTCCAATATTATAACCAATCCCTGTGAAGAATAAACAGTCACTGCTTTCTCACAATATAAGCTGCTTTATAACAGCAATATACCCCTGAGCCTCATTCTATGTTTTGGTTTGAATGCTCCTAGTTTGCAAACTCTTTCTGGTGTGTGCACAATAAACTTCTACTAATTGCTATTTAAACAATTCATTGGTTTTACTTCTTTTATTTCTGTACTTTTGACATTTCCTTTTGCCATAATGTCAATTTTATATTATAGAAGTATAGCCACACTGTCTTTCTTTCAGAGGACATTGGGCTGCTTTGTCTTCTCCCATTCATTGATATTTATCCTTTCTGTGCCCTGTGAGATTTGTTTTTTATTTTTTAAAAGATACTAGCTTTTATTTATTTATTTTAAAGTATTTGTTCATTTATTTGTTTATTTATTTAGAGTGCAAGCAGCGGGAGGGGCAGGGGAAGTGGGAGAGAGAGACTCTCAAGCTGACTTCCTGCTGAGCACGGAGCCTGACCTGGGACTCAATCTCAGGATCCTGAGATCATGACCTGAGATGAAATCAAGTGTCGGATGCTTAACCAACCAAGCCACCTAGGTGCCCCTTTTACTCTTTCTATAAAGGGGATCGTGCAGAATGTACCTTATGCCTGATTTCTTTGGCTCAGTATTTTCCCAGGACAGTGTGGTGAATGAGAGTGTGGGCTCTACAGCCAGGCTGCCTTGGGCGAGTTATTGAATTTCTCTGTGCCTCAGTTTACTCATCTGTGCAATGAAGATAATAGCAGCAACTAACTCTTGGGGTTGTTGTAAGGATTCAATCAGTTGAAAATTTAAAAGCACTTAGAACAGTGCTTGACATGTAGGGAACACTGAGCACATGCTTAATGTTTACTGGAGTCATTGACAGTTTCCAAGCTCTTGGCCATCTGGTTACACTTTGGCTTTTGTGGAAGACTTTCAAAGGAGGGAGCAATGGCCATCGTCGTACCCAAGATTACATCATACCTAAGATTACATTTATGGCCAAGCCTGGGCAAGATCCCTACACCCCTGCCTTCCCTAATTCTTCCTTCCCCTAAGCCCCAGAGATGCCTGGGATCTCAGTTGAGAGCTGAGTTGGGTTTAGCTGCTATGTGGGGAGTGACCCTTCCAAACTGTTGGAGTGGGGATGGGCTGGGTTTGGACAAGAAAGCTCTGGAAAGTTGGTGGATGGAGGTGATTCCTCTCATTGCTTCTGGTACTACTTGCAGTCACACCCATGTTCTCTATTAGCTTTGGGATTTGGGGGATTAGCCTTCATTCCTTCTTCTGTGTTGTCTTTCCCTGTGTGTGGCAGTCAGCCAACCTCAAACCCTTCTTTTGCAGGAGCTCTGCGTTAGCAAACCAAACTGGTTCCAGCCATCCCCTTCCTCACAAGAGGTGAGTAGGGAGGATTTATGATGACTGGTGGAAAGAAACCTCATTTTCTTAGAAGAGATTTGCTACCAAGGAGAGCTATAGATGTCATTGGTAAAGATGAATGCAGAAGAATCTTGGAATCTAGATTTTTGGGTGTCCTTGATTCTAAGATTGGGGGAGTCTGAGATTCTCAGATGCTTATTCTAGTACTAAAATTTGTTTCTGAGTGTCAAGGGAAGTCTCATCTTGAAGAATTACAAAATGATGACAATTTGTGAATTGTCAAGGGTCAAAGTGCACTGATGTCTGCCACTTATTTTGAAATGTATCAAAAAATAGATGAATTGGTGGAAGGATCAGAGAATGTATAGATGGATAGATGTGTCATAAAGCAAGTATGGTAATGCTGACTACAGAATCTAGGTAGTGGTTTACTGTATAATTCTTTCAACTTTTCTATATATTTCCAAACTATCGTAAGAAAATGTTAGGAGAATACGATACTATTCACCTTTGTCTCTTAGTGGAGACAGCTGATTCCCTTGGAAGAGTTAATCAGTTGAGATTTTTTTAAAAAAGATTTTATTTATTTATCAGAGAGAGAGAGCACAAGCAGGGGGAGCAGCAGAGAAGAAGGGAGAAGCAGGCTCCCACTGAGCAGGGAGCCCAATGCAGGACTCGATCCCAGAACCTCGGGATCATGACCTGAGCTGAAATCAGATGCTTAACCGACTGAGCCACCCACGTGCTCCTCATCAGCTGAGATTTTCAAATGGGAGTTGAGTCAGCACTCAAGACTGCTGGAAGGATGTAACAGAGCTTGACAAAGGCTTTCCTCCCAAAGATCCGGGATTAGGACTTCTGTTACAAGTGGCGGAAATCTAACTCAAACTAGTTTAAACAAAAATGGGCATCTATTTTTGGGAGCTATGGGGCAAGCCATGAGGAGGCAGATAGGCTGGATTCAGGCTTTATGTGATGTCTTCAAGGACTCTGTTTTTCTTAATCTCTTTGCACTCTTTGCCCTATCTATCTATCTATCTATCTATCTATCTATCTATCTATCTATCATCTATCATCTATCTATTTTTATTAAGTAGGCTCCCCGCCCAGCATGGAGCCCAAAGCAGAGCTTGAACTCACAACCCTGAGCTACAGACCTGAGCCGAGATCAATAGTCAGATGCCTACCCAACTAAGCCACCCAGGTGCCCTGCTTCTTTCTGACTTTACTGTCTGACAGGCATTATCCCTGTGAGGGAGAAGAGCTGCTGGAAGTCTGAGGCTTACCTTGGCTGTGGTGGATTGTTTTATTTTCAAAATGTCTTCTTCCCTCCCATGGGTCCTTTCCTTAGGAGAAGATTACACTTTCCTGTGTCCGCTGACAGGCTTGGTCATGTAATTCGCTTTGGCCATGCCTCCTGTTGGCCCTCCTTGTACCTATAGGTCTCGTCGGGTTCCAACAACTGCGCCCTCCCTCTGAACCTTCAAGGATGCAGTGCAGCCTCTCCGTAGCTAATATTCCGCCACCCCTCGCTGGATTTCCCTCAGTTTTGTAAATAGTCCTGTCATTAAACTCTAAACGATCCCATTTGTGTGTGACTCACCTTTCCTGCTGGGATCCTGACTGACACAGCATTTCACGGTATGGCTGCTCCATAATTTGTGTGGTTGGTCATCGGACTACAGTTATTTCCAATCTTTCACTATTGCACGAAGCTGCAACACGTAAGCGTGCGCATAGGTCATTTTGCACACATTTGGGTAAACCTGTAGGATGAACTCTTAGATGAGGGACTGCTGAGTCAAATAATACATATCTTTATAATTTGGGCTGATAGTGTTAAATCATGCTCAGGGGTTGTACTAATCCACAACTCCAGTAGCAGTGGATGAGAGTGAGGGTTGTTTTTTAGACTAAATCCACAATCCAAAACGTTTGGACACCTGTCCTGGAGGCTACTAAGAATTCTCAAGATAGGGATGCCAGATTTCTGGTTAGTAATAGGCAGGTATCTGGAATAACAAATTGAATAAATGAGGCGTGTGAATGTATTTGTTTTCCATCTTGGAATCTCTGATCACAGTAGTTAAGAGAAATTTTTGAAAGTTCATATTAGAATATTTTTATTTTTAAGGGACTATGATTCTGTGTACAGTGATTATAATATTTCAAGTCTTTGGTACTGAGACCATGGTTCCCAGATCTCATGAATCTTTATGCCGTACCTCAAAGATTGTGTGAGTCAAAGGTCTTCAGCTTCTTCCCAAGAGACAGTGCACGTGGATGGTTATAGTCTGAATAGGCACTTGTTATTAGTGTGCTTGTTATGAAACAAGATACGTGGATTTGGGGTTTCCTCGTACCCTCCCATCCCTCCCCCATGGAAAGCATCCGAAACTGGAACCTGAGCTGTTCACACAAATCTGAAAATGTTCGGAACCGGATAACTATGGTGTATTATTGGGGCGTCTGGGTGGCTCAGTTGGTTAAGCGACTGCCTTCGGCTCAGGTCATGATCCCAGAGTCCTGGGATCGAGTCCCACATCAGGCTCCCAGCTCAGCAGGGAGCCTGCTTCTCCCTCTGACCCTCTCCCCTCTCATGCTGTTTCTCTCTCTCAAATAAATAAATAAAATCTTAAAACAAAACAAACTATGGTGTATTATGAAACACACAGGGCTCTGGAGGTTAAGTTACTTCATACTTGACTTTTTTTTCCCTGTGTGTAGAATGAGAAAGGGCATGAAAGAGCCAAAAAGATCTGATTCAAGTCTGGGTATGGCTACTTTTTAGCTGTGTAATCATGACTATGTCATTCAGTGGCTCTGAGACTCCATTTCCTCACTAGCAAAATGAGAATAATGGTCATAAGGAATCAAGGGCCCCAAAGTCATCAATTTGCCTGTCCCACCATGATATATTTTGCTATCCCAACTAGGTCTCCCCAGAATGGCACTCCTCTCATCTCAGAAACATCCCACCCAAGTTTGGTAAAATTCAACCTTTTCCCCATGCATGGAAACCATGGTGCCTTGGCACATTATCCTCGCCACCATATCCTCCCCGTCCTGATATTTATATTTCCTTCTACCACTGTCAAATTGCATGGTTCTTTTTCTCTCAACCAGGACCTTAGCTGGTTTGGGTCACTTACGAGTGATGTAACCCAAAACTTTGTATCTGAATTATCTGACTCTTCAATAGCTTGAGGTTTTTTTTTTTTGCCGTTGTTATAATTTTCTTTTCTTTTTTTTTTTTTTAAAGATTTTATTTATTTATTTGGCAGAGAGAGACACAGCGAGAGAGGGAACACAGGCAGGGGGAGTGGGAGAGGGAGAAGCAGGCTTCCCGCGGAGCAGGGAGCCCGATGCGGGACTCGATCCCAGGACCTTGGGATCATGACCTGAGCCGAAGGCAGACGCTTAACGACTGAGCCACCCAGGTGCCCCCGTTGTTATAATTTTCCACAAACATTCCATAATCAGGCTTTCAGTCTCTGCTAGGGGACACTAGCAAGCAAGGAACTGTATCCTCCTTGTGGATAATCTTTGTGGATTTTCTCTGGTCCAAGGAGAGCCCAGAGAAACAGTACAAGACTGTGATTAAGAGTCGTGGCTTTGCATCTAGACTGCTTCGGTTCAAATACCCAATTCACCATTTACTTGTTCTGTGAGTTTAAGCAAATCATTTCACCTACTGAAGTCTTACTTATTCTCTTTGAAAATGAACACAAACTAGTGGTGTACTGGAACACGCCGGTACCGACTCACGAGAGCCACTGTGCATCTCTTCACAATTCCACTGTTTAGTGACTTTATGTTGAGTTGCTAGCTTGGAATCAGCTAGAAGCCAGAGCATCCCCCTACCCTGACTGCCGAAAGCCAGCTGTTAAACACTTCCCAGTAGGGCGCCTGGGTGGCTCAGTTGGTTAGGTGACTGCCTTCGGCTCAGGTCATGATCCTATAGTCCCGGGTTCGATTCCCGCATCGGGCTCCCTGCTCGGCGGGGGTCTGCTTCTCCCTCTGACCCTCCCCCCTCTCCTGCTCTCTCTCTCTAATAAATAAATTAAAAAAAAAACAAAAACAGGGCGCCTGGGTGGCCCAGATGGTTAAGCGTCTGCCTTCGGCTCAGGTCATGATCCCAGGGTCCTGGGATCGAGTCCCGCATCGGGCTCCCTGCTCGGCGGGGAGTCTGCTTCTCCCTCTGACCCTCCCCCCTCTCCTGCTCTCTCTCTCTAATAAATAAATTAAAACAAAAACAAAAACAAAACACTTCCCAGTATGCCACTGATACTGTCCCTTCCTCTCGAATTTGTTGTAAAGACATGGTGACACCACGCAAGACAGATGGTTATCATGTCTACTGACACGCTCAACAAATGTTAACCCTTATCATTATTATTATATGGGTAAGACAAAACAGTCACTCAACAATTGTTTATTATTATTATCTGATTGCTATTTTTTAGGACAGGCCTCTCAGAGCTGCTTAACCTTCCAACTAACGCCATGAATTGAGATGTTCACTACATGGGGAGTCACCTTTCAAAATTCTGGAGCTGGGCATGGCAACAGTTTGGTCTCAGAAGAGCAGGGGCGTAGTTGGCTCGGAGATGATTCAGCTCAGCACCTCTGCTGAAATCTGGTCACACCTACTTTCTCTGTTAGCTCTGCGATTATAGGATTAATTGTTTCTCCCTCTTCCCATCCATCCTCTCCTGCCTATTGATCAGCCAATCACATGTCCTTCTCTGGGATGAGCCCCAGGCTTACAGAACCAAGCCGAATATAGCCACCTCCTTCATTATAAGCAGTGGTGGGAAGGATTTTTGATGGGTGTTGGGAAGAAATACCAACCTCTTCAGATAGAGATCTGCCGTAGTTCTAGGGGATCTTCTGATGTAGTCTCTAGATATGAGTGATGCTAAGATTTAGAGAGTTAGTGATTTTCAGGTTCTTATGCTACGGCTCTGGTTCTGTGTATCAAGGTGTGGCTCATTAGGGAGAACGAGGAAGAGAAAAGTTGTTTGCTTCTAGGTGTCTTCGTGATCATACCTGTTCATGTTAGAACAGACTCCAGTTTGAGTTGAATTATCCCTCAAATCCCTGGGAGAGGTGTAGGACAGGGATAAACAGAAGCCTCTCCAATAGCCCTGGGTCAGGACTCTTCTGTTGCAAGTGGTAGAGACTCAATTCAGACCAACTTTAGCAAAAATAGTAATTGTTAACTCACCCTGAGTTTGGATTCGGGTGCTCAGATGAGTCTTCCGCACCCTGTCCATAACTGCATTTTTTGGATCTACTGGTCTATGTATGACTTTGTTCTCTTTTAGGGCTTCCCCAAGTGGTTGTATGATGGTTTTTTACAGTCTTAGGCCTACCTTGTCTTTGGCAGATTATATTCCTTCCCTACTGGGCCTTACCCTATGGGCAGATTATATTTCTTGCCCTTCTACTTCAGATTTGCCCATTTAACTTGCTTTGGGGAATAAATTGTGAGTGAAAATGAGCTGGTAAGCATAAACTTAAAGGATCGTCTCATTGCTTTGGTACTTTTCTTCCCTCACATGGTACTGGCCGATCCCAGGTAGATGCTCCCTCTTCAGCATCAGTCCAGCAACAAGAGGACAAGTAGTAAATCCATAGCTAATTAGCAACAAGCATGACTTTGTGTGAGTACTGTATCCTCGTTGAATCATCCCTTAGTGCTGTGTAACTTAGTTTAAGCTGACTGATACATTGTATTTATGGTTCTAGTTTTTAGAGAAGGGGCAACTCTTTCCCCCAGTTGCTCAAGCAAAAGTTTCAGGAAAAAATCCCAGTGGTCATGTGGCCATCTCTTATGAAATCATGGTGGTTGGCAGGGAGTGGTGTACTGTGATTGGTCATGCCGTCATCATGATCCCACCCTTACCTTCTCCATCCCAAACCACACATGAACTTGAGCAAGTTTCCATGGAATGGGGGAGGCACTGTTCCCAAAGGAAGAGATACTGATAAGGGATAAAGTATGTCCAGTGCAGATCTGTTCTTCAGTGGAGAGCTGGTGTCTGGGTTAGAATGAGATGTTTGCCTAGGGATCAAGGAACCTGGTAGGACATTCTAACCTCTCCCCTTCTGAAGCTCATTTTTCTTTCTTTTTAATTAATTAATTAATTAATTAGTCAGAGAGAGAGAGCACACAAGCGGGGGGAGTGGCAGGCAGAGGGAGAAGCAGGTTCCCTGCTGAGCAAGGAGCCTGACATGGGGCTCAATCCCAGGACCCCAGGATCATGACCTGAGATGAAGGCACATGCTTAACCGACTGAGCCATCCAGATGCTCTGAAGCTCATTTTTCTTAGAACCCCTCTCATAGATTGGGATGTGTCTGATGTTTAAGTCTGATGCCACAAAAAGACTCCAAGGCCCCCAGCGGGAATCTCACTTTGAGGGCAGAAGGGACCTGTAGTAGGTCACCTTGCATACATGTTGATGGAAAAGGAACTGGTCCAGGCAGAGTGCAAGGTAGAAGCTGGAAGAGCCTTCAACTTCACTCATCATGACTTGGGAACCCCATCTGAACATGTGAATGTAGCAGAAGAGCCATAATCCTAGAAGCTCATTTTTGGGATTATATATATATATATATATATATATATATATATACACACACACATCTGTATACACCATGTACACCATGTACATGTACATGCAGTAATGGGCATGGATATTGAATTAATGGGTTTGAAGAATTTCTACATCTGTATACACCATGTACATACTACTCAGAATGTTTCTGATACTTTGGGATACTTCTAATTTGATGGGCATTTGGGTTGTTTCCAATGTTTGGCTATTTTGACAAACTCTGCTGTAAACATTCTAGTACTTACCTTTTGTGGGACGTGTGCACTCATCACTCCTGGATATATACCAAGGTTTTGCTTCCTCATTCGTTAAGCATATGTTTAGTCTTAGTAAACTGCCAGTTTCCTAAAGGGATTGTATGACTATACATCCCCAACAGCAAAGTATGAAAGTTCCTTTTTTTTTTTTAAGATTTTATTTATTTATTTGAGAGAGAGACAGAGAGAGCACGAGCAGGGAGGAGAGGGAGGAGCAGGGAGAGCAGGGGGAACAGGGAGAAGCAGCCTCCCTGCTGAGCAAGGAGCTGAACACAGGGCTCCATCCCAGGACCTGGAATCATGACCTGAGCTGAAGGCAGACGCTTAACCGACTGAGCCACCCAGGCGCCCCCACCCTCCCTTTTTCTTTAGGATTTTATTCTCTGTTGATAGCTGTTATTTTCAGGATGCTTGACCCAGTAGGAGCTACTCAACCATTACCAGACTCAGAAACTCCCCAAAGCACTTCTAGAGTATGACCCTCCACCCTCTTATGAAAACCCTTCCTTTTTGGAGTCTTTCTCCTTCATCCCCGTCTTCTGTCAAACTTTCTCCCTCTCTCTCCTCTAATACCAGTCCTGCTCCTGTAAGGAGGCACACAAGTGGCCATGGGCATGAGCTGTCCTCACAACCAGAGAGAAAGAACCTTGACTTTCTTCTGCTCCTTGACCTTCCCCTCCCTCAGCTCACCCTGATCCTTGCTGCCATCTGAAACCTGAACACAAACACTTTGCTCTCTAGCCAAACCCCTCATTCTGCTCACTCTCCACTTCACCGTGGTGACAATGCTTGACCGGGTATTTGGTTAATGTTTTAAAGAGCGCAAACTCAACAGAAGGTCAAATATCGCTCCTATTGAGAGACCTGTTTTATTTATATTTCTTTTATCACATTCGTAATCTGCTGCTTTAGGCTTACAGGGAAGTTTTTCAAGAACCACAGGATTATCAGGAACAGTCTTCTGATGTCTCATAAAGAGAAAAGGTGGTAGGGCTTAGCAGTTCAGCATGGTGGTTAAGGGCATGAAATCTAGAGTCAACAACACAAGGCCATGCCCAGGTTTTACCCTGATCAGCTGTGGTGCCCGAAACAACTCACTTCCACCTCTTTGGGCCTTGCTTAACTCATCTGCAA
>NW_023270459.1:295995-309089 GCF_011800145.1 Mirounga leonina | reverse complement strand
CTAGAATGGAGCTCTTTCTCTTCCTCACCACCATCTTGCAGAACTTCTGCTTCAAGTCCCCGCAGCTGCCCCAAGATATCGACGTGTCCCCCAAGCTCGTGGGGTTTGCTACCATCCCACGAAATTACACCATGAGCTTCCAGCGCCGCTGACCAAGGGCTGTGGGAGCTCAGGGCTAAGGGGAAGAACAAGGTGGAGGGAGGAATCAGGGGTGGGGCTACTGAATCGGGTGGGGTTAAGGGAAGGGCGGGGCTAGTAGGGGGGAGGTGACTTAGGGGGAATGAAGGCGCAAGGTGAATAGGAGAGGAAGAGGAAAGGAAAGGCCTTTTGTCTGTTGACTTTGCTGCAGATAGATCCTTAAGAGGTGGGGTAAGAGGGAGAACCTTACACTCTACTGTTAATAATAATAATAATAATAACGCTTAATTATTTATTGTATCAAATTATGCATCAGTTCTGTGCTAAAAGCGTCACTTACATCACTTAATGCTCACAAACCTATGTGCCAGGGAACGGTGTTCATGTCCATTTTACAGGTGTCAAAGCTTAACTGATTCCCAAGGAATCTACAGCAAGAACAAAAAAATCCTCTTTATTATTAATGAGTTTAGTAAGGTCACTAAACATACAAAAGTCTTTTTCTGTTGTTGTTTTTCTATATATTTTAGAAAACCAAAATTAAAAACACAATAACACTTTAGTCACTGAAAAAAACAAAATACTTAAGTATAAATCTGACAACACGTGTACCGAGCCTGTATGGTAAAAATTACAAAATACTGATGAAAGAAATAAAAAATATATATATTTTTTAAAGATTTTATTTATTTATTTGACAGAGAGAGACACAGCAAGAGAGGCAGCACAAGCAGGGGAAGTGGGAGAGGGAGAAGCAGGCTTCCTGCCTAGCAGGGAGCCCAATGTGGGGGCTCGATCCCAGGACCCTGGGATCATGACCTAAGCTGAAGGCAGATGCTTAACGACTGAGCCACCCAGGTGCCCCAGAAATAAAAAATATTTTTAAAGATTTTATTTATTTGAGAGAGAGAGAGAGAAAGAATGAGCACAAGTAGGGGGAAGGGGCAGAGGGAGAGGAAGAAGCAGACTCCCCACTGAGCAGGGAGCCCTATGTGGGACTTGATCCCAGGACCCTGGGATCAGGACCTGAGCCGAAGGTAGATGCTTAACTGACTGAGCCACCCAGGCGCTCCGAAATAAAATATTTTTTAAATAAATAGACATACTATGTTCATAGATTGGAAGATCAGTACAGTAAAGATGCCAACTTCCCCCAAATTGGTTTAACACAATTATTATAGAAATGACAGCAAGATTTTTTTGGTATGGATTTAGACATTTATTTGAAAATTTATAGGAAGGCAAAGGAAGAGCTAAAACAGTTTTAAAGAAGGGTAAAGAGTGAAGAAACACACTTTCTGATTTGTTCCCTTGGGATTCAGAAAAAGCTCTGTTTAGAGATAAGTTTGTAGCCTTACATTTTCATATTGGAGAGGAAGGAAATCTAAAAATTAATGTAAAAATTAAGTGTCCATCTTTAAAAGTTAGAAAACGGCCTCCTGGGTGGCTCAGATGGTTAAGCGTCTGCCTTCGGCTCAGGTCATGATCCCAGGGTCCTGGGATTGAGCCCCACATCAGGCTCCCTGCTTAGTGGGAAGCCTGCTTCTCCCTCTCCTTCTCCTGCTCCCCCTGCTTGTGCTCTCTCGCTCTCTCTGTCAAATAAATAAATAAAATCTTTAAAGAAAAAGTTAGAAAAAGAACACCATAGAAAATCAAAGATAGGAGTGCTTGGGTGGCTCAGTTGATTAAGCCTTCAGCTCAGGTCGTGATCCCAGGGTCGTGGAATTGAGCCCTGCCTTGGGTTTCCTGCTGGGCGGGGAGCCTGCTTCTCCCTCTCCCTCTCTCTGTGTCAAATAAATAAATAAAATCTTAAAAAAAAGAAAAAGAAAATTCAAAGATAGTGTAAGGAAGGAGACAACAAATATCAATGCAGAAATTAATGGAAAAAACTTTTAAGTTGTTATGAAGAGTATGGATTCAATATCTCTTGTCAACATGGCTACACTTCCTCTTCTTTTTATTTTGATATAGATTCACAAGAAGTTGTAAAAATAAAAAGTACAAAGAAGTTCTGTGTATTCTTCCTCCAGTTCCCCCCTATGGTAACATTTTGCATAACTGTAAGTACAATATCAAAAGCCAGGAAATTGATGTTGGTACAATCTACAGAATTTGTTCAGATTTTACAAGTTTTACGTGTGTGTGTGTGTGTGTGTGTGTGTGTTTCAATGCAGTTTTATCACACCTGTAGATTCAGGTAAGCACCACTCATATATAAAACAAAGGACTTATATACGGAGTATGTAAAGAACTTTCAAACCTCAACATAAGAAAACAAACAACCCAATTTAAAAATGGGCTAAATTTTTGGACATGCACTTCACTAAAAAAAATATGTGAATGACAAACAAGCTCATGAATCAATGCTCAACATCATAGTCATTAGGGAAATGCAAATTAAAACCTAATGAGATAACCCACACACCTATTAGAATGATTAAAATAAAAAGTACTAGTGATACCTAGCATTGGCAAAGATTTGTAGCAACTGGAATTCTTATATATTGCTGATGGAAATACAAAATAGTACAGTTACTCGAGAGAAAGATTTGGCAGTTTCCTTAAAAGCTAAATATAATTTAATCAGATGACCCAAAGTCCCATTTCCAGGTATTTATTCTCAAGAAATGAAAATTCATGTTCACACAAAACCTGTACATGAATACCTATGGAAACTTTATTGATAATCTCCACAAACTAGAAACAACCCAAATGTTTTTCAGAGTTAAATGGATGAACACACTGTGTCACATTCATGCAACAATATTACTCAGCAATAAAACTAACAACTGTCGATACACAGAATTTGGATGAATTGCAAAGGCATTGTGCTAGGTGGAAGAACCCAGTCTCAAAAGGTTATATACAGTATTATTCCATTTATATGAAATTCTGGAAAGAGGCAAAAATATTGATACAGAGAACACATCCATGGTTATCAGGAGGTAGAGGTAGGGTAAGGATATGAAAACAAAATATAGCATAAGATAATCCTTTGGGCTCTTGAAATTGTTCAGTATCCTGTCTGCAGTGGTGGTAATAAGAATCTATACATTTGTAAAACCTCACTGTAAAAAGGAAGTTTTACTGTATTTGAAATTGTTTTTTTAAAAGAGTAACTAGGATTTTTTTTTTTTTAAGAGTGAGCCAAATCTATAGGCAGATTATGGGGCAAAAATCTTAGCTGCAGATGATCTAAAATGTGCTATTAGCTTGAGGTCACTGTGAACAGTCATGTGTCTTTTTAAAAATTATTTATTTATTTATTTGAGGGAGTGGAGTCGGGATTCCCACATGTATGGATGCAAATGGAGGAGACAACACAGCCCAATTACCTTGATGTGGCAGCTGAATGGGATGTGATGGAGAGAGAAATAAGTAACAGGAGAATTTGGGGAAAGGAGAAGCTAAGAAGGAAGAAAACAGGCAGACTCCAACAACACAGTGCTTGAGGGGTGCCGATGGATTTCTGATGTTTATGCCACTCGGGTGCTGTACTTCGTTCTCACAGCCCTAGCAAGCTAATACGCCCAGCATGGCCAGGAACAATGACTCAGTAGGAGGCACCGAAGACCTTCCTCCCCATCATCTCCTTTGGGCTTGATGCAAGATGCCCTGATAAGACCTGGGAGCAGCTGACAGTAGTGATTCAAGAACATACAGGACCTGGTCACTGCTGTGTGGTTCTCAGGCTTCCTCCTCAGTACCCTTGGGCCATAGCTCATCAGTCCTGCAGCCAAGCACTTTGTAAGAAATATCCTGGGTGTGCATGTGGAGAATCTGTTGAAATCCCTGAAGGAGGTGGTGGGGAAGCCAGGGATGAAGGAGGAGAATGTGGGCACCTGCTCTTCTCCCCGTTTCTCCAAGCTGACAGTCAGGATAGCAGGGGGAGAGTACGTGAACTCAGGAGGGGAGTTCTGGTCTCAGATAGGAGATGACAGTGTGGGGCGCCTGGCTGGCTCAGTCGTTAAGCGTCTGCCTTCAGCTCAGGTCGTGATCCCGGGGTCCTGGGATTGAGCCCCGCATGGCGTTCCCTGCTCAGCGGAAGCCTGCTTCTCCCTCTCCCACTCCCCCTGCTTGTGTTCCCTCTCTTGCTGTGTCTCTCTCTGTCAAATAAATAAATAAAATCTTAAAAAAAAAAAGAGATGACAGCGTGAAGGTACAATGGGTATGTTTTAGAGATGTGGATCTCTGCCCACCTCTGCCACTGATGCTTTGTGTGGAAATTCACAGTCCAAAAAATAGACAAAATCCCTGCTTTCATGGAGCTTACATTCTACAGGATTGAGGAGTCTATGATTCTAAGTTTCATGGTTCTAAGACTGATTGGATCTAAGGGTAAATGTTTCCAGGATTTTGTCTGTTATCTAAAAAATAGTCACAATGTACTATTCTGAGGACTGCCAATTTCTCACTCACAGTGCCTATCACACAGGATCCCAGGGGCCATGAGGAAGAGAGGGACAACCCCTGGGTCTCCTGATCCTACATCTCCCAGCTCACAACCCTGAGATCAAGACCTGAGCTGAGATCAAGAGTTGGACACTCAACGGACTAAGCCACCCAGATGCCCTGACTTCTTATTTTTAAAAACTCTTTAAAAAGTATTTGGGTGTTAAAGGCAAAAATAATGATGATACATGGTAGGATTTCTAATACATGCAAAACTCTTGACAATAGCACAAAGACCAGGAGAAAGAAAATTGCACAATGCTATCCTGAGGTTCTTAAACCATGGGTGAGGTGGTACATATTACTTGAAGGTAGACTGTGATATGTTTAAGATACATAATATAAACCTAGAGCAAACACTTGGAAAACCAGATTTACAACTAGGAAATAGCACTACTGTGTATTATGAATTATCCTTAATGTTTTACATTTATAAAATGAATCCTTACCGTAATGTATGAGGTAGATACTACCTTATTTATTTATTTATTTATTTATTTATTTATTTATTTTAAATATTTTATTTATTTATTTGACAGAGAGAGAGAGATAGCGAGAGCAGGAACACAAGCAGGGGGAGTGGGAGAGGGAGAAGCAGGCTTCCCACCGAGCAGGGAGCCCGATGTGGGACTCGATCCCAGGACCCTGGGATCATGACCTGAGCCGAAGGCAGACGCTTAACGACTGAGCCACCCAGGTGCCCGATACTACCTTTTTTAAAAAGATTTATTTATTTGACAGAGAGAGAGAGAGACAGTGAGCGAGGGAACACAAGCCGGGGGGAGCGGGAGAGGGAGAAGCAGGCTTCCCGCTAAGGAGGGAGCCCGATGTGGGGCTCGATCCCAGGACCCTGGGATCATGACCTGAGCCTAAGACAGATGCTTAAAGACGGAGCCACCCGGGCACCCCGAGGTAGATACTACTTTAACCTCATTTTATTTTATTTTATTTTTAAAGTAGATTCCACATCCAATGTGGGGCTCAAATTTACGACTCCGAGATCAGTAGCCGCATGTTCTTCCGACTGAGCCAGCCAGGCACCCCTAGCCTCATTTTTTTTTTTAAAGATTTTATTTATTTATTTGAGAGAGAGAGAGAGAGAGCACAAGAGGGGGGAGTGGGAGAGGGAGAAGCAGACTCCCTGCCGAGCAGGTAGCCCGATGCGGGACTCGATCCCGGGACTCCAGGATCATGACCTGAGCCGAAGGCAGTCGCCCAACCAACTGAGCCACCCAGGCGCCCCCCCAGCCTCACTTTAAAGAAGAAAATTAGATAAAGAGATTTACAGCTCTATTCCTTGATCTTTGAGCCTTCATAACTTGTGGGTAGACAAATGTATCAGGTGACTGCAGGTTTTAGTTAAATGATGTTTTGTTGTTGCTTGAAATTTTGATGTCATTGCATTGCCATTCATCATCTTGTTTTGCACTGTGTTCCAGAATATTCTAGCTGCATGCTGTTATTATTCAGCTGTGTATTTTGTACTGTGCCACTGGGTCTTGCGAAGTGTTCTGAGCTTCCCTGTGATTACTCTTAGTATCGGGCTTTGTTGTGTACCACAATACAGTTGTCATGTTTGCTGTGTGTTTGGCTGCCATGTGTTCTTAGGTGTTCTCTGGGGGCCTGCTGAGCTACGACATACTTAGGAGCTTTTGTTAGGCTATATCTTGCATAGCCATGTGCATGTTCTGTGCTGCCAAGTATATTTCTGTAGATTAGTCCTATGTTGTGTGAACCAGTAAGTATATTTCTGTAGATTAGTCCTATGTTGTGTGAACCAGTTTTGTGGTTGCACAAACTCTGTTGTGTTCTACACTGGGCTTCCTGACTGGTGGGGCAACCACTGTCCCACCTTCTTTATCTCCCACCCATAGGCCAACCCTTTAACTCCACTTTAGTGCTGAGTCACTCTTTGTGCAACACCATCTGCTCCGTGCTCTTCAGTAGCTGCTCTGACTATAAGGAGAAGCATCTGGTGTTGATCACCTGGTTCCTCCAAGACAACTTCCAGATCATCAACAACCTCTAGGGCAAGGTCAGCCACCTTCTGATCTTCCATCTAGGAGGGGCTGGAGATCTTTGAGAACTTGGGGACAAAAATTATGAGACTGGGGGGTAGGACAATGGAGAATGGGGAGCAGAGAGTTTAGGATGTGGGGAGAAGGCACCAAGGATCAGGGGATACTGCGGTAGAGAGACTAAAGCTGAAGTGGAGTGAAGATTACCCCACAGGGCAGGTGTTGGAGACACCGCAATGATCACTTCACGCACCTCACCTCTAACTTCCTGACTGACCTCACCATTCCCCACCTGATACCTCAGCACCTCCTTCCATGTCTCACCTCTCCGCTCTCTCCCCGCCCCCACCCCTTTCTACATGAGGGAACCCTCCTTTTTCTGACCCCGTGTGTTCCCACCTGCCTCTCCTGCTTCTGCCCCATCCTCAGGCTCTGAGACTGGCTGCCCGGGCCACATCATGGAGTGGTGGCCACATCATGGTCTTCCAGAGCTTGGAGTGCCTAAACGACCTCATCACTCAGTGTTCTTGAACCCCAGGCCTCCTTCCACCCCAGCTTTCCCTGGGACTTCATCAATTGCTTCCTCGCCAAGATGGCACAAGTATTAACTGCTTGGAAGTCCCATCTCTGTCTGCAGACCCTGCCACAGGGAGAGACTGGGAGCCCAGCCTTGGGTTGAGCAAGCTCAGAGGACAGGAAGGGGTGTTCTGAGATCCTCATCCCCACGACCCTCAAGCAGAGCACAAACACCTAGCCATTTTGGTCTGGAAAAATCAGCCAAACTCACCCAGGTCCTGGCTTGCCAATTCACAGCTTTTTAAGAAGTCCTTAAGGCACCCACAACCCCTGACTCCCCCAAGGGAGGGTTTAGACCAGGGAGAAATTGACATCCAGGGACTGGAGTGCACATCCGGTGGGTTAATGTCACAGAGGCTCCAGCCCCAGACCGTGGCTCCATACACCCTACCCCAGTACCATCAGAACCTGCTGATGCACACCAACTTGGAGACCTTGCTGATCACCATGCACAGTCTGCTCTTTTCTGGCATGGAACCCTTGGGTATCAGGATGCTCCATGCCTTCCTTCCTCTGCTGAAGCACCCGACTGCAGAAGCCCCGCCCACAAAGCACAGAGCCTGTCCCAAGCCTCCCACTGAGAGCCTTCCCAGCCCCGCCCCATCACACACCTAGAATTTCAAAGGCTCCTGTTTTCCCTTCTAACACACCCGCTTATCACTCCCCATACTCCCCAGGACTTTTTTGAATCCTGCCCACACCCCAGTGGGGTACCTGACTGGAACCTCTCTGCCCAGAAGCCCCGCCCACATACCCAGTTCTAATCGCCCCAAACTCACCCATATCTCCAGGACTTCATGACCTGTCCACCCACTTCCCCTAAAAACAACCCGGTCGGGCGCCTGGGTGGCTCAGTTGGTTAAGCGACTGCCTTCGGCTCAGGTCGTGATCCTGGAGTCCCAGGATCGAGTCCCGCATCGGGCTCCCTGCTCGGCAGGGAGTCTGCTTCTCCCTCTGACCCTCCCCCCTCTCATGTGCTCTCTCTCATTCTCTCTCTCTCAAATAAATAAAATCTTAAAAAAAAACAAACAAAAAAAACAACCCGGTCTCTCAGCACTGTGACCCAA
Source organism: Mirounga leonina (assembly GCF_011800145.1). NCBI lineage: Eukaryota > Metazoa > Chordata > Mammalia > Carnivora > Phocidae > Mirounga > Mirounga leonina. The sequence goes on along the minus strand of NW_023270459.1, from coordinate 300,838 downwards.
TGCAACCACTTACCACCATACCATTTGTGAATCCATTAACCCCATTAGCACCATCCCTTCCTTCCCAGTCTGTGGCAAACCCCAAGAATTTCCTATGCCCCTGCCTTCTGCTTCTAAAAACAAGAACAGATTCCCCTGGCCACCCCACATATCCCCACAGAGAGGCCCAACCTAAATGACAGTGCCTGCCCCCTCTAAGGCCCCCACTTGCAGTCCGTGTGCAGCAGGAGAACCACCGCATGGTGGGGCATGCAGGGCTGTGGGTGCTGGAGGATCACCAGGCCTTGCCTTACACGTACCCCAAGATCCATGAGGTGCAGGGCTTGCAGATGTCATTCCCCTAAACTTTCAATCCGTGTCTCTAGGGCATACCACCAATTTCCTCTTCCCCTATAACAGAGCACAGATATCATCACCCTCCTCAACACTGTTGCCACAACCCCAGCCAATTCTTGATGCCCCAGGAGTTCAACTGCGAGCACTTTCTGGATGCCAGTCAGTCCTTCAGGAAGATCCCCGCCTTCATGCCCTTCTCAGCTGGAGAGAGTGATCAGGGTGGGAATCACAGCTTTGGAATGTCCAGATTCCCATTCTCCTATCTCCACCCAGCCCTGATCCCACTCCCCCTCTCACTGCCTCCTTTCCAGCTATGGAAATACGGGAAGCTTCGAACAGTGTTTGCTTCCTGGGCTCAGAGACACCCCCAGCTCTGACTGTCCAGTTCTGCAGTTGTAGGCAGAGAGTGATGAAACCCTTTGAGGTAGAGCTTACGCGAACATTGTCATCTGGTACAATAAAAGTGGTTCTAGTTCTTCGTATTTAGTCTACTACTAGAATGGGGGAAAATATTAATGTTTACAGAGTAGCAGAAAAATGGAATAATTGTAAGAGGTAACACTTATATTGCCAACAGTGCGCACCCAGCACATGCGAGGAAGACTACAGGGGCGGGTTAAGAAGACACAGAAGCCAGGCCTCTGCTTCTGCGTCTTGGCTCGGTCACTGTTAGCTGTGTGGCCTTGAGCAAGTCACAACCTCTCTTCTCAGCTATCATTTCAACTCACACCCTGTCCTTACTCCGGGGAGTCCGATGTGCCCTGGGCGAGTCGCTGGCGCGCACGGAGCTCTTCCTCTGCCTCACCGCCATCCTGCGGAGCTTCTCGCTGCAGCCGCTGGGGGCGCCCGAGGACATCGACCCGGCCCCGATTGATTCTGGCCGCAACAGGCCACCTAGGCTCGTCCCAATGCGCCTGCGCAAGCGCTGAGTTTTGTGTGTGTGTGTGTGTGTGTGTGTGTGTGTGTGGCTTCCCCCCCCCACCCCCCTCCCCACGTGGGCTGATCTCTCTCCTCGTCACACTCTTTTGGCTGCATCATCCTTGCCATCAAACCCTCCTACCCTCCCCACAATCAGTCTTCCACATGCTCTGTCGCCCTCCCATGGTTACCTACCAACCCGGAGTCAACAAAAGACCTTAAGGAGGAGAAGCCTTATGTTTTAGCCACTTACAGACCCTGAAACTCGCCCGTGTCTCTCCCCTTTCTCTGGAGCATTTGTTTCGTTTCCTAGGAAAGTTATCTTGGAAATGAACACAACACAGGCTGCCTGAGTTTAAGGGAGGAGGATGGTTCCTTGCGAAAGAGAGTGAGTTCACCTCTGCCGGTTCTGGCTGCAAGGAGGGGAGACACTGAGCTGGAACTTCTGCTCTCACCTCAGGGAGCCCACGGTGTAGAATCTGAGTCTCTGGAGGCAGGCTTGGGGATAAAGACTGTGAAAGACTAAAGAGGAAGGGCAGAGAAAGAAGAATCAAGGCGGAAGGGCGGGAAAAAACCAACAACCTACAAGATAGTCTGGGCAGAGAGAGAACAGGAGACTAACAGAGGGATGGGCAGAGAAAGAGGCACGTGTCAAGCGAAAAATTGACGCAAGAGAAAGAGAGTAAGAAGTAACCTGTTACCCATGAGAAATCACCTGTCCCCTAGGATTCTGAATGCTTGACACATACTCACTCATTTATGTCCCAAAATAGACTCATGAAATAGAGGCTGAGACTATTATCTCCCCTTAGAGATTGGAAAAATGAGGCACAGAGGCACTGAATCACTTCCAGGGTCACGCAGCCAGGGAGAGACAGGGCTGGGATTTAAAAACCCAGCTTGTCTGGCACCAGTGTCCATGATCTTAACCACTGCTTCTCAATAGAAAAGGAAAAGGCAAGGGGGTGCTTGGGTGGCTCAGTCGATGGCTGCCTTGGCTCAGGTCATGATCCCAGGGTCCTGGGATCGAGTCTCGCACTGAGTTGCATTGGGCTCCCTGCTCAGCGGGGAGTCTGCTTCTCCCTCTCTCTCTGCCCCTGCTCATGTGCTCTCTCTCTCGCTCACTCTCTATCTCAAATAAATCAAAACCGGGGCGCCTGGGTGGCTCAGATGGTTAAGCGTCTGCCTTCCGCTCAGGTCATGATCCCAGGGTCCTGGGATCGAGCCCCGCATCGGGCTCTTGGCTCAGTGGGGAGCCTGCTTCTCCCTCTCCCTCTGCCTCTCTCTCTGCTCATGCTCTCTCTCTGTGTGTGTATCTCTGTGTCTCAAATGAATAAATAAAATCTTAAAAAAAATAAATCAAAACCTAAAATAAATAAATAAATAAATAAATAAAAGAAGAAAAGGAAAAGGCAAGAATATTATTCATCCACACTGGTCAGCGCCCTGCCATACCAGATGGTTAATATTTAAAAGATCACCCTTGGGGGTGTCCTTGGGGGACACTAATCGGTGCTGGGCACTGTACTAGTTAGTAGAATTATGTTTAACTTCTTTTAACTTGTTGCTTTTTTTCTTTTCAAACTCTGGCTTGATTTATTTTGGCTAACAAATTTATTTGGGTAACAAACAAACCTGTTTGTCTCCTCAGAAACATATGGTCTTTTTGAGGCAGAGCAGGGACTGGACTCAGGTCCCCTCAACCCTGACCACAAAAATCCAATATTTTTTTTTTAAGATTTTATTTATTTTTTGACAGAGAGGGACACAGCGAGAGAGGGAACACAAGCAGGGGGAGTGGGAGAGGGAGAAGCAGGCTTCCCGCTGAGCAGGGAGCCCGATGCGGGGCTCGATCCCGGGACTCTGAGATCATGACCTGAGCCGAAGGCAGACCCTTAATGACTGAGCCACCCAGGCGCCCCTAAGATTTTATTTTTTAAGTAATCTCTGCACCCAACATTGGGCTTGAACTCATAACCCCGAGATCAAGAGTCACACCCTCTACCAACTGAGCCAGTCAGGTGCTCCTCTAGCTTCCTCCATAAGAAGGCTTAGTTGACCTGAGCAGATGCTTAACCGACTAAGCCACCCAGGCACCCCTTTATGCCATATTTCTTATGATTTTCAACGGAATCATTTTCATTGGTATGCACACTGTCACCTAAATTAAATATATATAAAATAATTGTCATTATGCTCTTACCAAACTCTACTCCATGTATTAAGTTGACCTGAGCAATCACAAAGGCCTGGTTATTCATCACTTTGAGGTGACTTGTTATCCTTTCTTATAGGGTGTCAGTAAATCCTTTCACCTTTTAGTTCATACATTTTCCTTTCTTTTTAAAATGTTTTTCTTTTTTTTTAATGGTGGAAAGAACATTTAACATGATAACTACCCTCTTAACAAATTAAGTGTACAATACAGTATTGTTAACTATAGACACAATGTTGTGTTGAAGATTTCTAGAACTTACTCAGCTTCCACAATGGAAACTATACCCGTTGAATAGCAACGGCCCCTTTTCCCCTTTCCTCTAGCCCATGGCAACCAATGTTCTACTCTGCTTCTATGAGTTTGACTATTTTAGATTCATCCTACAAGTGGATTCATACATTATTTGTTCTTCTCTCCTTGGCTTATTTCACTTAACATAAAATCCTCAGGGTTCATCCAAGTTGTCACATATGGCAGGATTTCCTTTCCTTTTATGACTGAATAATATTCCGTTGCATGTATATATCACATTTCCTTTATCCATTCATCTACCAAAGGGTATTTAGGTTGTCTATTTAATAATGATTTGATTTCTTTCTTCAATGTTCTGTAGCTTTCAGCATACAAGTTCTGTGCCTGTGTTGTTAGATTTATAGTTACCTATTTCACTTTTTTGAGTGACTATAAATAGTATTGTGTTCTTAATTTTGATTTCCTAGGGTTCATTGCTAGTATATAGAAAAAACAACACAACAAAAAATTTTGGTATGTTTAGTGACCTTGCTAAATTCATTTATTAGGAGGTTTTTTTTTTTCTTTTTTTTTTTTTTTTTTGTCGTTGTTGTAGATTCCTTAGGAATCAGTTAGGATTTGCCACCTGTAAAATGAGCATAAACACTGTTCTCTGTTGCATAGGCTTGTGAGCATTAAGTGAGGTGAACGTGTTAATGCTTTTAGCATGGACCTGACAGAGAATATTTGCTCAATAAATAATTTCCCTTCCTCTCGTCCTATCTCTGAAGGATCTATCTCTACCAAGGTGAACAGACAGAGCCCATTCCTTTCCTCTTCTTCTTCCATCCTCTTTGCCCTTCCTATTTCCCTAAGCCACCTCCCTCCTGCTAGCCCTGCCCTCCGAAACCCCGCCCCCAATAGCCACGCCCCTGACCCTCCGTCTGCTTTGCTTCCCCAACCAGGCCTGTGCTCCCTCAGCCTTTTTTCAGCGGGGCTGGAAGCTCATGGTGTAATTTCGTGGGATGGTGGCTAAGCCCACGAGCTTGGGAGACACGTTGATGTCTTGGGGCAGCTGCGGGGACTTGAAGCGGAAGTTCTGCAAGATGGTGGTGAGGAAGAGAAAGAGCTCCATTCTAG
>NW_023270459.1:192802-285995 GCF_011800145.1 Mirounga leonina | reverse complement strand
TTGCAGATGAGTTAAGCAAGGCCCAAAGAGGTGGAAGTGAGTTGTTTTGGGCACCACAGCTGATCAGGGTAAAACCTGGGCATGGCCTTGTGTTGTTGACTCTAGATTTCATGCCCTTAACCACCATGCTGAACTGCTAAGCCCTACCACCTTTTCTCTTTATGAAACATCAGAAGACTGTTCCTGATAATCCTGTGGTTCTTGAAAAACTTCCCTGTAAGACTAAAACAGCAGATTCCAAATGTGAAAAAAATAAATAAATAAAACAGGTCTCTCAATAGGAGGGATATTTGACCTTTTGCTGAGTTTGCGTTCTTTGGAACATTAACCAAAGACCCGGCCAAGCAGTGTCACCACAGTGAAGTGGAGAGTGAGCAGAACGAGGGGTTTGGCCAGAGAGTGAAGTGTTTGTGTTCAGGTTTCAGATGGCAGCAAGGATCAGGGTGAGCTGAGGGAGGGGAAGGCCAAGGAGCAGAAGAAAGTCAAGATTCTTTCTCTCCGGTTGTTGGGACAGCTCATGCGCACTGGCATGCCTTCTTGCAGGAGCAGGGCAGGTGTTGGAGGAGAGAGAGGGAGAAAGTTTGACAGAAGACAGGGACGAAGGAAGGGTTTTCATAAGAGGGTGGAGGGTTATACTCTAGAAGTGCTCTGGGGAGTTTCTGACTCTGGTAATGGTTGAATAGCTCCTACTGGGTCAAACATCCTGAAAATAACAGCTATCAACTCAGAATAAAATGATAAAAAAAAAAAAAGAAAAGAAAACCTGATTCCCTGACCTCACTGGAGAGTGAATCAAAGCAGGGGGTCAGAAGGGAGATTCCTGTTATTAAACCTTTTGGCCTGAAGGCAGGTCGGGACAGTGCCTCGAGGATGGCGGAAACCCAAGCAGAAGCTTTGTAAGTTTCCTGAGTTGAAGAACCAGAGGACAGAATGCATGGTGATTACATTGCCTGGTGGTAGCCGTGATAGGGTCTCCAAAAGGTGAGAGGCAGAGTGGGGGAGCCCCAAATCTCTGTATAAACAGTGTCCAAATTTCTGACCTGTTATTGAAGTACTTATGTGCTGAGAAACTCCATGTGGTGACAGGTAAGTCTAAAAAACTGAAAGGAGATTTCAGAGCTGTGCATTTGAGTTCATCCAAGTTAACTGCTCCCTGAAACAAAACAGAACAAAACAAATTAATATTCCTCAGTAGAACATTACAGAATCCAGAGTCTTTACAATGTATCACTTGTCATATCCAGGACAAATCCAAAATAACTAGGCATATGAAGATACAGGAATATATAATCATACTCAAGAGAAAAGGCAATTGATGAAGATTTTCCTTGGCATGCCCATAATGTTGGAATTTAGCAGAGACAGTTTAAAAGCACATATTATGTCTATGCTCCAGGATATCAAGTGGTATTCAGAAGTAAGAGGTATTAACCTACCTTTTGACCATGAGATTCAATGGAGGTGGTCAAATGTGTCACCTTCACTGGAGAGAGTGTTAGGGAAAGCTGTACTCTTGAGAGGAGAGCCTATTTTGAATGAGATTAGGAAATGGACAGAAAATTTAGACAAGCAGTTTATTCAGCAGATATTAATAGAACACCTATTATGTGCTGGGCACTGTGTCAGGTGTTGAGGATATAGCAGTCAACCAAACAATCCAACATCTGACTCTATGCAACTTACATTCTCAATGTGTCCAGGAATTTAGGTCAAAGGCATTCTGCTCAGGAATCCACTTGGGGAGGGACGCCTGGGTGGCTCAGTCGGTTAAGCGTCTGCCTTCAGCTCAGGTCATGATCCCAGGGTCCTGGGATCGGGTCCCGCATCGGGCTCCTTGTTCCGTGGGGAGCCTGCTTCTCCCTCTGCCTCTGCCTCTCTCTCTATCTCTCTCATGAATAAATAAATAAAATCTTTAAAAAAAAAAAAAGGAATCCACTTGGGGAAAGGGACATGGAAGCAGAAAGGAAATAAATGGCATCTTGTAACAAACCAGCATAATAATGGCTGTATTTATTATTACAGCTAATGATCATTGAATGCCATGTGCAAAGAAGTATGCTAAGTGATCTGCATGCATGACCCTTGCTTAATTCTAGCAACAGCTCTGTGAGATAGGTTATGTTACTATTTACAGCTTTCAAGGGAAGAAGCTGAGGTCACCAACTCGGAAGTTGCAGAGCCAAGACTGGAATCGAGGTGTGTCTGTGCACGGAGCTGGATCTCTTAACCACTACACAATATTGTAGTCTATCAGGCAGGTGTTGGAAATAGTAAGAGGAATAAGAACAGGCTGGTTCGAGTGAAATCTGTTCACATAGAGCTTAAATTGCTAATGCTGCATATATGGAAAAACTCTAAAAGAGGGCAAGAGAATGATAAATAGAAAATTCAGAATGGAAATTTTTTCTCAGGGGAGGCAAGGGATATGATTGGAAAGGGACAGAGTGGATTTCCAAAGTTTTTTTTTTTTTTATTCTTATGTTAATCCCCATACATTACATCATTAGTTTTAGATGAAGTGTTCCATGATTCATTGTTTGTGCACAACACCCAGTGCTCCATGCAGAATGTGCCCTCCTCAATACCCACCACCAGGCCAACCCATCCTCCCACCCCCCTCCCCTCTAGAACCCTCAGTTTGTTTTTCAGAGTCCATCATCTCTCATGGTTCGTCTACCCCTCCGATTTCCCCTGCTTCATTCTTCCCCTCCCGCTACCTTCTTCTTCTTCTTCTTTTTTTTTTTTCTTAACATATAATGCATTATTTGTTTCAGAGGTACAGATCTGATTTTCAACAGTCCTGCACAATTCACAGCGCTTACCAGAGCACACACCCTCCCCAGTGTCCATCACCCAGTCACCCCATCCCTCCCACCCCACCCCCCGGATTTCCGAAGTTTTAATGGTGAAGTGGTGAATGTTCATTTTCTTTTCTTGAGACCATTCTTATATATTTTATACAGTCACTAGTATGTATGATAGGTGCAGCAGGTTGAATGGTGACCCTCAAAAGTTTATGTCTGTGGGGGCGCCTGGGTGACTCAGTTGGTTAAGCGACTGCCTTCGGCTCAGGTCATGATCCTGGAGTCCCGGGATCGAGTCCCGCATCGGGCTCCCTGCTTGGCAGGGAGTCTGCTTCTCTCTCTGACCCTCCTCCCTCTCATGTGCTTGCTCTCTCTCTCAAATAAATAAAAATAAAATCTTAAAAAAAAAAAAAAGTTATGTCTGTGTTCTAATATCCAGACCTTGTGAATGTTACCTTGTTTGGAAGAAGGACTTCGCAGGTGTAATTAATGTAAAGATCTTGAGATGAGGAGAACACTGTGGATTATTTGAGTGGGTCATACATCCAGTGACAAGTTTCTTTATAAAAGAAAGGCAGGGCGCCTGGGTGGCTCAGTTGGTTAAGCGACTGCCTTCGGCTCAGGTCATGATCCTGGAGTCCCTGGATCGAGTCCCGCATCGGGCTCCCTGCTCGGCGGGGAGTCTGCTTCTCCCTCTGACCCTCCTCCCTCTGTCTCTCATTCTCTCTGTCTCAAATAAATAAATAAAAAATCTTTAAAAAAAAAAAAGAAAGGCAAAGAGAAGGATGAGACAGACAGAATTGAAAACAGACACACAGAGGAGGAAGCAATGAGAAAACAGAGGCAGAGATTGGAGTGATGTGGCCAACAAGCCAGGGTTGCAGGGAACCCCATGGGTTGCAGGTAGCTGGCAGAAGCTAGGACAGAGGCTTGCGATGCATTATGGCAGCCTTAAGAAACTCATACAATAAGTTGCACCAAAAATTTAACTGTTTCAAAACTAGACAATAATAAATACACATAAGTAGTTGGACAGCTCTGTTCTCTTTTGTTTTACTTACTTATTTTTTAAATTTGTATTAAATTTTTATTTTATTTTTTTAGAGAGAGAGAGCATGCACACAAGGTGGGGAGGGGCAGAGGGAGAGGGAACCCCAAACAAGCTCCAGGCCCAGCAGGGCTCAATCCCACAATCCCGAGATCCAGACCTGAGCCGAAATCAAGAATTGGTTGTTCAACCAACTGAGCCACCCAGGCGTCCCTATTCTCTTTTGTTTTAAATTGAATGGCTTTATTACTTTTTTTCCCCTGATGTTAAAATGATACACTCTGGTTATTAAAATAGTTTAAATGAGGGCGCCTGGGTGGCTCAGTTGGTTAAGCGACTGCCTTCAGCTCAGGTCATGATCCTGGAGTCCCGGGATCGAGTCCCGCATCGGGCTCCCTGCTCGGCAGGGAGTCTGCTTCTCCCTCTGACCTTCCTCCTTCTCGTGCTCTCTGTCTCTCATTCTCTCTCTCTCAAATAAATAAATAAAATCTTTAAAAAAAATAGTTTAAATGATACAGAAAAGGATAAAGAAAAAAGTGAAACTCAGAGTAAATTATCCTTTAGAAATGGTTACTTCTCCACATCCCCATGGATAGAGAGTGTATGTCTTCACAACTTGATCTTGGGCATGGCCCAGTGACTTGCTTTGCTTCATGGAAGTGGAGTGATCAAAGACACGAAAGGCACTTGTACAGTTGAATTTTCACTCCTGCACTTGTGGTATCACCATGAGAACAGGGCTGGGCTGGGCCACTGGACATGAGGAAGATGATGGCCATGTGGAGGGAAGCCACCTAGCCAAGCTGAGCCCAGACTGGCAATCCCCCAGCTAACCCTCAGAAACCTAAGTTCAGTAAATGCTTATTGTTGAATGAAATGTTATACTTTGTTACCTAGGAAAAGGTAAGCAGTGCAACCTTAAATTCCCTCTCATAGAAATAAGACTTTCTATTCAGGTAAACTCTCTTTCAGACCTTCCTGAATGCACATAAACATATGTTAGTACGCAATTACATTTACCTGTTCCCTTTGCCTGAAACCTTGTTCCCCAGCATCTTGCGACAGGCTGCTTCATAATATTCAAGGCTCATCTGAAGTGGGTTTCTTTTCTTTTCCAGCTTCATTTATAATTGACATGTAGCACTGTGTAAGTGGAAAGTGTACAATGTGATGATTTGGTGCATATATATATTGCAAAATGATTACCAGGATAGGGCTAGTTAACACATTGCCTCATATAATCACTATTTTCTTTGGTGGTGAGAACATTCAAGATTTATTTTCTTATCAGTTTTCAAGTATGTAATATAATATACTGTTAAGTATAGTCACCATGCTATACATGATCTGCAGAACTTACTTGTCTTATAATGGGAAGTTTGTACCTTCTGACCAATATCTCCCCATTTCCCCCAGCCCCCAGCTTCTGGAATCACCAATCTAACCTGTGTTTGTTTGTTTGTTTTTTAAAGATTTTATTTATTTATTTAATTGACACAGAGAGAGAGAGACAGCGTGAGGGGGAACACAAGCAGGGTGAGTGGGAGAGGGAGAAGCAGGCTTCCGGCTGAGCAGGGAGCCCAATGCGGGGCTCGATCCCAGGACCCCAGGATCATGACCTGAGCCGAAGGCAGTCACTTAACCAACTGAGCCACCCAGGCGCCCCTCTAACCTGTGTTTTTATAAGTTTGGCTTTTTTAGATTCTCCAGGTGAGTGAGATCATGCAGTATTTGTTTTTCTCAGCTAAGTGAACCCTAGTGAAACTATGGACTGGAGGCAATAACAGGGTAGCAACACTCCCTCATCAATTGCTGTATTCCAAGTGCTCACTTATCACGTATGGCTAGTGGCAATCTTGCTGGATGGTACAGATCTAGAGGAAGAGGAAATACCCCCTCCACTTCTCCTCTCTTGGCCAAAATGGGAAAGGGAAGTTTGTAATTAGGTGTCATTAAAGTCATTTATTTCAGTGGTTAAAGAGAGTCTTGATAGCCTACCCCTTGGGAGCAGTGAGGTGGTCATCCTATCTCCTTCAAGGAGTCTGTTTTGCACACCCCTCTTGGGAGGGTTCACCAGTGCTCAGATCCTTGAAGTGGAGAGAAGAAACCCCAGCTGCTGAGAACCAAGAAAGTTGCTCAGGTAACATCTGCTTTTCACTTAATATTTTATCAAGTAGAAAATCAAAGAGACTTCGTTGAAACCTTTTTAGTAATGTTTTTTTCTAGTTCTGGATCTTTCTCTTATTGGAGGAAAAGCACCAATTAATTTACTTAGGGCTTGGTAAGAAAGATGGAGTCTTCTGTTTGTCCAAATATTTCCAGAAGATAGTTTCATAACACAAATATTTCACTACAAGTTATAATGTAATTTTATGTGTCTAAATTTCAATTATTACTTTTTATTGGTTGCTTAGTATCTTATTGTGTGAGATATATCAGCCCCCTATAGATTGATGTTGGAAGAGGCTGTCTCAAAGTGCACAGTCGTTTGACCTCCTGCTCAGCCACATACAAATGATTCTTGGGCCTGGAACACTTCTTACCAAGAGAGAAAGAGCCTACACAGCCTGTGCTGGGCTTATCACGTGGGCTAGGAATATCTATTCCTGTTTAAGTTCAATGAGTACTCCTTTGTTCTGCTTAAGCATATGGCACCCAGCCAACCCCACTGCTATATCTGTCCCCACAGAATGGGGACAGGGTCTTTCCATGTGGCACAAGAGAGGTGTGCCAGAGGTGAATTGCCCTGTGTCACCTGCTAGAAGAGACCTGCTAGCCATGAGGGATGCATGGGCACTATTAAAGCTGATGTTGCTGTCTCTCCTCTATGTCAATTCACCATTGTTCCATCCAGTACTTGACTGTATTGTATTTTCCTTAGCAACTCTGATACCAAGATGCAGTTGGCAGAAGCGTTTGGACTTTTGTTCTTGGTGGTTGTAATGGTGATGATTTTTCCCATCCTTCATGTAGTTGGAGTCCTCTCCTGGGATTGGTAACTAGTGCATAGTGTTCTGCTCCCTTGGTATTGATAACCAATGCATGCTACTCTGCTAGAAAATGCACATGTGGATTATTAATCTTATTTTTGGCTTTATAAACACAGTTGAAATGAACATCCTTGTGTTTCCATCTTTGCACCCTTTTCTAAAGTGTAACTGTTGGGTCAAAAAGTATGTACAGAGAAGAAATTTTTAAAACTAGAGATAGACAAATCACAAAAAATTAGAACTTGACTTCAAAAGTAATAATTTCATTGTTTAAAAAAAACAACAACAACCATGAATTCAAGGGCAAATGCATCATGAAATCTCTTTATCCAAAACCAAGAATAAAGGTCAGCATCTTCATTACATGACAAGTTTATAGAATCAATGAGAAAAATTCTGAATATAGAGTAGGTACATGGGTGAGGGATATAAACTGACAACTCTTTAAAGTAGAAATGTTAGGATAAACACACAAAAGTCCTATCTCATTACTAATCAAAGAAATAAAAACCTAAACCATAGTGTGTCACTTTTTCTTGATCATTAAATTGACAAATTTTGAGAAGAAAGACAATACATATGCTAAGTGAAGTAAGTCAAGCAGAGAACGTCAATTATCATATGGTGTCAGTCATATGTGGAACATAAGGAATAGCATGGAGGACATTAGGAGGAGGAAGGGAAAACTGAAGGGGGCGAAAATCAGAGGGGGTGACGAACCATGAGAGATCATGGACTCTGGAAAACAAACTGAGGGCTTCAGAGGGGTGGGTGGTGAGGGGATGGGTTAGCCTGGTGATGGGTATTAAGGAGGGCACATATTGCAATGAGCACTGGGTGTTATTTGCAAACAATGAATCATGGAACACTACATCAAAAACTAATGAAACACTGTATGGTGACTGACATAATAATAATAATAATAAAAAGAATGGCAATACATGTGTCTCGAGGGAGAAGTGTGGGAAATTCTGATAAGTAAATGATAAAAACCAAACATGAAGGTGCTAAGGACATGACAGATATGGATAGAGAGAGCCTTTCACACACTACAGATTTAAAGTCCCAAGATCTCCTGGACAATCCAATAAAGAATTCGTTTTGTTTTTATTGATGATCCATCTAACTGCCCAAGGGCAGAACCAACCTTGCTGCCAGTTTGTCAGCAGCCCACTCAAGAAAAGAAAAATGAAGTTCATAGTCTCCACATTGCCTAGTTTTTCCTTCTGCCTCTATCATCTTTGTTCTATAACTCTGATTTTTGTTTTTGTTAGATGAAACCCATCTAATTACTGGTTTTCCTTGATACCAGTAATTTACGTGCTGGACTGTGAGCCATGTGGTCAGTGACTGATTCTCTCCTGGTCACCTTAATGTCAGCAGATCCCAACAGGGTGCAGGACTGAGGGCAGGAATGTGTCTGGAATGGCTGGGTGCCTTGTGGCCCTGGGGATGTCTCCTCATGAGAGAAAGTGAAGGGTCTTTGAGGGTCTAGAGCTCTTCTGTGCTTCACTCAGAGGGAGATGAGCAATCTTTTTCCCTATTTCATGTATTGGACTTGCACACAGGAAAATCCTGCATAAGATTTTCACAGCTAAGAATGTGTTATGACCATTGGTCTATATACTTGCTAAATGTATTGGTAGCTCTAAAGACTACTCATGGAAAGAGTGGTAGGGCTATAATGATGTGTGTTTGGTACATCTGTCTGTGGTGGGCATGGAGATGTGCCTCCAGATCCCCCTTTAAGAACTTGATGTTCAGCTGCTAAGAGAGCAGTGAGCTGACAGCCTCCAGCTGCAGCACCGTCAGGATCCACCTCAGCTTGGAGCTGAGTCCACACTCTTCCAAGAAAGCCTCAGAGACTGAGGACAGTTGGGACATAGGACATGACAATTTGTCCCCAACATGAGACACCCCTAAAAGACAATCTTCAATCTCGATGTACTTTTTTTTTTTAAAGATTTTATTTATTTATTTGACAGAGAGAGACACAGCGACAGAGGGAACACAAGCAGAGGGAGTGGGGGAGGGAGAAGCAGGCTTCCCACGGAGCAGGGAGCCCGATGCGGGGCTCGATCCCAGGACCCTGGGATCATGACCTGAGCCGAAGGCAGACGCTTAACGACTGAGCCACCCAGGCGCCCCTCGATGTACTTTTTGATGGAATGAGACTCTGTCAGCTCTGCATGGAGATCTGGGTCTCTTCTTACCCAATTTTCCTTCTTTTTTCATTCCACAAGTGTGTCACGTTTACACCTGGGTTTGAAGACCCTTCTGACCCATTCTGTTTCTTCCCTCTCTTATCATTCACAAGCATTACCCCTCCATGAAATGCTTGCCCTCCTAACTTCAACTTAGCCTCTGAGTCCCAGAAGACCCAATGGACATATTGTGTGTAAGGAATGACATTTGTTGTTTCTTGCCCACCCCATCTCAAAATCCCTTCCAATTTTGGGAGAATCTCCTAATGTGAGATTCTTGGTCAGGAGCAAGACTTTGCACCACAGCAGCTAGAGGGACCATTTATTCTTCCTCACCAAACCCTGAGCCCTAAGGCTTTAACATGCGATTGACTGGATAGTTCTGCCCGGAACTTTGAATCATGAGGAAGTAACACAAAATCACAAATACAATCAGGAAGTTGTCCACAGTGGCGGCAATGGGTCAAGAGTCCCACAGCCATGGTTCAGTGTCCAGGGTTGCAGGGGTCACTGGGGGGACAGTGGCGGCAGCAGCCCCTGGCTGTTAACTCTTTTTTTCCCTACTCATATTCTGAGCCCCGGTCTCCAGAATTCACAAAATAATATGAACTTATTGATAAACTCACAGCAGCCAGCAGCCTTATATACTTAAGTATCCACAGTCTGTTCATGTTCCCTAAAATTACAAAGCCAACTCTTATGGGGGCTCATGTACCTGGAACATATGAGGTTAAGAGAGAGATTCCAAAGGCTGAGGTCTCATCCCTGACCCTCTTTTTCCCCCACCCCACATCCATTTCATCAGCAAACCCTGCCAGCTCCATCTTCACAGCAGATTCCAAACCCACTCACTTCTCCTTGCCTGTACAGCAGGTATCTCTGCTTCCCCACCCTCAGTCTATTCTTCATGCAGCAGTCAGAGTTTGCTTTTAAAATATGTCAGTCAGTGTATGTCATCCTGTGCTCACCAGGAACCGCCATCTCATTCAGACTAAAAGCCCAGGTCCTTACTGAGGTCCATGAGCCTCCACACAATCTGGCCCTTTAATGCCCTGCCTTTTTCCCATTTCCCCTACCCTTCCTCCTCCACCCCAGCCACAGTCTCCTTGTGGGTTCTAGAACACACATGCACAGCCTCCTGCTTTACAACTCTGCCATTTTTTATCTCCCTGCCAGAAACACTCCCTTCCCAGATATCTGCATAGCTTGTTCCTCCAACACCTTGTGAGATCTACCCTGTCCCGATCATAATCCCAATCCTGGAATCTCTGCTGTTCTAACATACTATATCATTTACTTATTTATTATGTTTATCCTTCATTGTCTACCTCTCCCACTAGAAGGAAACTCTGCCAGGGCAGGAGTTTTGATCTGCTTTGTTCACTGATGGATCCCAAGTACTTGAAGAGGGTACTGGTACATGTTGGGTATTCAGTAAACATTGGTCGAATGAAATGAAGTATGAAGGAAAGCTTTCATCCACTGAGCAAGTTGATGGAGTTTGGAAATAGAATAATAGAAGTTGGGGTGGCTGAACTATTCTTCAAAATGGAATGGGGAGAATTTGGAACTGGGAGTTGTGAAAGAAGTGCCCTCTAGATCAGGAAGGCAGGTTTAGAGGGAGAGATGATTGATGGGGGTTGGAGGAAGGAGCCAGCAAGATGGTTGAGAATGGAGGTGGACCATCAAGTGGAAAATCTCTGGTGGTGGATTGCTAGGAAGGATAAATAGTAACAAGTATGTCTAAAAGGTCATTTTAAGTAGTTTTCTATGACGTACAGTGATGGTGCACGCAACACATAAGAAGCATGCTACACGCAACAGCCTTGATACCCTGGCGTCTTTTATTTTGTGTGGAAGATGATAATCAGGGAGAAGAATGGCGAACTACATTTGGGTCACTATCACATAAAGACATAGAATCTACAACAAGAATTTGGTGGAGACGAGAATCACCCGTAGAGGGGAACATGAGAACACAAATCCTCCAGATTGTTGCTGAAATCTTGGACAGCGCATTGCTTTTCCATGGAATGCAGCCGATACACATCTCTGTATTTGCAGGTAACCTCCCTGACCTGCAGTCCCATGACAGTAGGAATAGTGCCTTCTCTTAGAGCTGTTGTGAGAATTTAAGCTGTTGTGAGCTCCTCTCCAACTTAGAGGAGATGAGGTGGTGCACCTGTATCCGTGAGCAGAACTCTGTTCTCCCACGGTTCCTTCAGCGCCCAGTAGGGGGCGCTCAGCGGGCCTTGAGGCAGAGCTCGTAGGTTGGAGGGATGTTGCCAAAGCCTGAGACCCTGGGTGTGATATCGATGTCAGCGGGCGGCACCAGCGGGTGTAGAGAGAAGTTCTGAAGGATGGATGTGAAGTAAAGAAAGAGTTCCATGCGGGCCATGGCCTCGCCCAGGCAGATGCGCTTTCCTGTGGGCACAGGGGAGGGTGGGAGGGCTGCTCATATCTGTACTGGGATCATGAGGGCGTGGGGTGCGTTCTGGCCCCATCGCCCCTCAGTGCCCCCCTCAGCATCCCTGGGGTCATGATAAAACCTGCTTTGTAGGGGTTACTATAAAGACTCAGTGGGCTTTGCTAGGATCTGCCACTTACAGGGTCTCAACACATGGCCCCTATTTCTCTGATGGCTTGATTCCATCAGCTCCCAAGATGGAATGGTTCTAAAAAATCCTCGAATTTGAAGTTTCTGTTCATTTAAATTTCTCAAAGGTTTATCAAATGCCTGCTAGGTGCCAGATGTTGGTGAGGGGGAAAAAAAATAGAAAAGAAAGCTCACCCTTAAATAATGTTTACTATTTGTTGGTCACCCTTCCAGTGGTTTGGAGAGATGGATCTCCATTTTACAGGCAGAGAACGGAAGTAACTCACCTATGACTCCACCTTTTGTAAGTGGTGGGGTGGGGCCCTGTTTCCTAACCACTGCACTGATTCAGTGTGGCTTATACTTAAAATACTATTCTAAGGTATTATGTCATGGGTCACAAGCTACTGTTCATTAGGCAAATCCACCTGCTGCCTATTTTTGTACTGCCTGCAAACTGTTAAAAAAGAAAACCAGAGGGGCGCCTGGGTGGCTCAGTCGTTAAGCGTCTGCCTTCGGCTCAGGTCATGATCCCAGGGTCCTGGGATGGAGCCCTGCATCAGGCTCCCTGCTCAGCGGGAAGCCTGCTTCTCCCTCTCCCACTCCCCCGCTTGTGTTCCCTCTCTCACTATCTCTCTCTGTCAAATAAATAAAATCTTAAAAAAAAAAAAGAAAATCAGAGGCCCCAAATGGAGTAATTTATGTTAGGCCCAGTCATCAAACCAAGCTCAATATCTAACCTCCCCCAGAAATGTAGTCTTAACCAGTTAATTGGGAATTTTTTGATCAGCACCAATGAAGTGATCTGTCACATGGGCCCTCTCCACCCCCTAAAGGAAGATGAGGTAATCCGCCTAATAAGAACTTGCCATTTGCAATGACATGGATGGAGCTAGACGGCATCATGCAAAGCAAAATAAGTCAATCAGAGAAAGACAAATATCATATGATTTCATTCATATGCGGAATTTAAGAAACAAAACAGAGGATCATAGGGGAAGGGAGGAAAAAATAAAATGAGACGAAATCAGAGAGGGAAACAAACCTTAAGAGACTCTTAACTCTCGGTTAAAGGCATTAAGGAGGGCATGTGATGTAATTAGCCCTGGGCATTATATGCAACTGATGAATCACTGAACTTTACCTCTGAAATTAACAATATACTATATGTTAATTAATTAAATTTAAGTTTAAAAAACCCTGCCCTTCCCCTAGGGGAAGGTGACCTTGCCTATAACAATCCTTTCTTTTCTTTTGCTAATAACTTCTTGCCCACTCTCCTCCCTATACAGACCTTCTATTTCTGCAACTCCTGAGGCTCCCCTCTACTTACAGATGGAATACTGCTTGATTCATGGATCATTTAATAAAGCCGATTATATATTCAAATTTACTCAACTGAAGATTTGTTCTTTAACAAAACTAAGGATGCTTTTCACATCTTCAAATAGGTGAAAACGATCAAAAGCAAAATAATATTTTGTGACCTGTGAATTCGATGAAATCAAAATTTCTATGTCCATAAATAAAGGTTTTTGGCATCACAGACATTCTCATGCATTTTCATACTGTCCATGGTCACTTCTGCGGCATAACGGGGCAGCTGAATAGTTCAGAATGCATAGTTCAGACTGAGACACTATGGCTGATGAAAACTAAAATATTTTCTATTCGGTCCTTAACAGAAAAAGTTTGCTGATACCTGTTTAGTGCTATACCTTTTCTAATTATCAGAGTCAATGGTTCTAATAGCCCATGATTCTGGGATTCTGGGAAATAGCATTCAACTTCCCATTCAGACCTGAATGTCAAATACAGACCAGTGATTGGGGGGGTCACATCTAGCATGTTCCTGGGGTGGGAGTGGGGGGGACTCAGACTGTAGAAACCTACCAGAGGAAAAAGGTACAAAGGCTTCATTCTTCTTGAAGTGGCCCTGCTCATCCAGGAAGTGTTGGGGATAGAAGGCATCTGGGTAGCGGAAGTATTTGGGGTCTTTGAGGACAGAGCCAAGCAGGGGGAACACATCAGTGCCCTGGAGTGAAAATGGGGACAGTTAGGAGAAATCTGTGTTGGAGGATGGGGTCAAGGAACCAGGAGGAGAGAGGAGTGAGGTGGAGGGAGAAGTGATAACAATGAGACCCAGCTCTACCTTGGGCAGAAGGTAGCCTCGGAAATGAGTGTCCCGGATGACATTATGGGGGACACCCATGGGTACAATATCTGTCAGTCTCTGTATCTCATGGATCACAGCATCTGTGTAGGGCATCTTGACTCTGTCGTCCACACTTGGGATCCGGTGTGGTCCAATCACCTGGTCAATCTCTTCATGGATCTTGGCTAGAAGGGGCCAGAAAAGAGCCAACAAGGACACAGGAGGTGTTTCTGGAGGCCAAGGCTCAGCTATGGGTTTGTACCGTTAGTACCTGTGGATCCTGAGGGAGCACGCTATATGTGTGTGCACTGCCTCTTTATTCTTAACACCTGACACATTGGTGGGGTGCTCCCATCAGACCACAGGGAGACACGCAGCCTGGAGCCTTGAGTGCCCTCTGGGATGTTTGGTCTTTATCTTGAAAGCACTAACGAGCAGGGCAGTGTCCTGGTTCCAGACGGGCTGTGATACACAGATTTTTGACAGGATGGGAGAAAGGTACAATACATAACCAGGACAGGATTGAAGCAAGTGATAGCAATTATGTAACAGAAATTAAAAACACTATTGGTGCAGTTACCCCTCCCTGCACTTCCTGGATGAGTGACTCTGAGGCAAATAACTTTACCTTCTGAGCCTCTGTTTCTTCATCTTCCAAATGGATGTGATGGTCCAACAAGCTTATAGAGTTGTAAAATTTACATAAAATCCAGCGTGCAAGTAACTACAACAGTGCCTAGGCACATAGCAGGTGTCCATTAAATATCTGATTATTTAGATATTTCGTTGTTATTATTATTTGGTAAAACAACTTAGACAATGGAGGAGGGGCTAGAAAAGTCTGAGTGGAAATAAGTTAGTTTCTCCCATTGTCTATACAGGGAAAAATTTGTTGGCTTGTTTTGAACTGCATTAGAAGGGAGAGATGCCAAAATTGGGGGTTTTCCTTAAGGAAGGAATGAGTTCCTCATCACTAGAGTTACCCAACCAGACCAGATTGCAATTTATTGGAGATGGATTCTACTGGATTCTGGCACTATAGTTGGCTAAATAATGTCCATCAAAGATACTACCTCCTAATCCCTGGAACCTGTGCATGCTACCATAGAGGACAAAAGGGGTTTTGAAGACATCATCAAGTTAAGGCTCTTGAGATGGGCAGATTATCCTGGATTATCCAGGTTGGCCCTAAATATAATCACAAGTGTCTGTATAAGTGGGAAGCAGAAGGGTCAGAGTCAGAGGAGATGTGACAACTGAGGCAGAGAGATTTGAAGATGCTACGCTGCTGGCTTTGAAGATGGAGCAAGGGTCATGAGCCCAGGAATGCAAAAAATACAGCTCTTGAAGCTGAAAAGGCAAGGGAACTGATTCTACCTTGGTTCCACCCAGTGAAATCCTGTGTGGACTTCTGAAATCCAGAACTGTAGGATAATAGATTTATGCTAATTTAAGCTATTAAATTTCTGGTAATTTTACAGCAGCCTAGGAAACTAACACAAGCACCAAGTAGAAGATTAATTAAATGGACTTCTAAGTCAGAGATTATGAGATTCTGTAGATTGAGATTCCAAAGTGTGAAGAGTATAAGGCCATGGGGTTCTACGGTTTCAAGATTATATCTTCTTCTCCGTTGGGAATGGGAGTCACCTGGTAAGCAGCTCAGGTGGACACTCACCTTCCACCTCAGGATACTTCATCATTAGCAGCAATCCATAACGTAGTGTAGAGCTCACAGTCTCTGTGCCAGCAAAGAATAGGTTGAGTGTGGTCAAGACCAAATTCTTGAGATTGAATTCTGTGTGGGGATTATTTGTATCCTGAAAATGAGAGGGATAGGACACAGAATCACCTTCTTCTGTCTTTATCTTCTTATTGTCACCCTTTGTGAAAACACAATAGATGGTTAAACCAAGTGACTATCTGGGAGAGGAAACAGCCAGAACAAAGGTCCTGGGGCAGAAATGTGCCCGGTGTGTAGAGGAACAGCAAGGAGGAGGCCAGTGTGATTGGAGTGGACAGTGGGGAGACTGGGAAGAGAAAAAAGTAGAGATTTGAAAGCTCTAGGACATTAAGCTATGCAATTATAAAATTCCAAGTGCTGAGGTATGTATAACAAAAAAAATCATAAATTTCTAAAATTCTAAGACTCTATGATATAGAAGTATTAAGCTTCTAAATTTCTACATCTTTAAGACTTTTAAGTTTAAAGCTTAAACTCTTAAGCTTCTCAAATTCTTAGTCTAAGCTTCTCAAATTCTAAGACTGTAAAGACTCATTCTGGTTTTCTGTATTTGTAAGTCTCTGGCAGTTATAATCACAAGTGATTTAAAAGGTATAAGTTTTAAGTATCCTTGCTCCTAAAATTTCTAGATTCAAAGTTTATTTTAAAAGCGTAAGAGTGGGCGCCTGGGTGGCTCAGTCGTAAAGTGTCTGCCTTCGGCTTTGGTCGTGATCTCAGGGTCCTGGGATCGAGCCCCACATCGGGCTCCCTGCTCAGTGGGAAGCCTGCTTGTCCCTCTCCCATGCCCCCTGCTTGTGTTCCCTCTCTCGCTGTGTCTCTCTGTCAAATAAATAAATAAAATCTTAAAAAAAAAAAGCGTAAGAGTTTATGCATGCCTTTACAGTTTCTATATCTCATCTATAAATAAAAGTCAACCATGTGAAACAGTGCTTGTCTCCAACATGTTTGCAGGTTAAAGTTGCAGGTGCTAGGGAATAGGATGATGAGAGAGAAGGATTGGGGAAAGGGGAAGAGGTACCTGGTACATCTTGATGAGGAAGCAGTCAATGAAGTCCCGAGGGTTTTGTGGGTCAAGAGATGCTTCGTTGATCTTCACCCTAGAGGCAATGAAGTCCTTGAGTTCTTCTACCAAGTAGTAGATGCAATTGTGTCTTCCTGGCAAATATTGCATGATCCCAGAGTACATGTCATATAGCTGTGGGGAATAGACAAGGGGGGTTTGTCAGCAAATGGGCACCTGGGGCCAACATAGGCTGAGTCTGGAGTCAGCTAGCTGGGCTCAACATCCAGCACTGGGTCTGAGGATTGGGTGAGTCCATTTGTTTCTTGGAGACTCCAGGTGTATTGTTACTTGACTCCCAGGGTTGTGGGGAGGATTAAGTGAGGTATAGGCAGGTACTTAGTTAACTGAGGTTGGCGGTGAGCAGGGAAGTGTTGGTGGGCACCTGTGCCCAAGGTGTGCTCATCTCAATGAAACTCTGATTGATCATCTGCAGCAGCTTCAGGAACTGCTTGTCCTCATAATCAAAGCGGCTTCCAAAGACGATAGAACTGATGACGTTGGAGACAGTGCGGCTCAGGAAGAAGGTGGGTTCGATGGGAGAACCTGGATGGTGGAAATTGTCTAGGTTGGAGACAATGATTAAGAGCACAGGATGGGGAATCATTCAGTCATGGATACGAGTCCTGACACCACTGCTTAATAGCAAGTGTTAGTTACTTCATTTTTGTGTTTTGAGTCTAGATTTTCCAGTATGTAAATTGGTTTAGTAACCACTAAACCTGAGGCTTCAATATAATTATCCATGTGAAATGCTTAGCACAGTCCTTGCCATGTAGTAAGCACTCAAGAAATGCTGGTGGAGTTTAATCATTACTTTTCGGTATTAGTATTTAACTGTGTTTGTGCTGTAGAGCCACAGATTTGGGAAAGAAGTCATGGTATGGGACACATTAAAAAAAAAAAAAGGATGACTGGATTCCATGTATCTCTATCAATGATTCTATTTGAGCTATTAAGAAAATTCTACCCTTGGCCTCAGCTGCACCATCTAAAACAAGGATGCTGGATCTGGAGACAATGCTCATATTCACAAATACACAATTTTGCAAATAATTTCTGGGGTACATAGATATTCAAAGCCTTTATGTAGACTGTTTAGTTAGCATCCATGAAGCCTAAAAGAAAAACTCTGATTTAGAGAAATTTATCTCTCTGTCTATATCTTATCTATTCCTCTTTGTATTTCTTAGCTGCTGTCTTTTTTCCTCTAAATCCCATTGGTTCCAGACCTTATTTGGAGGCAGTGATTGGATTCCTTAAAAAATATAATCAAATGGGCATAGAGTTTCAGATCTGCAAGATTACAAAGTTCTAAAGATCTGTTTCACAACAATGCAAATACACTGAAAAAGACTCTTAAGAATTGTTAGGATGGTAAAATTTTATGTTGTATGATTTTTATGACAATTGCATGTATGTATTATATGTATACATAAGTATGCAATTAAATTTGATCCTGTCACCAGAAAAAAGCACTAATTTACATATTGCAAAAGTCCGCACATGATTTCAGGGGCTCACAAAATCCCTGAGATCCACTGATTAAAGCTTCTGAACAAGTGGTCTCTAAGGGGCTTGCATGTTAACTTTTAACATGGAACCAGGCTAGAAATCTCAGTAAATCCTTAGTCTTTTTCATCCTCTCCCATTCTAGAGCTTTCTCTCACCAAGGCCCATCTTCTCATGACTGAGCTCTCTATAACCATTCAGTTACCTTTTAGCCCTGCCCCGTGTGCCCCCACCCCACCCCATACCCTTGGTTTTCCGTAATTCCTCTAGTAAGAAGCCAGCCTCCTCCTGGATCCGCTCTTCAATGCTCCGCTTTCCCATTCCGAAGTCCCGAAGAATGGTCAGGGAGAAGCGTCGGAGGATCCTCCATCGTTCTCCATTAGCCAGAGCTACACCTGCCAGAATCTCCGTGTCAGCCTCCTGCCTCCCCTTCCCTTCCTGTGTCCAACTCTGTGCTACACAAGGATGGGGACAAATTATGAAAACTCTACACTCTGGTCTCAGGGAAGCCCCTCCCAACCTCCCAGGCTTGATGGAGAGACTATGGTTCCCTCTCTAAAGGACCCTCAAAAACAGTCTAGGATTGAGATGAAGGGAAAGGAAATCAAGCTAGGAATGATTCAGGGAGATCAAGGAGAGTTTCTTACAGGATAAAGACCTAGAACTGGATAAATAGGAAGGTTGGATGCGTAGGAAGGTGGAGGGAGGTGGATGCATAGGAAAGTGGAGGGAGGTGTAGGTAGAATGCCATTTACAGTACCTTGGAAAGAAGAACTACTTTTATCTTCTATACACCACTTGGATTCTCTAGATATATGCATACATGTACATAGAAGCTCACACCTGTACATCACTATACCTACCTTGTAGTAAGAAACATTTAGAAATTACCAGATGTGCATGGATTGATAATTAATGTTTGGAAATTTAATGAAATTATTTCAGTGGATTAATGAATGGAAGGAAGAGTTTTTTGACTGGAATAACTGATAGATGGATGGACAAAAGACTCAATGGATGAGTAAAGGGTTAATGAACAGATAGTTTGAGATGAATGGATAAATGGTTGGAAAGATTTATGGATTGGAAGATTAATTGATGGGTGAATAATAGAAGGGTTAACAAATGGAATGATGGATAGATGGGTAAATGGAGAGTTAATTCATAGATGTACAGATAAATTAGATAGAAAGATATTTGTATAGAAAGGCTAATTAATAAATGGATGTTTTTTGTGGATGTATGGATCAATAGAAAAGTGGATAAATGGAATGGAATAGACAGGGATAGATAGATGGATGGAAGTATGGAAAGAATAGCATGAGGCTTCTTGAAACTGAAGGGTGTGAGCAGTTAAAGATGGATGTATAAGACACACTAGAAAGATATCTACCTAAATGGAGGTGGCAGAGACCTATGGGTTGGGTGTGTATGTATGTATAGAGAGATAAGAAGTAAGGTTGGCTGAAAGGGCTTCAGTGGGTACACAGTGCCACTAATCCATTAAAAACAGAAGTAATGCAGCAGATACTCAAGAGTCAGATGGTTTGGGTTCAAAACAAAATGGTTCCACTTACTGTGTGATATTACCCAAACTTTCTCAACCTCAGCTTCCTCATTTGCAAAATTAGTAGGACATTAATAGTTCTCTCAATGGAGTCAATGCAATGATTCATACAGAGTACTTATCAAAGAACCTGGGACATAGGAAGTATATTATAATCATTTTGTTGTTGTTGTTGTTACTTACCATGACCTTGGAAATTTCGCTCTATTGAAGCCAGTTTTCCGCGGCCACTGAACTCATCTGCTCGGTCTACCAGGGCCTCCTTCACTGCCTCATGTCCACATAAAACAACTACTGGCCGGGGACCCATGTACACAGTGAAGACTGGGCCATACTTCTCCTTGAGCTGGGAGTAAAGGAAGACATAAGAAGAGGGAGCTGATTGGAGCACCAAGTATAGATCAATTGAGGATTTTAGGGTGGGAATTTCAAGAGGATACAAATGTAGGAATAACAGATAAAGGTGAGTCTTGGTCTTGGAAGGACTATTGAGAAAAAGGCACAAATGCCTTGGCTCCTGTGATCCTGGGCAAGACCCCCCAAAGTCTCCAAAAGCCTTAGTTTCTTCATCTGTAAAATGGTGGACCTCGATGAGTTGGACTCCAAGATCTATGCTTCTCTTTCTGCAATGCTCAATTTCTAGAACCCTAAGATTTCATGATACTGAGTGTCAAAGTTCTAAGTCCATGAGTTCTTGTGTTTAAGTGTGTAAGGTACTGCGACTCCAAAGTCTGAGATTGTGAGAGTCTTAATTTCCAGTGTGCCAGGAGTCTGTGTTTCCAAGCGTTTAAGATTCTGGAATTTCAGTATTCATAGGCTTTATGAAGTCTGTGTTTCCAAGAGTCTGTGTTTTAGATGTTACAAGGTTATACATATGTCTATAGAATTAGTTGCTTCCAGCTCTGTGAGAGGAGTCGTCAGACTTACCTTCATTAAAGACTGAAAAGTGGCATCAGTACGGACTTGCAACACGTTCCCCAGGAAGGGTATTGGTGTGGGCCCAGGGGGCAGCTTCCCCCCCTTGTTGTTCCGTTTCCAGGCAATGAGGATGAGTAGACAAGACAAGGAGAGTGCCAGAAAGATGGTGAAGGCCCCTCCTAGCTCCATGGTGTCAGGTTGAAGGGTTGTGTCCAGGGAACCAGATCCTGCTTAAATATGTTCTGAGAAATCAGCTGTGCAGAAATCTGAACACCCTGAGATTCAAGTTTTCCGGGTATGGATGCCATTAGAGAGGATATTGCTTTATCTGGGGGGTTGGTTATATAACTTGTAATCTCCCACCTGAATAAAGATGGATTGAATTCACCCAGGGAAATCCACTGGGGCCATCCCTCTTTCTTCATATTTCTAGTCTCTCAGCTCGACCCCTAGTTCAACATGTCTTGGTAGAATGTGGGAGGCAGTCTAGCTGTAGCTAGACTATTGTATTCAAGAATCAGACAATCTGGGTTCAAATTTCAACTCCACCTCTTCTTCATTGGTGAGTCACCTAACCCTCTTGGCCTCAGTTTCTGGAATCTGTCAAAAATAGGGTAACCATACTGTTTTAGAAAGTCTTGGTAGAGAACAAATATGACTCCTTTCTCTTTGCCAGACCCCAATTAATCATTTTTTTTTTAAACACAGTAAGATGAAGATTTAGAATAGCAAAAGAAATAATTCAGTTGTAAGGGTTTTATTTTTTTTTTTTAAGATTTTACTTATTTATTTTTAGAGAGAGAGAGACAGAGTGCAAGCAGGGGGAGTTGCAGAAGGGATGGGAGAAGGCAGGGAAAGAATCTCAAGCAGATTCCACGCTGAGTGCAGAGTCCAACGTCGGGCTTGATCTCACCACCCTGAGATCATGACCCCAGCCTAAACCAAGAGTTGTATGCTCAATTGACTGAGCCACTCAGGGGGCCAGAAAGGGTTTTATTCAATAAGTTCTCTTGTTTCTATTCAAGGTGATATTAAATAGTAATAATCAAAGATTACTTGTGTTGGTTTATCAGGACTTTGCTGGTGTGTGTGTGTACATTGATTTTCAAAGTCTAAGATATAGAGACCATCTCTGAGCCCCAGTCTCCAGAGAGGAAGACCATCTCTAGAATCATGGCATACTGATTGCTATCTGTAATAATCTAAATAAATAGTTTTTCAACTCCTTTTGTACCAAATATTTGTAAATCTTTACTGTCCTGAAGCAAAATTCCAGGGTGTTATATCTTGACTATACATGTTATTAAACAAAATCAAATGTCCTTCTCATGTGTCCAGATTCTCAGACTTGGGAAATAAATCCCTTAGGAAAGCTGCTGGTTTTGGAGTAAGGCATGGATGGCTGAGTTAAGGCATCTTGTATCCAAAAGAAGTGGTGGGGATTCTGGGAAAACTGAGCGACTCACACAGCACCACCTTCTAGGTCTTCGAGGCTGCTAGGATGTCTTTTTTGGGAGTAAGAAAAGACATAGCTCTAGGCTGCCTTCTAGGACCCTTCCAGCTCTGGCTTCTCCCTTCCATTCTGAACTCCCCCACAACACACACACACACTTACATCCATTCAGGACTAGTCCCTTAATTGTCTGTGATGGTGGGGTTGAGTCTGGTCCTCCCATTCAGACAGGAAAGGAGAGGTGTCCTTAGAACAGTCCCTCTTGCCATCCCACTCTAGGCAAGAAGCCAGGAGTGGAGGCATTTGAACTCAAGAGTGCAAGCAAGTTAATGAGGAAAAATAACTGCAGAGAAACACAGGGAGAGGTGGATTGTGTCAGGTGTTGTATGAGACCAAGAGATGGAGACCAAGACTAGAGAGAAACAAAGAGAAAAGAAGGGTGCAGGAGTGCCTGGGTGGCTCAGTTGGTTAAGTATCTGACTCTTGATTTTGGTTCAGGTCATGATCTCAGGGTCCTGGGATCCAGCCCCAGGTCAGGCTCCGTGCTCAGTGTGGAGTTGGCTTGTCCTTCTCCCTCTGCTCCCTGCCCCCTCCCCGCCATGCATGCTTTCTCTCAAATAAATAAATAAAATCTTAAAAAAAAAAAAGAAAAGAAAAAAGGGTGCAGAGAAATAGAACAAGAGTGAGAGTAAAATAGAGTAGAGAGAGAGAATGAGTCAAAGATAGGTATCAAGGAAGACACAAGAGACTAAAGGAAATTCAAAGAAACAGAGAGAGGGAGAGACAATCAGAAAAGAAAAAAAAAATACAGGAAAAAAAAAAAGCTTCATTGAGACAGAGCTAGAGACTGAGAAAGAGACATATGGCCAAGGAAGAAGAGACAAGAGAAACCCAGAGAGCTAGCACTCGCTCTCCCTCTCCTCTCCTCCCTCTCTCATCACTGAAAAACCATTGACTCAGAGGTGGAGATGAAGAGCGAGACAGAGGCAAAGAAATACAAAGAAATATAGAGAAAGAAACCCAGAGCAAAGTGAAACGGAGAGAGAATGATTTGGGCTTCACAGGGTGCGAGCATGAAATGGAGCCTGGATCATTTTATGCCTAGTCACACACCTCACCTCTGGGACCAAGAAATGCTCTGATGCTACCAGGGATGTTATTATTTATTTATTGTCATCTCTGTGCCAGGCACTGAGCTGTGTGCTTGACAAGCAGGGTACCTTCTAACCCAAATGTCCAGCTTACAGGATAGGGCGTATGGACAATGCTATACAGGGGGCAGCACTCTAACATGTCTGGAAACCGACAGACATGAAGCCCCTAAGAAAATGAGCCTCCCTCTTGGAGACTTCCTCCTCTGCGTTTCAGAGATGACAATAGTACCTCCCTCATAGGGTTTTAGAGGTTTGACACAGGATAAAGAGCTCAACCAATGTGAGGTTTTTAGCAGCATCAGATGGTTGTTGTCCTAAGATTCCCTGAATACGCCTTGGACAGTATCTGTGCCTCAGTTTTCCCATTTGGAAAATGGGGCAAATGATTGTATTGATCTTTTGGGGTTTGGGGAATTATTCAGTGAGTTACAGCACACAACAAGCACTTAATAAATATCAGTTGAAATGAAACTTAGAGTGCCACTGGGCACAGAGCCAGGACCTGGAAAAGCTGAGTGGTGAAAGGACATGGAAACCTGGAGAAGTCTACTGGTTTCTCTTTTGGCTGTAGTAGAGCTGAGAATACCTAGAATTGAATATTTTTTTCTAAGAAGGCAAGATAAGGATCTAGAGATCTTTATGCATTGTCTAAGAAGACCCATTATGGGAATTGTTTTATGGGATCATTCCAAGACTGAGCTAAACAGCCTCTCCAAGCTGGCATTTTTCTAAGATTCTGTGGTTCTCAGAATCTGTTGTTCTAATGTTTGAGGATTCCAGAATTCTATGATTTTCAGCTTTCAGGGATCTACAGGTTCTTCTAGTTGGGAGTGGGGGTGAGCTTTAGAAGAGGGAAGAGCTGTGGGGAGAGGGGCAGGATGACCTCTCACCTTCTTCTGGATGTTTTCCTCAGGAGTAGGAAGGTATGGCAGGCACGTACCTGTTGCTCTCAGTCACAACCAAAATAAACTCATAGAATCTTAGGATCCAAATTCTAGATGGTGCATGTGGCATAGGGATCATTTTTCTACTGGACATTCTATTGGAAATATAGTGAATGGGGCTTCTGAATTTCTTTCCTTCTGCTAAGAAAAATTATTCAAAACACGAATAAAGAAAAAATGATTTATGGGACTTTTTCATGTCAAGCTAGGCATATTTTCTAACAGGTCCACTTAAACATAATCTCATTCCAAAAATGGAATGTTACTTTGTTTATACAATTAATCAGGATTTAAACTTTTTACAGTTCTGCAAAACTACTAAGTCTTTTCTGTTTGGTAGAGAAGGTGATCTTCAACCAAAAGTTTTTTAAAAATAATAATGCTATTAAATCAGACATTAGCCAGTTTTGTATTTAACTCAGAACTTCTTTTTTTTCCTATAAAAAAATCCTACTGTTTCATTTGTCTTTTGAACCAGTTTTGTTTATATCTGGATCCCTCATTAATGGATTAAATAATCTTTGACACATATACATCTATTTTGAGAATTATTTTTTTATCATTTGGAGAATTATCCTTCCTTTATTTCCCTCATTTTCTTCTTCTCTTCCTTCCTAAGTGTCTCTCTTCACCGCCCCCTCCGTCTATTCCCCCTCTCTTTTCTTCTCATCTCTTTCTCTCTCTATCCCCCTTCTCCCCCTGCTCTTCTCTCTTTCAAAGACCCTCTCTTCTTTCTTCCTTCGTTCTCTCTTTCATCTCTCTGCTTCCCTCATTTTGTATTTTCTCTTCTCTTTCTTTCTCCTCCCCTTTCTTCTATCCCTCCCTCCATCAAATGGTGTGTGCCTGACTGGAATGCCAGAGCAAGATGAAGAAGAGAGACATAATGGGACAATGTAAATATTACAAGAAAGAAAGGATGGGTTTTTTCCAAAAGTCATGACAAACACCAAACCACAGATCCAAGAAGCTCAAAGAACACTAATGGAGTACATACCAAAAAACCCACATGTAAGCATATTATATTCAAACTTCAGGAAACCAAAGACAAAGAGAAAATTTTACAGGCAACCAGAAGAAAAAATGCACCTTACCTATGAGGAACAAGGATAAGTATCATAACACACTTCTCTTAGAAATTATGCAAGCAAGAAAAAAATGGAGGGACATCTTTTAAGTGTTGGAAGAAAAAACTGTCAAGCAAGAATTCTATATACAGCAAAGACATCATTCAAAAGTAAAGCAGAAATTGTAATAGTGATGTATGGTGACAGATGGTAGCTATACCTGTAATGAGCATAGCATAATGTATAAGGGTCTCACAGAATCCTAAGATCAGGACCTGAGCAGAAATCAAGAGATGGATGTTTAACCAACTAAGCCACCCAGGTGCCCCAGCACAGAAAATTATTCTGGCAAGAAACAGAATCTTTGCTGTCTAGGCAGATTACACAGAAAGTAAAGAACAACATTTTATATTGTAGACAGTCATTAATGAATAAGCCAAAGAGACAAGCCCATCAAACCTGAATGAACTTACTAATATTTTAACACACTTCATAGCATCCTTTAAGACTGTGGAATTATAAATGAAGGCAAGTAAAATTCACTTTCCAAGTGTTATCCTTCATTTTGCTCTTTGACATTTTATTTTATTTTATTTATTAATTTTTTATTAATTTTATTTTATTATGTTATGTTAGTCACCATACATTACATCATTAGTTTCTGATGTAGTGTTCCATGATTCATTGTTTGTGCATAACACCCAGTGCTCCGCGCAATACGTGTGCTCTTTCATATTTTAAAACAAACTGACACTATACCGGAGGACAGCAAGTCTCTCTGAGGGGGTCCACAGGTCAAAACAATACCAAGATGTTATTTATGCAAATATGCCATGCTCTCATCATTGTTATCTTCAAATGGATCCATAAATATTTAAAAATTTCCTCAGTCTCAACCTCCACTATGGTAAATATAAATAAACCTTGCCCACATAAACAAAGCTCTTTGGGGTCCTCAATAAAAGATTAAAGAAAAAGTAACCTGAGAACCACTGTTTTTGGACAAAATTACTTTATTCCCTAAAAAAACAAAAGCACACACACAATTGTATTTCTCTGTCATTATTTATCCTAGTCTGAACCACTCATATTTAAAAAAAATTTTTTTTAAGATTTTTATTTATTTAAGAGGGGGTTGTAGATTGAGGGGCAAGGAGGAGGAATCTGAAGCAGACTCCATACTTAGCACAGAGCCCGACATGGGGTTGGATCCCACCACAGGGAGATCATGACCTGAGCCCAAACCAAGAGTCAGCCGCTTAACTGACTGCACCACCCAGGTGCCCCAAACCACTCATACTATTTCTAATTTTTAACCAAAGTAACTAGCGTCTATTTCACAGAGAAAACTGGTGGTGGGGAAGGAGACAGTTGAGAACTGTCTCTCTCATACCAGCACTTCAGCAGACCAGCAAAACTTTCAATACAACTTCCTACAAACCTGGTACATCCCTTTTACACCTTTTAAAAAGTGACAGAATGGGGGCACCTGGGTGGCTCAGCTGGTTAAGCATCCGACTCTTCATCTCAGCTCAGGTCTTGATCTCAGGGTTTTGATCTCAGGGTTTTGAGATCAAGTCCCACGTTGGGGTTCCATACTGGGCATGGAGCCTGCTTAAAAAAATTAAAAGTGACAAAATGAACATGTTCATTAAAGTGACTCTAAGTCAGGATATCTCCATAGCATGTAAAAATAGAAATAAAATTTATATATGTTTACAATTATGCTTAGTCACCTCTGTTGCAAGATTGTGACTATCCATTAAATTTTAATGAAGTCTAAGATTTCAAGACCTTGGCAATTACTTCAAACTGACATACAAGGGTGCCTGGGTGGCTCAGTCGTTAAGCGTCTGCCTTCCGCTCAGGTCATGATCCCAGGGTCCTGGGATGGAGCCCCGCATCGGGCTCCCTGCTCCGCGGGAAGCCTATTTCTCCCTCTCCCACTCCCCCTGCTGTGTTCCCTCTCTCACTGTCTCTCTCTCTGTCAAATAAATAAAAAATTAAAAAAAAAAAAAAACAATTGACATACAAAAGACATAATTACTATTGAAATAAAGTTTTTCAGAATAATGACTCAATTTAATTGAGCAAAAACTTACATTTTTAAATATCTTAACCATTATGTGGGAAGTAATGTTAGGTTTTTTTTTTTTTAAAGATTTTTCATTTATTTATTTGACAGAGAGAGACACAGTGAGAGAGGGAACACAAGCAGGGGGAGTGGGAGAGGGAGAAGCAGGCCTCCCGCTGAGCAGGGAGCCCGATGCGGGGCTCGATGCGGGGCTCGATCCCAGGACCCTGGGATCGTGACCTGAGCCGAAGGCAGATGCTTAACAACTGAGCCACCCAGGCGCCCCAGTAATGTTAGTCTTGATCCCAAGGGCTATGTACCTGGATCTGCAAGTTATTCAGCTAGTTGCTCTAACAAGCCCTAAATCTCATTAACTTAATGCAAGAAGGTTTATTTCTTACTTACATGAGACACAAGCTGATGTTCCTGTCCTAACCTAGCTACAAGAGTTATTAGGAAATGTAAATCTTGTATGCCCAAGAGAAAGAAATAGGGTTGGCGAACACTTAGCCAGTTTCTGTCACGATGCCTTCATTCTTTTCTTTTTTTTTTTTTTAAGATTGTATTTATTTATTTGAAAGAGAAAGCACGAGCAGGGGGAGGGGCAGAGGGACAAGCCGACTCCATGCTGAACCCGATGTGGGGCTTGATCCCAGGACCCTGAGATCAGGACCCAAGCCGAAGTCAGATGCTTAACCGACTGAGCCACCCAGGCATCCTTCTTTTTCTTTTCATCGCGATCTCTTTTTACTGTCCTGATATAAAGACAAATAACAGTTGCAACATGCTTTTAATTAATTTTGAAGCAGGACTATGCTTTCCTGAATGTGACACTATTTCCAAACTGGACCTCATGGATATTTCTGCTAAGGGGGTTTTGCACACCATTTCACGGGTTTCGCAGAAACCCTCTAATCCTAGTTATGGACCCTAGGTTAAGATTAATGACCTTTCCTATAAAGAGGCAACCAGGGGTCCCAGTTTATATCCAGGAACACCAGCCCAGACCTTCCCAAGGAGACCAACCCACCTCAGACTCAATGGGACCCCTAGCATGTGGTTTAAGCTTCTCAGGGCTGAACCCATAATCCCCATATTAGTTTCCTAGGGCTGCTGTAACAAAGTACTACAAACTAGATGGCTTAATACAACAGACATTTATTCTCTCACAGTTCTGGAGGCCAGAAGTCCAAAATCAAGGTGTCAGTGGGTGTCATGTTCTCTCTGAAGGTGCTAGGGGATGACTATTGCTTAACTCTTCCTAGCTTCTGGTGATTGCTGGTAGTCCTTGGTGTTCCTTGGCTTCTAGAAGCATTATCCCAATCTCCACCTCCATACGTGGCATTCTTCCTGTGTGTCTGTGTGTGACTTCACATACCGTTCTCCTCTTTGTGTCTGTGTCTCTGTTTTCTCTTCTTATAGGATGCTAGCCATTGGATTAGGGCCCACCCTAGTCCGGCAGGACCTCATCTTAAGTAATTGTATCTGCAAAGACCCTGCTTCCAAATAAGGTCGCATTTTGAGGCTCTGGATGGACATGAATTGGGGGGTATGTACTATTCAACCCAGTACAATACCATATCCTTCTTCTCACCCTTAATGCACCCCATGCACATAGTCTTCTGGGACACCTCCGACAGGAAGCCAGCCTCTTCCTGGATCTGCTCTTTTTCCCCAACCTTAAGTCTTAAAGAAAATTCAAGATCTTCCCATGCTCCCTGTTGACCTGTCGCACCTGCTAGCACCTTAAGGTCTGGTTTTGCTTCCTCTTATTCATAGGCCAGGACTGGGGACATGCAAGGAGCTGTCTTGGATCCTTCTTTTAAGGAGGTCCCTCTTTCCTTCATGTGCCCAGCTTCATGGCGAGCCATGCTGTAGGGAGAGTGGAGTGGGGGCAGCACCAGACCCTTATGAGTCCCATTCTTCTTTACCCTCGTTCTATCCCTCACAGCCCTGGAGGCTGAAACCCAGGATAGGAGCACTTCCAGGGGAGAACATAGGGTGGTGGCTCAGTCAGTGATAGGGAGTGAGCATATGTGTTGGGATGAGACCAGTGTATGAGTGATGAAGAAGAACCCAGCCTGGGTCATCTGGAACCTCCCAGAAGCCCATTTTTTATTTTTCCTGCTGTGCCTTCTCCCCATAAGGGCCCAGCTCATTGTTCCTTCCCTCCCTTTCCTCTTTTCTTCTAAAATTGGACAAGGAGATCAGACCTCAAATTTTTCACTCCAAAAAACAAATAAATTCAAATAAATGAAAGGACCAGCAGGACAATGGGGCACGGGAGTGGAAGGCACAACCTGGAAGTGGTCACACATCACCCTCTCATGCCCAAATCTCATCTGGGCACAGTCTTAAAGTCATGCCTCACTGCAAGAGATGCTGGGAAATGTAGTCTTATTTTGGATGGGCTTGAGCCCATCAGAGATTCTATTACTAAAGAAAGAAGGGGTAAATAGATGTAAGGGGTTCTATTACTAAAGAAAGAAGGGGTAAATGGATGTAAGGGAACAATTAACAGCATCTGCCATGGGGATCGACCCCCGGGGAGGATAAGGAAACAAAAGAAAAACTGCAAACAGCACCATTGATATTCAAGCTGACGCACTCATTGTTATGAAGGTCTGGGATAGAGAGTGGGGTCCTAGAAAGGTTCCTGGACATGGCAGAGATGAATACTTTGGGCATCTTGCTGCTTTTGTTCACATGCTTCCAGATGATAAAGCTCACCAGGACAGATATGTGGTAAACAGGAAGAGGGTGAGGACCTCTCAGATCTCCAGGTCACTGGGAAGAAGGAACTGTACTTGGCCATGGATCCTGGCTACAGAGATCCTGGGACTCAGGTTCTTGTAACCCGAATACCTTTGGATTAAAATCCCTGGGGGTTGGATCCCACGTGGGAGCTCGCCAGGGCTGTGGAGCTTATGTAACTTCTAGTCTCCTCTGAGCTCGCCATTGAGTGCGGTGTCTTCATCCTTTCAGTCCCTCTTCACGAACGCCCGCATCCTCCACGTTTGTCCTCCAAGAACATGTCCAAGGTCATGGACGTTCTAGGGTCGGGTGAGAACCAGGTTTGCGTTCTGCCTCTGCTCCTTTTTTTGGGGAGTGTGATCTGGAACAAGACACCTAATTTCTTTGACCCCCTGTTTCCACTTCCATAAAATAAGAATACCCGTAACAGTACCTCCCTTGCCAAACCTGGGGGTTAGTACGGATTAAATGTATTTAAAGCCATCAGCATGGTACCATTACTGTCATTCAACAGCCAACTCTCTAACCTGGGCTTCTCAGCCCTTTGAAATCTGTTCTCAGGGAAGAATTTGCTGTAAGTGCGGCTGATGGCTAGGGCAGGGAGGCTGAGCAAGGCTGAGTGCAGGCTGCGGTAGGTGGCAGGTCATGAGCAGACTACAGGACGGACTGTCAATGGGTGCTGGACTAGCAGAGAGAAGAGGTGGGGGCTGCCCATTCCTGAGCCTCTTCTGTGCTAAACTCCTGTCATACTCTCAGGGATCTTCACGTCTTTGTGCATCATTCCCATTTTACACACAAACAGACTGAGGCTCGCCCAGGTTACTGGGCTCTCAAGGGCAGAATTAGAATTAGCATGCCTGTTTGCCTCTCTAGGAACTCTTTCCCACCAGTGACTTGCCTGGGGGGTCCTCTCCATGTTGGGGGAAGGTTTGGGGATGGGACCAGCTGGTAGGTATCAGAGAGGGGTAAGAATGAGGGAGACTGAGTGGAGTGAGAGGTTCCTGCTGCTGAAACGGAGGTTTGGGAGGGTAACTGCTTACTGTTTTTCTCCGGTGGGTGGAGCCATGGCCTACCGAATTTTCAGGAGCACCATGGTGACCAAGAGTCCCCAGGGAGGGGGCAGAATCCAAAGCACTGTCTCCCTAGCTGAAGCCCCAAATCAGTGGGCTGGGGGAGACACCAGCCATCCTTCCTTCTGTCCTCAGAGTCCTCCGCTCAGCTGAACTGAACAGTTCCCCTAAGTTTCCATTACCACCTTGTTTGCACTGCTTGGCACTTTTTCTAGGGGCTGGGCGAGAGCCCTAGTGCCTGCCTCTCTCCTCCGGGAAGCCCCGTGACTGCAGCCTCTGACCTTTTTATTCTGTTTCTAGGTAAGGGAGGCAGTTATCTGATCTCTGCACCCAATCCAGGAAGAATGAGCTGGGAGAGCATGTATGAGGCCGGGTTGGTGGACTGAGAAAAAAAGAGAGAGCTAAGAAGGGTGAGAAGAAAGAAAATGTTCTTCCTGGCCTCTTCCTCATCCCCCATGGGCCACTATTCATAACAAACAATTACATAATCAGCTCTATCCAAATCCGCAGGAGCCAGAAGGGGAGGGATCTGGGCAAAGGACATGTGTCAGTAAGAAAGGAACAAAGAAAGTGATCTTAAGGTGACAGAAATCAAGAGAGAGAAAAAATATCAGAGAGATGGGGGGAGGAGGGGATGGGAGGGAGGGGTCAACTAGGACCCAGAAAAACAGGAAGAAGGAATCAGAAAAACATACAAGATGGAGACAGAGCCTAGGAGGGAAAGACACAGTCAGACATTCTTTTTCTAGTCCGTGTTACGTGTCGGGCCCTGACAGACCAGATCCCTTGGAGTCCCAACCTCAAGCCTCAGTGACAAGGGCACCAGTTAACACTTACAGAACCCTGACTACGTCCCGGGATGGTCTAAGCACCAGCACACACCCACCAGGTGCCACAGCAACCCCACGCGGTAAGGACAGTTATGATCTCCATTGCACAGAGGAGGAGACTGAGGCATGAAGAGGGTTAAGTCAAGGTCACCAGCTAGGAGTCAGGAGTCGACACCCAGGCATCTGGCCCCGATCTGCCATTTTAAGTTCTCCACTCCCAAGAAAGAGCTGGGGACCCTAAAGATGTGGCCTCTAAATTTGAAGAAGGGTTCTTGGCCTTGAGTCCAAAGAGTGATGGAAGGAGCCTCTGAAAGCCCCAAATGATCATGCATCGTGGGGATCTGTCATGCCCACCGGAGACACTGAGTTCAAATACCTTGGATAGGTACAGCTAGAAGGTACAGCCGGAAGGTACAGCTCTAATTGATTCCCAACATGGTTATTGTGCACCCTACTACATGTTGAACACTGTTTGAAAGGATGGGGATCCACAGAGACCAAAGCAAACAATTGCAACAACAATGAATAAATCAGTGAGAATCTCTGTCCTCGGAGATGTTATTTGAATGGGGAGAGTCATTGATCCCAGTCTCTTGCCTCAGGCCTTTTGCCCTTGCTGTGCCCTCTGCCAGGAATGCTTCTCCCCACACCTTCCCGCAGCTGACTTTCAGAAGTCACCTCCTCCAAGAAGCCTTCCCTGACCACCCAATCCCCAGCAGCCCCCATCAGTCAGTATCCAACATAGTTCCTTGTTTAATTTTCTTCGTGGTGTTTATCACTAGCTGAAGTCATCGTATTGATTCAGTAGGCTGCTCGCTTTTCGTCAGCCTCACCTGCTAGTATTTACAGCCTTCACGAGGGGAGGGATTTTGATTTTCATGTTCTTTTTTTCCCCTTTAGATTTATGTATTTATTTTTGAGAGAGAGAGAGAGTGCGCACGCCTGTGAGCAGGGGTGGGGGGCAGAAGGAGAGAGAGAGAGAGACTCTCAAGCCAACTCCACGCTGGGCACAGAGCCCGACGTGAGACTCGATCTCACGACCCTGAGATCATAACCGGAGCTGAAATCAAGAGCCAGCTGCCCAACCGACTGAGCCACCCAGGCGCCCCTGATTTTCATGTTCTTTGCTACAGCCCCTATGCCTACATTAGTATGTAGTCTGTGCTCACTAAATCGTTGTCGATTTGTATTGACAACAGACTCATGTGTAAACTCCCCCTGGACCACGAGAGGCGCTATCTGCCTTCCTCCTAAGTATTAACTCAGTTAATCTCCCCGCAGGCCTTGGAGGAGGGGACTGGATGGGGACAAAGAGCTTAAGAAACTTGCTAGGATTCACAGCACTGGATGATTCGAACTCAGGCACAAATACAGAAGCTAAGAAAACACGGAACGAAGGTTAAGAACCAGATCCCCAAATATGGTGCATTAACAGAGTAAAGCATGCCAGGCTGGAAATACTTTTGGGAGGGAAACTTCCTTCCTTAGATTTCACCAGAATATTACAGTGCTGGGTGCTGGGAACACAGCAGTGACGTCTGCCGCCCATCGCCTCCCCTCACAGTGTTCCTGGTGGAGGGACAGCTCTTCCCCGGGGCGGGAGGCCCTCTCTCCAGGTCTCGCTCCTGCTGACGGCAGGCTCATGGACTCTCATCCCAGCCCTCAGCCCTCCCAGCCTCGCATTTCCCGGCTGAGAGAGGCATGGCTGGGGAGGATGGGAGTGAAACTGCCACTCAGCTCAGGAGACACCTCTGAGGAAACCAGGGGAGGGAAGAGATGGACAGTGACAGGAGGGCGTGAGACAGGCGACAGGAGGGCACGGAGGAACAGCCAGAGGTTGGCTGTCCAAACACCCTGCCATCTCACCATGCGGGCCCAAGCCCTCTGCCTGTGCCTCCGGTCTCAGCCCTGACCCCTCTGGACTGTTGCTCTTGAGGGCAGGTTTGTCCCTCCGACCCGACTGTGTGCTCTGTGAGGACACGAACCCCGGCCCATCTCAGTCTTTGCTGTGTCCCCGCTGCTCCCCAAGAAATACTAAGGGTCAGACAACTTGAAAGTAGACAGCAGGCTGCTGGAACATTCCAGGGGAGAGGTGAGGAGGCCTGAGTTGGGGCTGGAGAGGTGCGCTAGGGTGAAGGCAGCTGACCCTCTTTTTTCCTCCTCCCCCTCCTCCCCTTGCTCCTCCTCCCTGCTCCCTCACACCCCCTTCGTCTCTCCGCATCCCACTCCACCCCCCTCCCCCCTGCACCGCGCCCCCCACGCCCATTCCCGGCTAGGCAGGACCTCTGATTTCATAATCTCAGTTCTGGCTCCTGCTGTCGACACGGTTTCCTTTAGAAACAAAACAACGGTCAGTCTTGGCCGAGGCTGGCCCCTTCCCCACCCCCACACAGATCTGGGCCCGCCAGGAAGAGAGCGGATTCTGGAGCGGCGGGGTGCACGGGAAGGCAGCTCAGGCTGGAGGACCTCCGGGCGGGCGGGGGACGGCGGCGCGGGTAACCGGGGGTGGGGGTGAGGGTGGGGGTGTTAGTGCGCCCCCTGCAGGAGGAGGGCTGCAACCGCAGGGCCCGGGCGGCGGGAAGATGGGGAGGAGGCGGGGGCGGGGGCGGGGAGGCTGGGGCGGGTGGGTCGGGGCTGCCAGGATTTCCCTGAGCGAGCAGCACCGTCTTTGCGGTGCCCTGATGTTTAGAAAGCCCATACCCGACTTCTTTCTCTGGTCTCTGCCTTCCCCCAAGTGATAGGGCCATTGGGTACCCGGGGGTGGGGGGTGGGGGGAAGCCAGGAGGAGACAGAAGGGAGAGGCTGACGGGGGCGGCGGGGGAGGAGTGCTGGAGGCTGTGACTGCCACAGGATCCAGTAAGTTTTTAATATCAGTTTATTTTTTTATTTTGGCAAAATACACATAACACAAAGTTTACCATTGTAACCACTCAAAAGTGTAGAATTCAGTGGCATTAACTACAGTCACAATTCTGTGCGACCATTATCACTGCCTTGTTCCAGAATATTTGCACCAGGGCAAGGGGAAATCCCAAACCCATCAGGCTGGCGCTCCCCAGTTCCCTCCCCAGCCGCTGGTAACCACTAGTCTAAGCTCTGTCTCTGTGAATTTGTCTATTCTGGACGTTTCGTGTAAGTGAAAGCATACATAGTTGACTCTTGAACAACAGGTTTGAACTGTATATCCACTTACATGTGGATTTTTTTCAATAAATATAGTACAGTGCTGCGTATGTATTTTCTCTACCTTATGATTTTTGTAATAACATTTTCTTTTCTCTAGCTTCCTTTACTGTAAGAATACAATATATACTGGATATAACACACCAAATATGTGTTAATCAATTGTTTATGTTATCAGTAAGACTTCTGGTCAATAGTAAATATCAGTAGTTAGGTTTGGGGGAAGTCAAGGTTATATATGGATTTTCAACTACAAAAGAGGTTTGGTGCCCCTAACCCCCAAGTTGTTCAAGGGTTAACTGTCATATATGATCTTCTGTGACTGGCTTCTTTTACTTAACATGTTTTCAAGGCTTTTGACG
The DNA here is from genome assembly GCF_011800145.1 of Mirounga leonina. Classification (NCBI taxonomy): domain Eukaryota; kingdom Metazoa; phylum Chordata; class Mammalia; order Carnivora; family Phocidae; genus Mirounga; species Mirounga leonina. Next base: position 250,509 of record NW_023270459.1, on the reverse strand, counting down.
CATTTCAGTGTTGTGGCATGAATCAGAACTTTGTTCCTTTTCATGGCTGAATACTATTCCATTGTATGGATAGATCACAGTTTGTTGTCAATGGCTGTTTGGGTTGTGTCCACCTCTTGGCTGTTGTGAATAGAGCTGCTACAAACATTCATGGAAAGCTTTGGTTTGAACATCTATTTTCAAGGACCTAATAATTTTTAAATTATTATGTTGGGTGAGTTTGGCAAGTGAATTTCACTGATGTTGATATTAGTTTGTGTGTTGTTATTTCAGTCCCTGCCTTGTTTTCCTTTACTTTGGAGCTAATGCCAACTGCTTGTCTAGGTTCAAGTGCAGGAAAATAGAATCAGTAAATCCCATTTATTTTTCCTCCTTTTCCAGCATTGTGTTTATTTCTGTAGCAGCTGTGTATGTCAATCTTTCCTATATATTGCCTTTTTGCTGGAAAATGTATATTGAGTCAAACTTTCTATAAAAATTAGAGAGGGAGGCACCTGGGTAGCTCAGTCAGCTAAGCGTCCAACTCTTGGTTTCGGCTCAGATCATGATCACACAGTTGTGAGACTGAGCCCCACATGGGGCTCTGCACTCAGTGAAGAGTCTGCTTCAGATTCTCTCTCCCTCGCACTCTCTCTCAAACAAATAAATAAATAAAATATTTTTAAAAATTGGAGAGAGAGGGAGAGAGAGAAAGGGCCACCTCACCCAAGATCATGCCCTTCCTAGGGCAGCCCACTTCAGTGAAAGATGGAGATGCAGGACAATTCTAATGGTCTGTGTTTGCTCCAGAGTGCCCATGGAGTTGGCCAAGGCTGGTGTTGTATCTTCAGTAGAGCTTAACTTCTCCCTCCACCCATTCCTGCTTCCTTCTCTCCCTTCTACAGTTGTTGGTTGATCCCAATAACACTCCCTAATAAATAAATATCTTGCACACAAAACTCCATATCAGAGTCTGCTTCCCAGAGAACCCAACTTGCAATAGCCATGAACTGCATGAAGATGGTCATCTAAGTATCTAAGTAGATAGAAGTTAACCGTGTGTTCCACTGGGTGAGCACCCAATGTTGTGGGTGCATTAAGAAGTACATTCAGGACATGCCTACCACCTGCTGGCTATCTGTCACGTGTTTTTCGTGTTGTTATGTGCCACATCCACTTCATACACCACGGAGGGAACCATAAGAGGAATCTGGAGAGAGAGTCTGAGAACTGGTACCATTTCAGGAGCTTCTAAGACCTCTGAGACTCTTCAGATGCTTCCAGTTTCCTTGGCCTGGACTGTGGTCGCCCAAGTGGATTCAGGTGAGCCCAGGTTAGCTTGCCAAGGATATCCCTTCTTTGCGGTTCTGTTCTCATAACCTGAGCTGTGTAAACTGTAAAGCCATAGCAGATATGAGACACTGGAAACTAGGTAAGCTGGGTAGCTAGGATATAGGTAGAAACTTGACCATCACCATGCAAACAAAATGTGCCTGATGGGTGCAGCCAAACCACAACGGCATGGCCTATTTCACTAGATTAGGATATGAGCCTGGTACACATTGTAGTCAGCCCCGGCTGCCATAACAAAAAAACCACAGACTGTGTGGGAAGTCCAAGATCAAGGTGCTCGCAGATTCATTTCTCAGTGAGTACTTCTGGCTTGCAGATGGCTGCCTTTTCCCTCTATCCTCACATGGTGCAGAGAGGATACAAGGTGCCTGCTGTCTCTCCTTTTTTTTTTAATATCTCATTTATATATTTTAGAGAGAGAGTGTGTGCACATGGGGAGGAGAGGCAGAGGGAGAGGGAGAGTCTTTGAGTAGACTCTGCACTGAGTGCAGAGCCCAACATGGGGCTCAGTCTCACAACCCAAGATCATGACCTGAGCCAAAACCAAGAGTTGGACGCTTAACTGACTGTGCCACCCAGTGTCCTACTTCCTCTTCTTATAAGTGCACTAATTTAACTGAGGGGGCTCCACCCGCATGACCTCATCTAAACCTAATTTCCAAGGGTGCCTGGGTAGCTCAGTCGGTTAAGCATCTGCCTTCGGCTCAGGTCATGATCCGGGGGTCCTGGGATTGAGCCCCACATTGCACTCTCTGCTCAGTGGGGAGCCTGCTTCTCCCTTTCCCTCTGCCTGCCGCTCCCCCTGCTTGTGATCTTTCTCTCTCTCTCTCTCTGCCAAATAAATAAATAAAATTAAAAAAAAAAACCACCTGATTTCCTCCCAAAGGCCTTATCTCCTATACCATCACATTGGTGGTTAGGGCTTCAACCTCTTACTTTGGGGAAAACATAATCAGTACACCATCTTTGTTTTCTAGTTAATCACTTGAGACCTCACATGCCAATATTAGCAAGAATCCAGTGTTTACCTCTCCTTCCCAAATTGTTGAGGAATCTGCTCAGGTCATGATCTCAGGGTCATGAGATTGAGCCTCATGTCAGGCTCCATGCTGGGCGTGAAGCCTGTTTAAAATTCTCTTTCTCCCTCTCCCTCTGCCCTTCCCCTCTCCCTCTCTAAAAAATAATAAAAAGAAAAAATAATAATAAAAATCTGGAGATGTTTCAATATTAGGAAATGTATTAACATAAGCCATCACATTAATAGATCAAAGGGGGAAAAACCATATGCTCTTACTATGGACCAGGCACTGCAGATACTGCAGAGAGTGACATAGTGTAGAGGAAGTAGACAATAAAAAAATTAACATATAAACAAGGTGTTGGCTAGTGAGTGTAACCAAGAAAATAAAACAAAGTAAGAAAATTAAAAGTAATTTAATTGGAGGGCTACTTTAAATAAGTTGATTCAATCTTAAAAAGAGCATTTATGTAGAGGTCTGGAGGATGAAAGTGAAGCCACCTGAGAAATAAAGAGGAAAGAGAATCACAGGCAAAGGAACAGCAAGTGCAGGAGCCCTCAGCCCAAAAGGGTGTCTGGGGTTCAGGAAACAGAGAGGCCAGTGGGACTGGGGTGTGGTGATTGATGGGGGATGCAGCAGAAGAGGATAACTCTGGCTATGTTTGGAAACAGGAGTCTGGGTTCTCCTGTTTGAATCACTCAACCGCTCAAAATTCAAAATCCAGAGAGGAGTACTTGGTGGATCTGACGTGGATCATGTGGCCCAGGGGAACTTGCAGGGGCAACTTGATCAACCCCCAAATAGATTTCATCTAGTAGGGATGGGGAGATACCCAGAGCTAAATATAGGGGCTGCTACCTAAAGAAGGGGGAATGGAAGCTGGGAGATCCCAAACAAAAGATACCCATTGTACCAATTCAGTGGCACAAGAGCTTCACCCCCAGTGAGAAAAAAATACATTATTTCTTTTTTTTTTTAAGATTTTATTTATTTTTATTTGAGAGAGAGAATGAGAGAGAGGGAGTACATGAGAGGGGGGAGTGTCAGAGGGAGAAGCAGACTCCCTACCGAGCAGGGAGCCCGATGCGGGACTCGATCCAGGGACTCCAAGATCATGACCTGAGCCGAAGGCAGTCGCTTAACCAACTGAGCCACCCAGGCGCCCAAAATACATTATTTCTTAATAGGAGCAATTATTGGAAAATGATGTCAACATGAATCTCTCCTTCTTCCTGGCTCTCTGTCATGCTGCCACTTCAACAGCTTTTGTACATTTGTTTCTCCCTCTGTTCAGGTGCCTTTCCTTCTCTTCCCATAGAATTCCTTCCTCTGCAGCATCAGATGCTTTGGAGGTTTGTGGAAGTCCCCATTTCTTCAGGACCGGGAGAAAGAGCCACAGGACAGAAAGGCACCCACTCAGCACCACGAACAGCAGCCCACAAACCTCCTTTTCCCTCCCAAACCTTTTCAACCTCATGGTGGTTTTTAGAAATGCCCCTAAACTCTATGACACTCCTCCAGTCAGAGGAAGAGTCTGATACCCCTTCTCTTGGATATGGGTCTGACTTCCCGACTTGTTTCTCTTTGAATCTGGTGGACGAACGGTCTGATTGGGCTGGTGATTAAGCAAGGCTCATCTAAAATAATCTCCCTTTTGATTAACCCAGTTAAGGAAATGCAAGTAAAAATACAGAAGTTACTTTCATGGACCCCATTATGGGAATTAGGGCTGTATCTCACTATCTCTCTCTGGGGACTCATAGCCTGTTTTGCTTCACTCAACATGCCTACTTATTCCCCTTTTTGTAGATCAACTTCTTCTAGGTAGCTTTTAAAGATTTTATTTACTTATTTATCTGAGAGAGAAAGAGAGAGCACGCATGTGCAAATGAGGGGCGGAGCAGAGGGGGAGGGAGAGGGAGGAAGAATCTCAAGCAGACTCCCTGCTGAGAGTGGAGCCTGACACAGGGCTCAATCTCATGACCCTGAGATCATGACCTGAGCCAAAACCAAGAGTCGGATACTTAACTGACTGAGCCACCCAGGTGCCCCATTCTAAATGGCTTTTAATTTGTGAACCCACAAACTATAGCATGAATATGTCTCTGGCTTTCCCTGGCATTGTGCCCTATCCAAGCAAAAGTGACTTTGGGTTCACAGTGTCAAAAAAGAGAATTAGATTGATCTAACCCATGGATTGTTTCCTTGTCCTCTTACCATGTCAGAAGATAATCCTTAGTCCAAACCACCGTGGCCAAGAAGGTGAGGTAATATAGTAAAAATTATATGACTGCCTAACACATCCCTTTGGAAGAGACTAGGGGTGGGGAGTAATTTCAAAATGTCCCTCTGGCCAGATTTTTGTCAATCTCATTGACCACCCATCCAGCCTCTAGAAAGCTGCCTTCTTTTGGTGCAGATGTGGAAACTTTGGCCTCAGGAACAGGGTCACATGATGTAAATCATGGAAACTGATGCAGAAGGAACCAATCTTTTCTCAGAGGTAGATATTGAGACTGTGATGGATTCCCTTCTGGAACACTTTTCCAAGTATCTTCTAGACTCTCTCCTAAGTACTGAATCCTCCAGGGTTCCTAAAACTGTTGTAACAAGAAAGACCTGGGGGGAAGGGGTCTACAAGGATGGACTGTGTCAGAACTCCTGTTGCTGACAGCTGAAATGAATGTTTGAATGTGTGGATTTAAAAAAAAAACAAACACACAACTGGATGATTTAGGAAGAATGGATACTCTAAGTAATGTACAGGCAGAACTGGTAGAAAGTGTGGGCCCTTGGAGAAGAGTCGCTCTAGAGGCAAGAAGTGGTAGAAGCTCTTAGTACGGGTGAGCCAAGAAAGAGGTCTTGGAAGGCTGTAAATGAGTCATAGAACCCATAACTGCTGATGGCTGACCTCCAAACATTCTATCTTTTCTTGTCAGTCATCGGCTCAAAGCCCAAGGAATGAGCACTTGATGAATATAGATTAGATTAAGTGCCTGCCCTCTGGCTATATGGTGGCTGGGTAAGGAAAGAGCCCTACTCTCTGAAAGAGACTAAATTGTTCCCAAATTTTCACTCTTCTGGTATAACACTATACACCCACATCCTTTGCCAAGTACCTTTGCAATGCCTTTCACTTGGGGAAGAATGTATAGCCCTGCCCCGCTGATGTTGGTCTTGATCACGTGACTTGCTTTAACCAATGGAATGCAAGCAGATGCTTTAAATCTGTGGGCCCAGGTTGGGTAGCTTCTTCTTTTTTAAGATTTTATTTATTTATTTGACAAAGAGAGCACAAGTGGGGTGAGGGGCAGAGGGAGAAGCAGAATCCCCGCTGAGCAGGGAGCCCGACGCAGGACTCCATCCCAGGACTCCGGGATCATGACCCGGGCGGAAGGCACACACTTAACCAACTGAGCCACCCAGGCGCCCCAGGTTGGGTAGCTTCTTATGCTGTTATCATCTGCAGCAGCTCAAGTAGCTGCTTCCCCATCAGCTTGGGCCCCAGAAGGACTGAAGGACTCCAGACTTTCAGTTGGATTCAGGTCTTAACAAACAGATTTCCTGGCATATATAATATACATTATCAAACCATAGGAACACACTTGCTACATTGCCTGGCACATAAAAGGTCATTTCATGGGCGCCTGGGTGGCTCAGTTGGTTAAGCGACTGCCTTCGGCTCAGGTCATGATCCTGGAGTCCCTGGATCGAGTCCCGCATCGGGCTCCCTGCTCAGCAAGGAGTCTGCTTCTCCCTCTGACCCTCCCCCCTCTCATGCTCTCTCTATCTCATTCTCTCTCAAATGAATAAATAAAATCTTTAAAAAAAAAAAAAGGTCATTTCATTCATTCACTCGTTCAGTTCATTCATTCATTTACCATCTTCCTGTGTATCTTTGTCACACTATTACCCACTATTCCCCCTCCTTCTAGTGTTGCCCTTCCTTTCCGTTGCCTCTCCTCCTCTCCTTCCTCTTTCCCTGATTCTTTTCCTCCCTTTGCTTCTGTGTCTGTCTTGTCATCCATTCTCTGACACCAACAAGGTGTTATACAATCCAGCTCCATTCTGACACTAACTGCCTTGGGTCAGCATCACATTTCATAGATTTAAGGGCTCCATCCCACAAGACTGCCCCCACTTCAGATGCTACCTTCAAGTTTCGGGTATCCTGAGGCCACCCACGCTTCTGCCTAACTGGCTACAAATTCACGGCTTCCTACAACCCTCTCATTAATTCACTAATTCACTAGAACAACTCACAGAACTCAGGAAAGCACTATACTTAGGACTACAGTTTTACTACAAAGGATACAACTCAAGAGCAGCCAAATGAAGAAGGCACACATAAGGGAAAGGGATGCAGAAATTCTGCACCCTCTCCTTGTGGAATATGGGCATCTTCCCAGCACATCAACCAGGTAAGGATAAACCAGTTTTTATCTGGGTTTCGTTATACAGGAGTGATTGATTAAATCACTGGCCACATGATTGAACTCAGTCTCCAGCCCCCTTCTCCTTCCCAGAGGTCAGACTAGCTTAAAGTTCCAATTCTCTAATTATGTAGTTGGTCATTCTGGTTGACCAGCCACCATCCTATCTCAGGGCCCACCAGGAGTCACCTCATTAGCATAACAAAGTCTCAAGAACCAGGAACAACTACTAGATATATAGTTTTAAAATCATATTTTATCTCATTTTCTTATATTTAAGATTTGTCCATTTGTTTCCCTTAGGGAGACTGAATAAATAGGGAACAAGGGTGCCTCTCCCTGGTCCAGGAGGAGAAGTCAGTCCCAACACCAAGTCCCCACGTGTGGAGAATGGATGTGATCTGCTTACCTCAAGAGATGGGAATAAAGACCAGATCCTCCTCTAATGTCTCCTCCTCATCTAGGCTAAGAAAGAAAATATTTAACTTCTCACAACAGTGAAACCTTAAAAGACTAGGCTCAGGGTAGAGTATATCCTGGGGTTGAGTGATCTTAGGAGAGTTACAGTCTCCTTCCCAAAAAAAACCTGGGAGAAAACACTCTGCACTTCAGTGAACAAAAGAGTCTCTCAGGATAAAGACCCTCATTCCAAGTTTTCCTGGCCTGAGCTAGTCTTATCTTGCAGGTGAATTATTGCTAAAACTAAGACTTATTGGGATGGCAAAGCACTTCAACAAGGGGGAGGTTACAGGGTCTCTGGATCTCACAAGGAACAGCTTTAGTTCAGACATTTTTTTCTAGGTGGTCAAGTGCTTGTGGGTCAGCAGGCCAATCACCTTGTAAACCTCTTCCTGTGCTTCTCCTGGATGAAGTAAGTCTTGGGGAACCTCACTGACAAGGAGCAGCCTTCCAAGAAAGCCTTAGAAGGACTGGTGAGTCTGGAAAAATTGGTCCCAAATGGTTGAGTCATGTCCATTCCATACTCTAACCAATAGGATCAAAAGTCAGGTCTCAGATACCCACTATTTAGTGAGATCATCAAGTGTTGTATGAATAAAAGTCCTATATGGACATTCCTTTGATTTTTAATTCCAGCTGATTTTTGTAAACATGCATGTGATGGAGTGGGGGAAGTCATGAGGAGTCTGGAATCCTGTATTCCAAGTTTTGCCCACACTACTGATCTCCTTTGAGATATTGGATAACCACCTCCCTCTTTAGATCCTAATGTCTAAGAAGTAGGGTTGGTCTAGATAACATCTTCCATCTCCCAAAGCTATCTGAAGAGTCAAGTGTGATGATAACTTCAAAAGTGCTTTGTAAACAGGAGAGCATTCTGTAGATGGCCAGTTGGTGGGGGATGTCTTTTGCAGTGTTCTCTGACTGAAAACCTTTTCTCTAAATTAGCTCCCCACCTCTTCCTATTTGTTTCCTATCTTCACCAGTTCTGAGCTCTCTTCATAGCGCTTATCACTGTCTGCCATGATTTTGTTTATTTATTTTCTCCCCCACTTGATGTCAGTTCCAGTAGGGCAGGGACATCTCCCTGGTTTGCTGCCTAATCCCATCTTAGCATCCTAACATCAGATGAAGGCTGGAGGGCTTGTAAACTGCCCCCCAAGTGCTTTGGAAACGTTTAAGCCTTCATCAAGTGCTGTTCTATTTTGACTTGTTCTATAGGTAGAAATAAAGCCCTTTGTGAATGACAACTTCTCTGTGAATGTTACAAAGGAATTAATAAATATGCACTTTGTAAAATGGAAAAAATCACTTTATTACAATGCACTCTGCCACTCTGCTAAGATCTTTTGTAAACAGAAAAATTTTTGTGTTACAAAATGCTGTACAAACCACATGCAATGTTTACAAATACTCTATCCCATGTGCCATCTAGAATCTTTGCAAATGGTAAAGTGCTTTGTAAATGTCAAGCTACTTAAAAACTACAAAATGTTCTGTAAACGACAAGGAATTCTGTATACTACAGAATCCTCTGCAAACCTCAAAGGGTTTTGCTGAAGGTAAACAATATTTTTAAATGCAAAATTATCTGTCCACATCAAATTCCTTTGTAACTATAAAGTGCTCTTAAACTGCAAAACACTTTATATTTTGGATAGATAAATAAGTTGCTACGTGCTCCATAATAAATTACTGACAAGAGGCAAAGTTTCTTACACAATGTAAAGTCCTGCAAACACTAAATAGTAATTTGTAAATAGGTGCATGTTTGTTGATGGTCACCTGCTTTGTTAAGTACGTGATTTGTTGATTATCCAATGTCATCTCTTTCCCCTCCTCTGGAATCTGGGTGGAATTTGTAGCTGCCTTGGCCTATGGAATGCATAGGAAGTAACAGTGCCAGGCTTCTAAGGCAAGGTCCTAAAACAAGTAGTTTCTACCTGGCTCTCTCTGCTCCACCCTCCACTCACTGATTCCCCATGAGACTAGTGCCAGGAACCCAATCTCATCCCTACTGGAGGATCCCTGGACTGTTCCATCAACTGCTCTTGAGCAACCTCAGTCCCACACAGTTCAGCCACCGACCAGAGCCCTTGAAAGAAAGACCAATGCCCTGTTTTCCTTCTAAAGTTAGAGTATAGCTTCCACAGCTTTCCTTCTGGCCACCTGCTTCGGTTGAACCTGAATCTTACTGCCCATGGCCCCAGTAGGGAAGGGAAGGAACACTGGTTAGGTCCACATGTGACCTCGACCATGACCTATCCCTCAGCAGTGAAGGTGTAGCTCAGACTGTCCAAAGACCATAATCTGAGATGCAGTAAACCCTCACCCACCCCAGACCCCAGCCTCCCTTCTCCTGAGCACTGGGATGAAGCACCTGCCTGGGGTTGAGGCAGAGAGGATGGAACAGGGAAGGGGGGTTACCTTGGCTGACTGGGACCCCCATCCCCACATCCATCCTCTCAGGCATAGGAACCAGCTACCTCTCCCACCCTTCTCTCTGAAATAGCCTCACTCTAGACATGCCTTGAATGGCCCCTCAGCATGAGACAGGAGGAAAACCAAAGCACGGGGTTGATGGGACAGGCCACCCTTCTCCACAGCACCTCAGTGTCAAGAGCTCAGCCTTGGGAGTCACTGGGCTCTGGTGTTGTCAGGCTCTGCCTTCAGGCCAGTGACTTCACCTCCTGGAGAATGTATTTACTTGTCAGACACTTAAGTGGTATTCACTTGGTGCCAAACACTGTTCTAGCCACTCTGTCAGTACTATCTCATTGAATCTTCAATACCGCCTGTGAAGAGCCTTTGGGTGGGAAGGTCTGGCCCTGTCCTTCCAGAGCCTCAGGTCTGAAGGCAGAAACTAAAGAACACCTTCCTTCCATTCCTGATGGAGAGTAAAACAAACACAGGGCCACCCTGCATGCAAATATCCACAGTGGCACTGTTGACAAGAGCCAAAAGGTGCCAACAACCCACATGCCAATTACCTGATGGAGGGATAAACCAAATGTGGTGTTTCCATACAGCAGAATATTATTCAGGCCTCAAAAGTACAGAACTTCCTTTTGGGGTGATGAAAATGATTGGACCCTGGACAGAGACAATGGTTGCATGATACTGTGATTGTACTAAATGCCATTGAATTGTATACTTTAAGATGGTTAGTGGTTAATTTTATGTTATGTGAATTTTAGTTCAAAAAAAGAAAAAAAAAAAAGAGCATGGTAGCACAGATAGCCATTGGGTCCAGAAAGAGCGGAACTTTATTTTGATTTCACTGGTTTTGGTGGATGTGATCAGAGAAATATGGACGATGTTTTAAAGTCACAAGCACAGAGGCTGAGGGCTGTCTCTCATTCTCTCTCTCAAATAAATAAATAAAATCTTTAAAAAAAAAGAGTTGAAAATGAACCAATAATTTTTTTAAAGATTTTATTTATTTATTTATTTGAGAGAGAGAGAATGAGAGAGAGCACATGAGAGGGGGGAGGGCCAGAGGGAGAAGCAGACTCCCTGCCGAGCAGGGAGCCCGATGCGGGACTTGATCCAGGGACTCCAGGATCATGACCTGAGCCGAAGGCAGTCGCTTAACCAACTGAGCCACCCAGGCGCCCGAAAATGAACTAATAATTATTGTGTGTCTCTTACAGACCACACTGTGCTAGGTCTTCAGGAATATAACAATGAAATAGATCAACAGATTAACCCGTGAAAAACTGGATAAATAAATGAATACATAAATCAATCAACTTATGAATGGAAAGATTGATGAATGGAAGAGCACTAATGAATGCATGTATGTATTTATTTCTCAACATGTGAATTAATGAATCATTAATCATTGATTAATAAATGGCCCATAGACAAATGAACCTGATTAACCAACAAATCACATAAATGGATGGCTGGCTAGATCTATAGAGGAATAAGTAAGTAATTAAATTAATGAAGGAATAGGTAAATAAAGGAATGGATGGATGGATTGAATGATAAAACAATAAATCAGTGATGAATAACCGAGTGAATTAATAAATGAATAATAGATGGATGAAGGATGGAATGAAAGAATGATGGAAGGGGCACCTGGGTGGCTCAGTGGGTTAAGCATCTGTCTTTGGCCCTGGTCATGATCCGGGGAATCTGGGGATCAAGTCCCACATCAGGTTCTCTGCTCAACAGGGAGTTTGCTTCTCCCTCTGCCCGTCACCCTGCTCTGGTGCACTCTCTCTTTCTCTCAAATAAATAAAATAAAATCTTTTTTTTTTTTAAAGAAAGAACGATGGAAGAATTAAGGAATGAAATCTAGTTCATAGGACAGATGAATACATGCATGAATGAATGAGCCAATGAATCAATGACAAATACTTCATCTGATTAATCACTGTTTCAAAAGATCAACAGATGAATCAATGAATCCAAATAAAGAATGGAAGTCTATGTCGTTGGATTAATCATTGATGAAAGAATCTGAGTGTACAGGTTAATTAGTAAGTAAAAGGATGGATGGGTGAGTGGATAGATGAGTCTGCCTTTAAGTGATGGGAGGAAACAGTGGGAGAACACACTCACAGATTGGTCATCCATCCACCCACAGGACTGGCTTAGTTAGGGGCTCATTCAATACCTGCAGTGGTCCTGGTGTAAGAGATGAACACCGCCTCTCTCATTCGGGAAGGACGCCAACACCACCCCCCTGCAGCCCCCAAAGCGATCAGAAGATCCCCCTCTCCATGGGCTGTCCCCGGCCCCCCACCTGTGATGTGGGGGTATTTGAGCAGGAGCAGGAATCCATAGCGGAGCGTGATGCTGGTGGTCTCCGTGCCGGCAAAGATGAGCGACAGCACCGTGTAGATGAGGTTCCGCTGGTGGAACTCGCTGCGGGGGTCGGCCTTCTCCTGAATCCATGGGGAAGCAGGGGGCTTTGCTGCACGCTCGTCCCTCGTCCCTCCCTCGGGGCGCCCTCCCCAGCTTCTGGGTTTCTCACACCGTCTAGTCCAGTTGACATTTCTGTGCCCTCTGTGCGCCCACCTAGGAATCCCTCTCCGTCTCTCTGCACTCTGTCTCGGCTCCAGTGCATTTCCCATCTCTCTGCTGTGTTTGTCTGCCCCTGGCTCCCAGCCTCTTTAGGCTTCTGTGAGTCTTGTCACCTGTTGCTGTCCTTCGGTCCACGCGTCCTGCGTTCCCTGTTTCTCTCTCTTCCTCTCTCTTCCCGACTTTCTCCTTCGTCCTCTTCCCGTCATTTCCCTTTTGCATCTCCCGTCCCTTTCCCCAATCTCCCTCCATATCCTGCGTCCTTCCCTCCTTCTTCCCCATTTCTTTCCCCTCGCCCCTCCCTTCTTCTCACTCCCCCATCTTTTCTTCCCTTCCCGTCCCTCCCATTTCCCTTCTCCAAACCCCACTTTGTCCATGCGGATCAGGTAGGCGTCAATGAAGTCCTGGGGGGAGCTGGGGTCCAGGGTTTCACGGTGCTTCTCCACAACGCGGTCAATGAAGTGGGTGATTTCCTGCAGGTTTTTGTAGACTTGCCTGTGTGTACCAGGGAAGTACTTCAAGAAGTTGTGGAAAAGCTCGAACACCTGCGGGAGAGAAGGGGCTGTGAGGTCGTCCTGGGGCTGAGTTGTGGGTCCCAGGGAGGGGAGCCCTCCTGGGCCCTAACACTTGGGGTCGGGGAGAGGCTCTCTTCTCCCTGTGTCTCTCTCTGTCTCTGTTGCCCTCTGTCTCTGTCTCCCCCTCACTGATCCTAAGTCTCCTTTGATCTGTTATTCTCCCATTTTTCTCCTTCTACATCTTTCTCCCTCATCCTCACATCTTGTTTTGGTCCTTGCCCCGCCCCACCTCTCCGTCTCTCTCCTTTGCGCCTCTCCTTACCTCTGTGTCTTTAATCACCCTGACCTTCTTCTTCTTCTTCTTCTTTTTTTTTTTAAGTAATCTCTTCACCCAACGTGGGGCCCGAACTCACAACCCTGAGATCAGGAGTCCCAGGCTCCACTGACTGAGACAGCCAGGCACCCTCTGGGCACTTCTCTTGTCTACTTCAGCCAGTTGATCTGTGTAGCTCAGACCTCTCTGACTCTTTCCACCTGCCACATCTCCCTTGCTGTGCCCAACAGTGAGAACATGATGTTTACACAAGATGAACCTACTGACTACCTAGGACTATATTTATTTTGAAACATATTTCTACTGGATCATCTGAAGATTAATGTAATACCTAAGTTCCTGTAAAAAAATAATTGTTTTGTTCCCAAAAAATGTGGGAACAGAGAGAGTACAATGTAAAATTCTTTTAATCCCTCCTTCTAGGGATAACCATTGTTAACTCTGGTGAATCTCCTTCCAGAGTTTTCTCTCTGTGGTTTTCTATGGGAGGAGAAAAGTGAAATCACCTTTTGCACTTCTCTCAAATACTCACCCTGGGCCCCATTCCAGATTTTTGGAGCAGATTCTCCAGTAGGTGGTCATGGGAATTTGTATTTGTGACAGTCCTACGCACGCATCTGACATCCATTCCTGGTTAAGAACCATAGACAGGCATAGCGCTCTTAAGTTTAATTTCTTTTCTTTTCTTTCTTTCTTTCTTTCTTTCTTTTTTTTTTTAAGACAGGGAGAGAGAAGTGGGGGAGGAGCAGAAGGCGAGGGAGAAAGAGAATCTTAAGTAGGCTCCATGCTCTGAGCGGAGCCTGAGGTGGGGTTCCATCTCACATCCCTGAGATCAGGACCTGAGCCGAAATCAAGAGTTGGAGACTTAACCAACTGAGCTACCCAGGTGGTCCTGCAGTTTAATTTTTTTTTTAAAGATTTTATTTTTATTATTTATTTGACAGAGAGACACAGTGAGAGAGGGAACACAAGCAAGGGGAGTGGGAGAGGGAGAAGCAGGCTCCCTGCAGAGCGGGGAGCCCGACGCGGGACTCGATCCCAGGACCCCGGGATCATGACCTGAGCCGAAGGCAGTCGCTTAACCGACTGAGCCACCCAGGCGCCCTGCAGTTTAATTTTTTTTTTTTAAGATTTTATTTATTTATCTGAGACAGAGAGAATGAGAGAGACAGAGAGCACATGAGAGGGGGGAGGGTCAGAGGGAGAAGCAGGCTCCCTGCCAAGCAGGGAGCCCGACGACGCGGGACTCGATCCAGGGACTCCAGAATCATGACCTAAGCCGAAGGCAGTCGCTCAACCAACTGAGCCACCCAGGCGCCCTGCAGTTTAATTTTTTAAACTTAATATACAATTGGGGTATTTCCAGGTTCTTTGAGAAAGAGAAACGATACTATTTTGTTTTTAAAGTGGAGCATATTACTTTATTATCTGGGAGACATTTAAAAAAATAACAGAAAGAGGAAGGAGAAATGGCAAAAACAAAGAAATGTCATTCCTTATTTTCATGTGTCCTTTGAATTGTTTCAAGCAAGGGGCTTTGCTAAAGACAGAGGTGAAGGTTTGGAGAAATCAGGGACAGAAGAGGAGAGAGCCTGACAGTCTGATCCATATTCTGTCCCCCGTCTCTTCATCTTTGCCTCGTCATACTAGGCTCTCCAGTCCCTGTCTCCCGTCCCTCCCTTCCGCCCCCCAGCGCTCAGTGTCCCTGGTTCAGTGTCCCTGTCCCTCTCGGTTGTCTCTGCCCCACCTTCCAGCCTGAAGCTGCATTGCTGGGCTCCCAAAGCAGATTGCCCCTCTCCCCTACCCTAGATGTCCACCTCATGCCCACCCTCCTGCACCCTCTCCCTGACCTGGCTGGAGAAGGAGCTGATGAGCGTGAAGGACTGGTAGAACAGGTCCAACAGCCACAGGAATTCAGGGTCTCTGTAGCCAAAGCGTTTTCCAAAGACAATGGAACAGATGATGTTAGTGGTCATGGAGTGGAAGAATAAGGTGGGGTCCTGGAGGGCTCCTAGGAGGAGGAGGCACAAGTCGTGGGACACAGACTCAAACAGATGCCTTGGGAGCATTTGTCTACCACCCCATCTCTGCATATCTGCCTTCCCTCGCCCAGTGACAGTAAAGGAAAGGGGACAGGAACAGCTAACATGCACCAGCCCAGATGATGTGCCAGGCCCTATTCTAAGCCCTTCGTATATTATTTTCTTAAATTCCCACCACAACCCTGGAGGAAAGTGCCATTCTGTTCTTATTTCCATCTTACAGATGGGCAGAGAGGTGGAGTAACTTGACCAGTGTTCCCCAGCTCCTCATCCCTGGGATCATGATTCAGACCCAGGGGCTGTGCAGATAGTCCCTCTCAGGTCTCAGCTCTGACCCTGGGAGCAGGGAGTTAAGTCCCAGGGGCAGAGGGGTGCAGAGCGGATGATCAGTCAATCACATGTGCAAATTAAAAAGCTCTGCTCTCCCTATCCCTTGTCTGTCACTGCCCCTTCATCTCTTCTCTCCGCCTCTAGGGCTCTCTGGTGTCCAGAGAATTGTTCTGTACTTGCTAGTCGACATCTATATACATTCTGGTCTCCCTGACTGTGTGCCCAGGAGCAACATGTCATCAGCCTCTCTCTGCGGGTCTCACCTGTCCATCTGGTCTTGTTCCCTCAGCAGACCCTTCCCTGAACCTGTCTGTCTGCCTGTCTCATTTTCTCTGCCTTGGTTTCTTTCTGCCTGTCCCAGGCTCTTCCAGTCTCTCTCTGTCTTGGTCCCTCCATCTCTGCCTCTTTCTCCTTCCCTGTCTCTCCATCTGAGTCACTCTGTTTCTTCCGGTCTGTCTTCTTAGTCCTCTGTCCCTATTCCTTTATTTCTCCCTATGTCTCTGCCTCTGCCTCTCCCTCCCAGCCTCTACATTTATGTCTCAAAATATCTCTTATAGAAGGACCCGGACATCTTTATGTCCGCTTTCTCTTTGCCTTCTTTTTATAAGTCCTATTTTCGCCTTTGATAGATACAATTAATCCATGAGTTGGTTTCCCTGAATCCAAGTAAATAGTGTGCTAATATCTAAGTTTATGCCTTTGAGTTATTCTCGACACTATACACCCCACATCTCTTCTGCCTCCCCGTGTTCCTCTCCTACTCATCTCTGTCTGTTCCTCTGCCTGATGATCTCTCGGGATCATTCTCTATCTCTACCTCTCTTTCTCTGCCCACGGGTGCCCCATGCACCCTGCCTTCCCCAGGACTCACCCTGGGTTTTCCGTAGCTCCTCCACCAGACACTGAGCCTCCTCCTGGATCCGCTCCTCCATACTCCACTTCCCCATCCCGAAGTCCCTCATGGTGGCCAGAGAGAATCGGCGAAGGGTCTTCCGGCATTCCCCATTGGCAAAGACCACACCTGGGGGTGTAGGGAAGGCATGGTTTGCTGAGGAGATTGGAAGGGAACTCTGGGTCCCTCAGCACCCCCTTATCTTCTCTTCCCGGATCCATCCTCCCCAGTTCCCCTTGTCCATCATTCCCCTCCAGGTGCCTTTGAGGCCTTTACCATATCCCTGGAAGACTGCCTCTAGTATAGCAATTTTCCCCTGGCCGGAGAAGGTCTCAGCCTGGTCCACCAGGGCCTCCCGTATGGCCTTTATCCCACATAGCATGACCACAGGCCTTGGCCCCAGGTACACCGTGAAGACATCCCCATATTTCTCTCGGAACTGTGAAGCACATCCACACCGAGGGTTGCTATTAGTCCATATGCACCGATGCGGCCATCCCAGTTGTTTAGCCATAAAGACACTTATGTATAGATTGATCTTGCTGCCCCCAAGACCCTCCACCCCAGGCTGCCTTTCCCCTTCCCAGGACCCAACAACTAAAGGATTAACCCATGACCCAGCCAGGCTCTGCATGAGTGGTGCCCTAAGCAGTATAGATGGTTACATATCTCTTACTCCTGCCCATACCCCTGAGTCTAGCCAGATCTCCCCAGCATTGAAACCGAAAGGTCATCCTCCTTGTGACCCGACATCAACCTGCTGTCTGCCTCCTGACTTTATTTCCCCACAGAACTACCCTGAACCACCCACTGGGTAGACATGAAGGGAAAACAATGGCTTCTGGGATGATCATGAAATCTGAGGAATCATAACATCAGTGCGGCCACTTGCAAAACTGCTCGGTGCTGGGGGCACCTGGGTGGCTCAGTCGTTAGGTGTCTGCCTTCCGCTCAGGTCATGGTCCCAGGGTCCTGGGATCAAGCCCCGCATCGGGCTCCTTGCTCTGCGGGAAGCCTGCTTCTCCCTCTCCCACTCCCCCTGCCTGTGTTCCCTCTCTCGCTGTGTCTCTCTCGGTCGAATAAATAAATAAAATCTTTAAAAAAAAAAAACCTGAAACTAAACACATGTATACTCAGTGACCCAGCAGCCCCACCACCAGATGCACGCCCAGCAAAAATGTGCACATAGATTCACCAAAATACAAACAAGAAGATTCCTGGAAGCTCAGCAACACAGATGGAGGATAAATATATAGTGATATATTCATGCCGTGGAATACTATGTAGCAATTAAAAAGAACGGGCTCTGTAGCCAGCAACATGAATGAAACTCAACAGGCATAGTGTTGAGTGAAAGCAATCAGACACAAAAGTGTCCATAGGTCATAATTCTATTTATTTATTTACTTTAGAGAGAGAGCATGAAGTGCAAGCAGGAGGGAGTCGGGGAGGAAGGGTGGGGCAGAGGGAGAGGGAGAGGGAGAGAGATGATCTTAAGCAAGCTCCACGCCCAGAGTGGAGCCTGACCTGGGGGGGGGGGTGGCGGGTTCTATCTTACAACCTTGAGATCATCAAGAGTCTGAACCCCAAAAGACTGAGCCACCCAGGCGTCCCCGGTCATAATTCTATTTATATGAAGCCAGGATAGTGGGAGGGTGGTGACTGGAAGTGGGCTTCTGGGGACAGAACGTGTTGTTACTTATCTGTATGTCAATTACATGAGTATGCTCCTTTGAGAGAATTCACTGAGCTGAACACTTAGGGTTTGTGCACTTTTAGGGGTGATGCTACACCTCAATAACAGTTGACTTAAAATCATAAAAAAGTTAAGGGGCGCCTGGGTGGCTCAGTCGTTAGTGTCTGCCTTTGGCTCAGGTCATGATCCCAGGGCCCTGGGATGGAGCCCTGTGTCGGGCTCCCTGCTCCGCGGGAAGCCTGCTTCTCCCTCTCCCACTCCCCCTGCTTATGTCCCCTCTCTCGCTGTGTTTCTCTCTGTCAAATAAATAAATAAAAGCTTTTTTAAAAAAAATAATAAAAATAAAAGCAAAAGGATGGCAAGGCCAAGATTCAGGAGCATGGTCGCCATGGGGCGAGGGGTAGACAGAGGAGAATGGGGCAACTGGAAGTTCCTGTTGGTCATCCAGTTCCTCTGTTGGGAAGTCAGTTCGTGGGTGTGGACAACATTATTAATAAATAAATGGATCATCAAGCAAGAAATCATGCTGGAAAGCAGTGATCCGGGACCTGGTAAATACCCCGGCGTTAGTTATTACAGCTCATTCATGGTCATTATTGCTAAGCACTCTGTGTCTGGCCTCCCATCCTCCTCACCCCTCTTCCTCCCGACACCAGCAGCGACCTGGGCCTCTTTTTTGGGCAGGAGAGGCCTATTTGATTGGTGGCACCGCCCCTTTTTTTTGTTCTTCCAGCACCCGGCAGGCACCCGAGGGGTGGCTGAAGAATGAAATTCTACACCATGGCTCACACCCAGACACCTCTTCAAACCCACTTGCCTGCTCCAGAGACAGTGCCCACACACCTCAACCGAGCAGGGACACCTGATTCTCTGAGCACCATCCAGCATGCTGCACCTCCATGCCCCTTCCTCACCCCACGCCCACGCCTTCTGGGGAGTGATCTCCAAGTACAGAGGCAGGGAGCCCCCCTCAGACCCCATCCAATCTGCATCTCACCCTGAGGAAGGATTTGAGTAAGCCACTTCTGTCCATCTGAAGAAGGTTCCCCAAGAAAGGCAGAGGATGGGGGCCTGGCGGCAGGCAGCCATAGGCCTTTGGGTGGCACCTGGCCAGCAGAAGCAAGAGTCCCGTGAGGAGAGCAAGGAGGAGAAGGACGCTGAGCTCCATGACTTGGTCTGGCTGCCTTCCTCCCAACTGCAGCCTTGAGCTGTGACTTTTATCCCGAACCTGCCTTCCGACCACGTTATGTAACTTCATCCCCACCCCACCTCTCCTCTCATCAAGGCCAGGAGTGTGAACTTGAAAGAAAGAGTGGTACTGACAGACCCATACTTTCTGTTTGGGCAACCCTACGTGTTGGCCAAGACAATGTGGTAACGATTCCAAAGTCCACAGGAATGTGTGAGGCACTTACGTTGTATTTGTCTTGCGGGCACAGGTAAGCGTGCATTGTCCACTTGTGTGCATAAGCTAGCGTGTGTGTGTGTAAGATTTTATATGTGAATTGGTGTTTGCATTGCATGAATGTGCAGATGTGTTTCTGTGTATGAGTCTGCATGACATTGTGTATATATTTTTGCATGTGTATGGGCTTATATGTATTTATGTGGCTTCATACACAAGGGTGTGTTTGCATTTGGGTGGTGGTGGTGGTGTGTGTCCCTGTGCATGAGCCGGTGTGTGCCCGCGTGTTTGTGCATCCCCCAGTCCCTGTCCGTGGGGCGTTCAGGTGCTCCGTGTCTACCTCCAACCCTCCATCCTTCACCCTCCCTTGGCAACCGCCACAGATGGGAGTGATGGGGCAACAGGACGGTGGGGGTGGGGGGGAGAGACACAGAACTGGTGAGACTCAGAGGTGCAGAGAGAGAGAGACTGAGGCCACGCAGGTACAGTGTTCAGGCCCACTGGCTCTCTGATTGCTCTGAGCAGGGCCGGGTGCTTCTCTTTCTGCCTCCAGCTCCATAGGATGTTTCTCTGACCCTCTCTTTGTGACTGTCTCTCTCTTGCTATCTCTCTCTGTCTCGGTGTCTCTGTTTCTGCCTTTACACTCTGAGCTCCACGAGCCCAGAGACTGGGTCCATGTTGGCTGATGTCCCCTGGGCTCCTGTCTGTCTCCATCATAGCACCGGACCTCTGGCAAGCTCAGTCCCGTATTTTGCCCAGTGTGTGAATGAATGTGGCCACATCCACCAGTCGTGCTCTGGGCCTGGCTTTCCACTTCTCTCTGTCTCTCTCCTTCAAAAGGAAATGGGGGGGCGGGGAGCAACCACTGATCTGTTTTTGTTTTTTTTTTTAAGATTTTATTTATTTATTTGAGAGAGAGAATGAGAGACAGAGAGCATAAGAGTCAGAGGGAGAAGTAGACTCCCTGCCGAGCAGGGAGCCCGATGCGGGACTCGATCCCGGGACTCCAGGATCATGACCTGAGCCGAAGGCAGTCGCTTAACCAACTGAGCCACCCAGGCACCCCACTGATCTGTTTTTTGTCACTAGAGATTAGCTTGTACTTTTCTCAATTTTATGTGAAGGGAGTCATGTAGTATGCACTATTTTTTGCCTGTCTTCTTTCCACTCTGTATCATTATTTTAAAGTTTGGGGTAAGCTGAATAGTGGCCTCCCAAATATGTCCTTATCCTAACCCCCATAACCTGTGAATGCTACCTAATATGGTAGAAGGGATTTTGTAGATGGGATTAAATTAAAGACCATCAAATGAGGAGTAGGCCAATGCTGTAATCACTTGGCCAATTATAAGGCGGCCAAGTACATGAATTCACCACTCATCATCACTCATTATCAGGGAAATGCCGATCAAAACTACAGTGACATATCACCTCACAGCTGCTAGGATGGATGTTATTACAAAGACAAGAAACAGGAGTGCTTGGCTGGCTCAGTTGGTGGAGCATGTGACTCTTGATCTTGGGGTTGTGAGTTTGAGCCCCACATTGGGTATAGAAATTACTTAAAAAAAAAAAAAGACAAGAAACAACAAGTGTTGGTGAAGGTGTGGAGAAAAAGGAATTCTTGTGTACCATTGGCGAGAATGTAAGTTGGTGCAGCCAGTGTGGAAAACAGTATGGAGTTTCCTCCAAAAATTAAAATAGAACTACCCAACTAACAAATAGAACTATCCAACTAACCCAAGCAGGAGCTTGCTCTGTCCACTCCACACATCCACCTGGTTTAACGGTGCATCCCTCCCCTCGGGGGCAATACTAATGGTGCAAAAAGCAAAAAAAAGAACTACCGGGGCGCCTGGGTGGCTCAGTCATTAAGTGTCTGCCTTCCGCTCGGGTCATGATCCTGGGGTCCTGGGATCGAGCCCCACATCCGGCTCCCTGCTCAGCAGGAAGCCTGCTTCTCCCTCTCCCACTCCCCCTGCTTGTGTTCCCTGTCTCGCTGTCTTTCCCTCTCTGTCAAAAAAAAAAAGAACTACCATAAGATCCAACAATTGCACTTCTGGGTATTTATCTGAAGAAAATGAAAACACTAACTCCAAAAGATACCTGAACACACCACACACACACACACACACACACACACACACACACCCCTTTTATTGCAGCATTATCTACAACAGCCAAACATGGAAGTACTCTGCCATTGTAGGGTACTATATATTTATAGGAGTGCTATAAATGTTACTCAGGTCAAATTGGTTGATAGTGTTGTTCACTGCTACCGTATCCTGGTTGAGTTTCCACCCACTTGTTCTGTAAGTTATTAAAAGAGAGGTAACCAAATCTGAGTATAACTGGGATTTGTCTATGTCCCCTTGCAGTTTTATTTGTTTTTGCTTAATGTATTTTGAAGCTTAGTTATCAAGCCCATACACTTTTGTACTTCTGAGTCACCCCACATGCATGGGAGTGAGGCAAGGTCAATGCTTTATCTGAGTCTGAAAGTCAAAGCTTCACCCCATATGGCTCTAACCCAGGAGGAGAGGACTGACAATCCTGACACCTTGAATTCAGGGGTGGAACCCGTACTTTCCTAACCTTGGAAAGGTGCCACTGTGGACTTTCCTGACCAGAGGTCTTCACTCCTGCTGTGCTGTGTGATTTAGCACTGAGCTTGGGGCCTCATTCCAGCCCCAGGAGTCACTGATGGCAAGGCATGAAGGGCTTCACACAGAGTAACTCACTTAATCCTCACCCTCTCAGTTAGGTATTGCTGTTATCCCCATTTTATAGATGGGGAGAGTGAAACCCAGAGAGGTTAAGACCATGCCCAAGGTAGCACAGCACTCTACAAGTATGAATCAGGTGTCAAATCCCGTCTCGTTGCAGAACATGCTATTCAACTACTTCATTCTACTGCCTTTCTGAGAGAGACACAGAGACACAGAGACACAGAGAGAGATAGCAGGTGGTGAGAGGCAGAAGGAAAAAGAGAGGGTGAGAGGCAGAAGAGGACAGTAAATTCTGGGGAAAAGGGATTCTTTGGAAAAATAATCAAGGGAGAGACTGGATTGAACAAAGACAAACTGGTTCCTTTCTTGCAGGACTTCTCAGGGCCTTTAGAATGCTAATTTGCACTAATGACCCAGCAAAAGGGGAGGAGGGTTGCCAGCAGCTGCTCAGCACATCTGACTTCATTTTTTTCTTTCTTTCCCTCCTTTTTTTTTTGAAGACCCACCCCCACCTCCAGATCTAGGGCTAGGCTCTGAGGGGACACACTCTAGGAAGCGCTCACGTGTCAGAAGAAAGCACTAATCAGACAGACTCAGTCTCAAACCTCAGCTTCGACCTGTACTTGTCATGCCAAAGACACCTGGGCAAGTGTCTGCTTCTCGAGAGTCTCAGGTTGCCTCCTGGAGTGTGGGTACCTAGCCCATGGGGTCACTATGAAGATGGAGATGAGACCCAATACATATGGCCTGGCACATAGTAAGTGCTCGGTGAATGCACAGTGGCCACAGGAGAGACCCAGAGGCCCAGAGGCCAAGGCTAAAGGGAGTAGAGGCTCAGGCAGACCCAGAAGGAGGGACTCATGATTGACCAAGATGGCAAGAGAGTGAGAAATCGAAGGTGAGACAGCGAGACACACGACAATTACTCATTCATTCAACAAACATTCATCAGTGTGTGCCAGGCCCTACTCTAGGCACCGGGGAGGCAGCAGAGACAAGACAGGTAAATACCTGGCTCTCACAGAGCTAACATGCTAGTGGTGGAGACAGACGACAAGGAGACAGAAATGAATACAGAGTAATTCAGAGTGACAGGGTGATATTCGGGCATCGTGCCCTCAGTTGTCTTTCCTGGCTGTTTCCACTCCAGTGCTCATTGTGGTCGGTCAGCGGCTGCGGGTGCTGAGAGGAAGGTAGTGTGAGCCTCTCCTTGGAGGGCAGCAAGTCTCACTATCTGGGCAGGAGGCAAAGGATGGAACCCTGATACCTGAGGCTGTGAAGGGAAAGATGGGGCCAAGGGGCAGGCGGAGAGATGACGAGATGGCCAGAGAGACACGGGAGCACAGAGACTGAGGACCCGAAGACAGACAGACTCATGGAGACCTGAAGTCTCACTGAGAGGCAGAACAGGAAAGACATGGGTGCTGAGAGACTAGTGATGGGCTGAGGGATTAGGCAGGGGTTGAGGGACTAGTGAGGAGCTGAGGGACTAGTGAGGGTCAAGGGAAGCTAGTGAGGGGCTGAGGGACTAGTGAGGGGCTGAGGGACTAGTGAGGGTCAAGGGAAGTTAGTGAGGGGCAAAGAGAGTGAGGTGGGACCTGGGGCAATGAGAGTTAGGAGCCAGGCTGAAAGGCTGAGAGAAAGGCCAATGCATCATGGCCCAGTGATTAACCTGGGTTCAAGTCCCAGCCCCAGCACTTTCTATATGACAGCTGGAGGGTTACTTAGCCTCTCTGTGCCTCTTTCCTCACCTGTGAAATGGTATAATGATGCTCATTCCCCACCCCCCAGGGATGCTGTGAGATTTCAGGCAGTTATATGTATAAAGCACTTAGATCCTGGCACATAGTATGTGCTCACTGAACATTTGTTTTTCTGCTAAAAGCCAATTCATTCGACAAGAAGTTTGCTACAAATCCTCTTTTGCCCATTTACACATTTCAATGCACTATGGTGCCATGGGGGGTCTTAGGATAATGGGTTTATCTATCTATCTATCTATCTATCTATCTATCTATCTATCATCTATCTATCTATTTATTTATTTATTTGACAAAGAGAGACACAGCGAGAGAGGGAACACAGCAGGGGGAGGGGGAGAGGGAGAAGCAGGCTTCCTGCCGAACAGGGAGCCCGATGCGGGGGGTTCGATCCCAGGACCCTGGGATTGTGACCTAAGTCAAAGGCAGACACTTAACTGCTGAGCCAGCCAGGCGCCCCTTAGGATAATGTTTTTAACTGAGTAAAATCGAATTCATGAGATAAGCCAGACATAAAAGGTCACATATTGCCTATGATTCCGTTAATATGAAATGTGCAGAATAGGCAAATCCATAGACACAGAAAGCAAATCTGTCTTTGCCTGCTACTGAAGGAAGAGGAATGGGGAGTGACTGCCTAATGCTAATGTTTTCCTTTTGGGTGATGAAAAAAGTTCTGGAACTAGCTCGTGGTGTGGTTGTACAATATTGTGCATGTACTTAATGCCACTGAACTATATAATTTCAAATAGTTAAAATAGTAAATCTTATGTGTATTTTACCACAATTAAAAAAATTAATTCGTGGGCGCCTGGGTGGCTCAGTCGGTTAAGCGACTGCCTTCGGCTCAGGTCATGATCCTGGAGTCCCAGGATCGAGTCCCACATCGGGCTCCCAGCTCTGCGGAAAGCCTGCTTCTCCCTCTGACCCTCCCCCCTCTCATGTGCTCTCTCTCTCATTCTCTCTGTCAAATAAAAAAAAAAAATCTTAAAAAAAAAATTAATTCGTAGGATTCCCACAAAAGTGAATTTTATTGAAAGTTATCAGATTTTATTGATTTTCTTAAAGATTTTGTTTATTTATTTGAGAGAGAGAGAGCACGACCAGGGGGCGGGTGGAGCGACAGGGGGAAAAGCAGACTCCTCGCTGGGCAAGGAGCCAGAGATGGGGCTCGATCCCAGGACCCTGAGATCATGACATGAGCCAAAGGCAGATGCTTAACGAACTGAGCCATCCAGCTGCCCCGAAATTTACTTGGTTATTTAAAAATAAACCAAATATGTGATGTAGTATGTTCTTCCTCATAAACACATCAGATAACAAGATCTAGTCGCAGGTCCACAGCACCATAATTTCAGAGTGGTAATGAATCTAAATGATATTTCAAGAGCTAGAGCTGTGTATATATAATATGTAATATATAACATATATTGCTGAATTCTGTGTGTGGGTCCCCTTCTCCTACATACAAAAACAAAGAATGTCAGAATCAGCGAGGAGCCAAAAGAGGCCATCTGTCTAGACCAGGGATGAGAGACACAGGACACTCCTTAGCATACTCCCACTTCCTTAGTCTTTGCCCACAGCAGGCATCACCAATCAATCCCAGCACTCTTGTGCAAAAAAACTCAGAATCCTTCTCAGACTCCCATTATCAAATGAACAAAGTTGACAAATGAGACGAAGCCCATTTATAGTTCAAGATCTAGCCCAAAAGCTCTGTTATCAGTACATCAATTTTACTGATGGAAAACCTGAGATCCAGAGATGCAGAGAAAATTGTACCTGGTCACGCAGGAAACTAAGGAGTAGAGTGAAGGATTTGGGACCCAGATCTCTTAAGTCCCCTCCAAGAATGCTCCAAGACCCTCAACCCCCACAGATCTTAAAAAAAAAAAAGTCAGACACCTAACCAACTGCATCACCCCAGCGCCCCCAAAGTGACAAAATATTTTAAAAGCAAATACATTGTTGTGAGCAAAACTTACCTCTTTTTTTTTTTTTTATTTGACAGAGAGAGACAGTGAGAGAGGGAACACAAGCCGGCAGAGTGGGAGAGGGAGAAGCAGGCTCCCTTTTGAACAGAGAGCCCGATGCGGGGCTTGATCCCAGGACCCTGGGATCATGACCTGAGCCGAAGGCAGATGCCCAACGACTGAGCCACCCAGGTGCTCCAACTTACCTCTTTTAATATTGAGAAGACTTGGCTTTCTTAGGTAATCAAAGACCCGATTAAGACAACACGAAGAACAGGAAATTATTTTTAAGTTTTTTATTTACTTAAGTAATCTTTAGACCCAGTGTGGGGCTTGAACTCACAACCCTGAAATCAAGAGTCACATACTTCTCCAACTGAGCCAGTGGGTGCCCCCGCAGGAAATTATTTTGATAGGACACAAACTTTTTGCTTTCTAGGTAGATTACTTAAAATGTAAAGAAAACCAAACTGAGAGTTCTAGAGGGGAGGGGGTGGAGGGATGGGGTAGCCCAGTAATGGGTATTAAAGAGGGCACGTTCTGCATGGAGCACTGGGTGTAATATATATATTTTTAAGATTTTTATTTATTTATTTGACAGAGAGAGACACAGCGAAAGAGGGAACACAAGCAGGGGGAGAGGGAGAAGCAGACTCCCCGCTGAGCAGGGAGCCCGATGTAGGGCTCGATCCCAGGACCCTGGGATCATGACCTGAGCCGAAGGCAGACGCTTAACGACTGAGCCACCCAGGCGCCCCGAGCACTGGGTGTTATACTCAAACAATGAATCATGGAACACTACATCAAAAACTAATGATGTATTGTTTGGTGATTAACATAACATAATAATAAAAAAAAAAAGTAAAGAAAACCTTTCACAATGTTTTATCTGGAGCTGACAAATACTTCAGGAAAGCTTAGTCCTTTCAGCAGATGAAAGAAAATTACATACATATACTATTGATATTAAAGCTTTTTTTTCTTAAACACCTTATAGTAACAATTCGATTTTGGCCAACTTGACCACACAAGGTAAAATTCTCTCTTTCTCTCTCTCTCTCCCCAACTTTCTATACCATTTTGTCCTTTATTTTTCTTTTTCTCATTCTGAAACAAGCAGCTTTACTTTAGGACAAAATTATTTTCATTTCCCTTAACAAAAATGCATTTCCACACCCCCTTACCTTTCTTACTCAAAAAAGGATCTTACTTTCCTTGCATACAGAAATGTTTCCCTTATTACTTCTAGTAGTTTTAAATTTTTTTTTTTTAAGATTTTATTTATTTGTTTGACACAGAGAGAGAGACAGCGAGAGAGGGAACACAAGCAGGGGGAGTGGGAGAGGGAGAAGCAGGCTTCCCACCAAGCAGGGAGCCCAATGCGGGGTTCGATCCCAGGACCCTGGGATCATGACCTGAGCCGAAGGCAGATGCTTAACGACTGAGCCACCCAGGCGCCCCAGTGATCTAGATATTCAATGAATGTCTCACCACTTAATTTAACTTAGCAAAACTTCACAAAGTTTCAAGTTATACAAGAGATTTGGGAAACTATTTTTTAAGATTTTTTTAAAGTAATCTCTATATTCAATGTGGGGCTCGAGCCCACAACTATGAAATTAAGAGTTGCACACTCTACAGACTGAGCCAGCCATGTGCCCCTGGGGAACTATTTTTTTGGGGGGGGGGAACTATTTTTTTTAAAGATTTATTTTAGAGAGGGGCGCCTGGGTGGCTCAGTTGTTAAACATCTGCTTTCGGCTCAGGTAATGATCCTGGGGTCCTGGGATCGAGCCCCGCATCGGGCTCCCTGCTCTGCAGGAAGCCTGCTTCTCCTTCTCCCACTCCCCCTGCTTGTGTTCCTGCTCTCACTGTGTCTCTCTCTGTCAAATAAATAAACAAAATCTTAAAAAAAAAAAAAAGATTTATTTTAGAGAGAGAGTGTGTGAGCATGAGTGGGAGTGGGAGGAGGGACAGAGGGAGAGAATCTTCAAGCCAACTCCCCACAATAAGCATATAAGACAGACTTATATGAATAGTAAACCCAGGCAGAGCAAAAGTACATGCCTATTTAGTTAAACCAACAAACTTAATCTAGCTTTTATTCACTGAAGATTATCCCCGAGCACACGAACTTTAAAAACATTTGGATTATTTCTATATTTCTGAATTTTAGGAATACTTAATTCATAAGTGCTTATTTTTAAGCCAATTAAATACCACTCTTTTACAAATTAATATTGGCGGGGAGCCTGGGTGGCTCAGTTGGTTAAGCATCCAACTCTTGATTTCCTCTCAGATATGATCCCAAGGTTGAGCCTGAGACTTGCATCAGGCTCTGTGCTGGGCATGGAGCCCGATTTGGAGTCTCTCTTTCCCTCACCTCTGCTCCTCCCCACCCCTCTCTCTTTCTCTCCCTGTCCAAAATAATAATAATAATAATAATAATAATAATAATAATAATATTGGCAATACCATCGGAGGTAGAGAAAAAAACATATACACAACATAAATTCATACATATACATGCAGACACAGAGATCACAGCTTGCTTTTGTTACAAAATTTCAGCCATAAATCTGGTACAATATAAAACTCACTAGTTTGTTAATTATATTTGAATCCACATTGTATCTGGCAAACAAGAAATTAAGGCTATCCTTTTCAATGGCTAAAACTTTTTACTAGTATTTGTGCAGAAGACTTTTAAGATTTGTGTTTGTCTTTGATGAGCAATCTTAAGGAGGCTGTGGACTAAATTTTGGGCAAGAGAGCTTTTTAAAAAGATTTTATTTATTTATCTGAGAGAGAGCGAGCACAGGTGGGGGGCTGGGGAGAGGCAGAGGGAGAAAGAGAAGCAGACTCCCTGCTGAGCAGAAAGCCTGATGCAGGGCAGGATCCCAGGACCCCAAGATCATGACCTGAGCCGAAGGCAGATGCTTAACCGACAGCCACTCAGGCGCCCCTGTGCAAAAAAGTGTTTATAGCAGTTTGCATTTTAAAAGACCTCTTTTGCATTTTAAAAGACCTCTTTTCCTCTTTTTTTATTTCCTTCAGTCTCAGGCACATTGTGGGCAGAATTTTAGGCACTTCCTGATGGTATTTACATTTCAAAGACTTGGTAAGAGGTACATCTTCAAGGGAACTAGAAAAGGAATGCACGTTTCTTCCTAGGAGATTAGGGTTTTGGTAGTCCCCCCAAAATGTAGTAGCGCAGCCCTGTAATTAGGGGAGCCCTGGTAAAAATAATTCTCTGGACTCAGTGTCAAGTGGGGCCCCTTCAGGGTTGGAAATGAGGAGGGGGTCACTGGAATCACCATGGTCATGGGAATGAGAGACCCATTAGACCATGCCCTTTGTTGCACCCAGGAGTTGGGCCTCACCTTAATGTTTTCCATTCACTGTGAGCCTTAGCAGTGATCACTGTCATGGCAGGATAGGCATGGTGCCAGGCAGTGAATGCCCAAGGGAAGAGAGGGAGGGCCCTGGTACCAATATCAGTGGTTCTGGGAGCCTTTGCCTTCCCTTTCCCCTTTCCTTCTCACTAGAGGCCTCCATGACCCTGTCAGCTTTTCCAAGTGGCAGGGATGCCATTTCTTAGTTCTGCCCCATTCAGGGGAAAGCCAAGGGGACTCAGCATCTGTGGTATCTCAGAGGAAATGAGCACACAGCCTGGACGGATCTGTAAGAAAGTTATGGCTTTTAAAAATAGAAGTACCCTATGACCCAGAAATTGCACCACTAGGTATTTATTCAAAGGATACAAAAATAGTGATTCGAAGGGCTACATGCACCCCAGTGTTTATAGCAACATTATCAACAATAACCAAACTATGGAGCCCAGACATCCATCGACAGATGAACGGATAAAGAAGATGTGGTGTGGGTATAACACACACACACGCGCACACACAATGGAATATTACTCAGCCATCAAAAAGAATGAAATCTTGCCATTTGCGATGATGAGGATGGAACTAGAGGGTATTATGCTGAGTGAAATAAGTCAGAGAAAGACAAATACCATATGATTTCACTCATATGTGGGGTTTAAGAAAAAAAATAGATGAACATAGGGGAAGGGAAGGAAAAATAAAATAAGATGAAAACAGAGAGGGAGGCAAACCATAAGAGACTCTTAACTCCAGGGAACAGACTGAGGGTTGCTGGAGGGGAGGTGGGTGGGGGGATGGGTAACCAGGTGATGGGCATTAAGGAGGGCACTTGAGGTAATGAGCACTGGGTGTTACATGCAACTGAAGAATCACTAAATTCTACCCCTGAAACTAATAATACATTATATGTTAACTAAATTGAATTTGAATTTTAAAAAAAGAAAAAAATAAAGCTATGGATTTTTAGGGTCTTTAGAAATACCAGCCAGTTGACACATTTTGGCAGCTGTGAGTAACAATTCAAAGCCTGTTTCTAACAAACAAGAAAACTCAAAATAGCGAATTAGCTCCCCTCTCTCCTTCCTGCTGCATAAAATCTTTAAGAAAGATTTGAATTTCAGGTAAGGTATAGTTTTTGATCTCAGTTTCCACTTCTTGTTTTTCTCCTGTTGCCTAAATCATATGTGCTGTTACTGGCAAGTTTTGGATGATGTCACCGTGAGCCCTCTTGGTAAGTGGCTACTTTCCTGTCCAGGGTGTTCCAAGAGACCTCTCCAGGAGGGAGGGTCTGCCTCCACTAGTGTGATATCCACAGAGTCTTTGGGAAGAGCCCTTAGACCTCTGGAGTCTTAGCATGTTGGTGTGCATGGCCCAGCAAACACCCGTGGAGCTTTGCATTTACCAAGGAGCGGCTGTACCTCCCCAGGGTCCTTAGACGGCAGTGGCATCAGATGTTCAGGACATAGACATCTGTCCATTAATTTTTTAGCAACAGGAGGGCCTGGGTGGCTCAGTCGGTTAAGCGTCTGCCTTCGGCTCAGGTCATGATCTCAGGGTCCCCGGGATCAAGCCCCACATCAGGCTCCCTGCTTGGTGAGGAGTCTGCTTCTCCCTCTCTCTCTGCCCCTGTCCCCCACTCATGCTCTCTCTCTCTCTCAAATAAATAAATAAAATCTTTAAAAAAAATTTTGAGGGGGGCGCCTGGGTGGCTCAGTCGTTAAGCGTCTGCCTTCAGCTCAGGTCATGATCCCAGGGTCCTGGGATCGAGTCCCACATCGGGCTCCCTGCTCAGCGGGAAGCCTGCTTCTCCCTCTCCCACTCCCCCTGCTTGTGTTCCTGTTCTTGCTGTCTCTCTCTGTCATATAAATAAATAAAATCTTAAAAAAAAAAAATTGGGTGGGGGGCGCCTGGGTGGCTACAACTTAAACAGGGCCTGACCTCAGAGCTCAAGCTTTTAACCATAACATCATTTTGTCTCACAAATAACCGAGCAACCACTCCCATGCAGTGATCATTTACTTTGTGCTAATCCTGTGCTCATACATGACAAGCATTATTATGTATGGCTTGATACATGATACAGGAACTCCAAGAGGTGAAGGAACTGGAAGGGCAGAGTTGAAGGCAAGGCTGTCTAAAATTTAACTCCATGCTTTTCCTGGGTATTGCTTCATTGACACGTGGAGCTATGGAGTCCTTAAATTATGGAACTTCAACATTTTAGGATCTTGGGGACATGGCTGACATGCCTGCAATGTTGGTAAAATATCTAAGTACTTCCCAGGCTGGTTGGTAAATAGCCACTACCCCAAGGATTTCCCCATATGGCTCCCATATGGCTCCAGACCGCCCCAGAATCCAACACCTAAAGGGTTAACACTGGGCTCAGCCTCCCCACTCTACTCCTGCCATCTATCAGGTGCCTAATTTTATTGTACAGGTGTCAGACACTTGTAATATCACCCCTAGCTGAGTCTATGATGTGTCATTTCTGGAAGGAGGCGGGATCTTCAGCTCAAAGAATTAACATCAAGTTCACCGGGCAAAGGTATAGAGAAAGGGGCCAAAGCCGGGGCGTCTTCTCAGTAGACATTCCTGAGCGCAGACCTCATCTGGACCCATCTCTCAGGGCAAATACATCCTGGGCACCAAGCCTTTAATCTCCGGTGGAATTCCACCCTCATTCCTGGAGCCTGCTAATATTTGCTGTGTTGTCCACCAAATTACTGCAGCTATCCGTCCACTCCTTCCAACGAAGGGAAGGACGTGGGCTCCCGTCCTGCTTCTTCTGGCCGACCTGGTCAACACACTGCGCACCCCTCTGAGGTTCACCATCTGCGTGGTTGAGGCAGAGGCCACCTACAAACACCAATACCTAGCTTCCCTCCCCTCCCCGGGCACACGCCAGGACAACATTTCCCAGCAGCCCTTGTAGGGAGGCGTGGCCATGTGATACATTCTGGCCAATGGGATGTGAGCGGAAGTCGTGTTCTCTGCAGGTTGCAAAGCTGCTCTCCAAGAACTTCCCACGTGCGGTGCTCTTTCTGTCTGCCCGCGGTTGCTGGCTGAGTGACAAGGACTCTGTGACCCGGAAGATGGAAGGAGCCTGAGTTTCTGAATGATCACTGGAAAGCCCACCCACCAACTACATACACCCAACTAGACTTTACATAAGTGAAGAGTAGACTTCTATTGAGTTAAGCCAGTGGACTTTGGGAGTTTGTTACAGAAACTGGTGTTACTTATCCTAACTAATTCAGTTTTGTCAGGAACTTGACAAAATCATCTCACCGCTCATCTATAAATTGGGAATAATGAAACGCATAGGTTGTTGAGAAGATTAAGTAGGAAGATTAAGTAGGAGTGGCACACCTGGGTGGCTCAGCTGGTTGAGCGTCTGCCTTCAGCTCAGGTCAGGATCTCAGGGTCCTGGGATCCAGCCCCGCATTGGGCTCCCTGCTCAGCAGAGAGTCTGCTTCTCCCTCTCCCTCTGCCCCTCCCTCCCCACTGCTCATGCTCTCACTCGCTCTTCTCTCTCTCAAATAAGTAAATAAAATCTTTTTTAAAAAAGATGGTGTGTGACTATTGCTGGGACATAGACATTTCAGTTCAATATGTACTCATCCTTTCCCTTCCTTCTGTTTCTAATATGTCCATAAGACAGCCTACTAAAAGGAGGGGACTTCCATAAGTGAGGTATCACGGGAGTCTGGGGATGTGGTGCTCTGTGGATGGGCAGGAGACTGTGGAGGCAGGGCCATGGCTGAAGTGATCTCTGGGGAACTCCACATCTGATGCTTAGAAATTAAAATATCTCCCCTGGGTCTAAATGAACAGAGCCAGGACAATCTCAAAATAGCAGGTGACTGCCAAAAAGTAGATCTTCCAAGAGACTGGAAAATTAGCAGCCCTGGTTCTTATCCTGGCTCCAGAATTAGTCTCTAATTCCAGAAGAATCAGCAGGAGAAAAGCCAGCAGGCATGAAAATGGATGGTGTTCTGGGGGTCTGGCGAGAAGCATGGGTTACTTAGAAAAGAGACATGTAGAGAAGATGGTGGGAGAAGGGGCTGGGGTTTGAGAATGCAAGTCTTCCGTGTCAGGCTGAGAATGCCTGTCATCCAAAGGATGATGGGGAGACATGGAAGGTTTTAAGCAGGGAATGATATGGTACAGCTATGTTCTAGGTAAAGCCCAAGGCAATGGCAAGAAGAAGCGACTGACTGGGTCAGAAGTTGACTTGTGGGGCGCCTGGGTGGCTCAGTCGGTTAAGCGTCTGCCTTCAGCTCAGGTCATGATCCCGGGGTCCTGGGATTGAGCCCCACATCGAGCTCCCTGCTCAGCGGGGAGCCTGCTTCTCCCTCTGCCTCTGTCTGCCTGCCACTCCCCCTGCTTGTGCTCTCTCTCTATCAAACAAATACAATCTTAAAAAAAAAAAAAGTTGACTTGTGTCTCCACCCCTCCCACCCCATACTCACATGTCAAACTCCCAGCCCCCAGTGTCTCAGAACATGACCTTATTTGGGAACAGGACCTTTGCAGAGCGCATTAGTTAAGATGAGGTCATACCGGAGTAGGGTGGACCCCAAATCCAATATGGCGGTGTCCTTCTAAAACAGGGAAATTTGGACATAGACATGCACACAGGGAGAACGCCATGTGAAGATGAGGGCAGAGATTGGGGTGATGATTCCTCAAGCCAAGAAATGCCAAGGACTGCTGGCAAAGCACTGGAAGCTGAGAGGAAGGCAGGGAGGGGGCTGTCCCTCGCAGCCTCTGAAGGAACAGGCCTTGCCCACACCTCGGTGATGGACTTCTGGCTCCCGGAACTGAGAGGATGACATTCCTGTTGTTTAGGCCGCCCAGTCTGAGGCACTTTGCTATACAGCAGCCCCGGGGGAGCGAATCCTGAGGCCCTTCCCAGATAGCCACTCCGAGGTCACCCACCCACTCCTTCATTTATTCCACAAATACCTGTATCCACGTCTGGGCCTCTTGGGGCTTGCATTCTTGTGGGAGCGACAGACAATACAAGGAGCACAGAGGAAACTCTGGGCCAGGTAGCAAGCCCTCTGAAGGAAACTAGAGCTCGGGGAGGCCGCCGCCTCAGCTGGGCAGTCAGACAAGGGGGTGACACACGGCAGTGGCCCCCAGCCACTGAGGGCATGAGTCACGAACATGCCCACTGACCCGACAGGAAGGCCGAGCCAACGGTGACCTGGCCAATGGTGACCCCCGGCTTGGACTTTTGTCCCAAGAGCAATGTGGGGGCCACAGTCGGACCTGCATTTTGATGAGAACGCTATGGGCATGAGGGAGAGCGGGCGGCCGGGCAGAGGGCCACTGTTGGAGGCCGTGTGCGTCCGTCATGCCCAGAGCTGCCCTCGCAAAGCACCACAGCCTGGATGGCCCGAACACCGGAAATGGGTTACCTAGAGGCTGGATGAATGACCTCATCTTAACTCAGTTATCTGCAGAGAACTGATTTCCAAATGAGGTCACATTCACAGACACGGGGGCATCAGGGTCTCAAGGCCTTTCGTGGTGACATAGTTCAATCCACGGAAGTGGTGGAGATGCAGAGAAGTGGACACATTGGAAAGGTAATTAGGAGGTAAAAGTCACGTGGCAGTGAGTTGCACCAAGGCAGGGGGAGAGGGATGGGCCGAGGGTGAGGCTGGAGTCGGGGTTCCTGGTGGGATCCATGGCTGGCTGGGAAATCACTAAACATGCGAAGGGCTGGGAGTTGTTCTGGTCTTACTACTGTTGCAGGCAAGCAGGTGGGGGCAGGAGCGCCTTTGTGTGGGGGGTGGGGGAGGCCATCCTCAGCAGGTGCCGTACTGGAAGTGAGGAAGCAGCGGGAGGTGCCCCCATGGCAGACTGAATCCTGGAACCTTACAACGAATTTTCTTTTTAAGATTTTATTTATTTCTTTGACAGAGAGAGAGAGCAAGAGAGCACAAGCAGGGGTAGCGACAGGCAGAGGGAGAGGGAGAAGCAGGCTCCTAGCTAGGTGGGGAGCCCGATGCGGAGCTCTATCCCAGGACCCTGGGGTCATGACCTGAGCCGAAGGCAGACGCTTAACCGACTGAGCCACCCAGGCGCCCACAACGAATGTTTTTAATCTTAAAATTAGAGACTCTTCCAACTGTGTGATCTTGTTACTAGGATTCCAAGTAACAGAGTCTTTCTTAGTCCGAGCAATTTACATTTGTGACCTTGGTGAGCTCTTCCATTGTCTTCTAAGACAACCTCCCAATTTCCAGGAGGAGGAAACAGCACAGACGGAGTTGTCTCCAGCAGAAGTGGATTTGATCCCAGGTCTGCCCGACTCCAAGACCCTCGCCCATTAAGCCTTCCTCAAATTACTGCCAGTATTAATACTTTTAACCACAACGGTCATGATAATGACAAGAATGCTGTCATCACGGAACCTGCTGTGAGTCAGCACTGCCTGGGTGTTTGACCAGCCTCGCGTCACTTAACGCCCCCCCTACCACTTCACAGAGGTAGAAACCGAGGCTCAGCGGTGCTAAGCACCTTGTTCAAGGTCACCAGAAAGGAGGTGGCAGAGGTGTGGTCTGAATCCAAGCTGTGCCTGTTTCCAAAGTCCAGCTTAGGACCGTGGAAAGGGGGACGGGGGGGCGCCTGGGAGGCTCAGTCAGTTGAGCGTCCGACTCTTGGGTTCAGCTCAGGTTGTGACCTCATGGGCCATGAGATTGAGCCCCCAGTCGGGCTCCACGGTAAGTGGGGAGTCTGCTTGCAGATTCTCTCCCTCTGTCTCTGCCCCTCTCCCCACTCGCTCACTTGCTCTAAAATTAATAAGTAAATCTTAAAAAAAAAAAAAAAAGAACAGAACAGTGGAAGGGATCTGCTTGTCTACCCTGATACTACAAAATGAAGGAACCAAAGGCCAGAGAAGGAAAGGTCTCATGCAAGGTGCAAGCCCCCATTCAACACAAAAGGAACTCTCCCACACACGACCAAAAATTCATTTACCCTCCTTCCCCAAATGACATCGAACCCTTATGGCAATGTCTACTGAAGGAACTCTGAGCGAGGTATGAGGTGCAGGCTACTGTGAGGTGTCAGTCGGATGTCCAAAACCTATAGCCGAGTGGCGACTGAAACCATGCTCCGTGCACCTGCGGTGGGTGAAGCCTGTGTCTGTCAGCACCTCAGACGTCCCCATTCTCTTTCTTCTGCCGATAAAGGCCTGTGTCCCACAAAAGAGCTTGGGAATGTTCATTTCCCCAGCACTCCTTTTGGCTAGGAGTACCCATGTGTCAGAGTTTCAGTCAACAGGACATAAGGGGGATTCCTGCTATCGTGTTCCCAAAAAATGATTATTCCCCTTTCATAAAAAGAGAATAGAATGTGAGGTAAGTCGTCTTAAAGTGCAGGCTGCCCTCTGCTTGCTTTCTTTGGAGACAGCTGAGGGGCTCCTGGGTGGCTCAGTCTGTTAAGCCTTCGGCTCAGGTCATGATCCCAGGGTCCTGGGATCGAGCCCCGCATCGGGCTCCCTGCTCGGCAGGAGGCCTGCTTCTCCCTCTCCCTCTGTGAGCCTTCTCGCTCCCTTTGGAGACAGCTGGGTAAGGACTAATGGTCAACGGAGGGAGCAAACAAATGGAGTAAAACACAGGTTTTCTATTTGTTGAGTTATCGAATGCATTCTGACACTGCTTACCTCCAGACTTCTCTGTAAGAGAATTAACTATCTTTATTGTTAAATCCACTGTTGGGCCAAGATTGTTGTTTCACTGCCACAGTTCAAGGTCATCGAGAGCAGACACCACGCACACCAGGCTCAAGTGATACAGCCTTGACTTACAGCAAGGGAGGAGATGGAGTGCACAAGATCCCCCACGATCCAGGCCCCCACGACGGGCAGATCCACCCCACAGCCAACACCAGTATGTACATTGAACACATCCCACTTCATGCTGCCCTGGAAGGGCCCAGACCCCTCCCCCGTGGGATCTGAAATTCAGAAAGTTAGGGACCCACCTGGGGCCACTGACACACGCCCTTAAATAGAACAAGGGAGCGTTAAATCAGAAAAAGAGAGAGATGTTTGCTCACAAGGCGGTAGGTAAAGCCCAGCCCAGGCGGTGAGGGCTTTGGGCCTCTTGGTAAGGAATTGTTCCAGGCCCAAGGCGTGTTCTTCTGCAGCTGAATGGGTGTTGAAAGACTGCCCATGGGAGACTGACTGCCTTTCGCAATGATTCTGCCACTTGCCGCTGGAAGTTGGCATTCTAACCGCCAACACCTTGGACGTGCAGCGAGTCCCTGTGACACCCAGCATGGCTGCCTCTAATTCTCTTCTCTGGAAGTTAATTCTCCCTCTTGTCCTCCACGTCCAGCCTGAAGGGAGTTCACAGGAGGATTTCCCTTCTGGGGACGCACTGCTTTACTTCTGGGAGATGCTTGGGCATTCCATGGAAGTTGTCTTTAAAGCCAGAAATCTTGACAGCTCTTAGTTCTTAAATCTGAACTCGGGGTCAATCTGGTGCCCTTGTGTTAATTAAAAAGGCACTCCCTCTAGATGGATAAATTAGGGAAAAAAGGATCTCATCTGGGCAGATCCATTCTTCAGAATGCTAAATTTGATGAGTATCATTTTTAAAAGATTTTTATTTTTTTATTTGAGAGAGTGCGTGCGCATGAGCTGGGGGGAGGGGCAGAGGGAGAGGGAGAAGCAGACCCCCCTCTGAGCAGGGAGCCCTTCGTGGGACTTGATTCCAGGACCCTGGGATCATGACCTGAGCTGAAGGCAGACGCTTAACTGACTGAGCCACCCAGACTCCCCAAGCTCCTTTAATCCTGTTCTGCCATAGTTCAGCGATTCTCAAGTGTAGCCCCCACATAAGCACTCTCAGCATCATCTGGAACTTGTTAAAAATGCAAATTCTCAGGCCCTACCCTGGACCTACTGAAGTAAAACCTCTGGGGGTGGACCCAGCAATCTGTGTTTCACCAAGGCTTCCAGGTGATTCTGATGGAGGACCGCTACTCTACGGTGCTCCCCGGACCTTCATGGGCAAAACGTAGGAAAGACTTGGTGTTTTTTTGTGTTTTTTTTTAAGTAGGCTCCTCGCCCAATGCAGGGCTCGAACTCACAACCCTGAGATCAAGACCTGAGATCAAGACCTGAGATCAAGAGTGGATGCTCCACTGACTGAGCCACCCAGGCGCCCCAGGACTTTGTACTCCTTGAATCATCCTTTCCTGGGCAGGAGATGGCCTGAATGGAGATCCTCTGGCTGTTCAAAGACCTCGGGCCCAGAGGAAACTTGAATCCTGGGCATGCAACCTGGTTTGAGAGGGTGAGGGAGTCTCGTGGAGCATAAGAGCTTGTGGTACAGATTCTAAACAGGCTGCCTCGGTTTAAATCCCAAAGTTGGGAGCGCCTGGGCGGCTCAATGGGTTAAGCACCTGCCTTTAGCTCAGGTCATGATCTCCGGGTCCTGGGATCGAGTCCCGCATCAGGCTCCCTGCTCAGCCGGGAGCCTGCTTCTCCCTCTTCCGTTCCCCCTGCTTGTTCTCTCTCTCTCTGTATCAAATAAATAAATAAAATCCTAAAAAATAAATAAATAAATCCCAAAGTTGCCATGTACCAGCTGCGTGACTTTCAGGAAGTGACTTCTCACTGAGCTTCCCTATCCCATGGGGGATCATTACTATATCAATCTCCTGGTGCTACTGTGAGAAATCGTGGTGTTATTATATAACCTACATATATGAGCCCTCAAAATATTAGCTCAATTATCTTAATATTTTCACATTGGTAGGAGCTACTCTCTGTTCACCAAGCCTTGTATTGAATGCTTCCCCTATAATATCACACTGAGTCCTCATGATGATTGTATGATAGGTGTGTTTTATATAGGGATACTCATTTTATAAAGGAAGAACCTGAAGGGCAGACTGGTAAGGTCAGGTGGGTTACAGGTGATGGAATAGGATTTCTAAAAGTTCCCATCTGGGAAGACTGGCACCATTTCATGGCTGGAGGACTGATCGGCGATAGGAATGGAGAAGGTTCTCACCCTGTTTATAGCCTCTCTAGATTTTCTCAATCACTCAGGTAAGTAGCAGAATCTCCACAGGAAAAACAAGGAACACTGTGCCCAGAGGCAGATCCAGCCCCAGAAACAAGTGTCCAGAAACATATACACCAGAGACTTCATCAGGCACTTTACATCATTGTCTCGGAATCATCCTAACAACTCAGAAGTTGATACTATGATTCATTTTATAAATGAATAAAGGCTCAGAAATAGTCAATGTTCAGGATCTCAGCTAGGAAGCAGCAGAGCAGAATTCAAACTCAAGGCTAGTAATAATCATCACCCCACCCAGCCCCGCTCCCTGTGGAGCTGGGAGACAGCGCCACCTAGTGGTGACAAAATAAAAAGTAATAGCTAACAGCATTAGCCAGGCACTGTTCTAAATGCTTAATTTAGATTTAATTTAAATTAAATTGTTTAACGCCTCCTCCTAACCCCAATTATTAATTATCCTTGCAGGAAGGTGATTAATAATAATCTCCACCCCTCCCCATGTTTATTTTTCTTTTCTTTCTTTGAAAAAACTATTTTTATTGTGGAAGATTTCAAGCATATACAAAGGTAGATATACAATATATCCATCATCCCATTTCAGCAATGATCAACTCATGGTCCACTCGTTCTCTCGACAATCCCCTCCCCCTACACCCCCAAAAATCAGGATTATTTTGAAACAAAGCCCAGAGATTGTACCAACTGGCCTATAAATATTTTTAGTTATGTACCCCTAGAAGTATCCCCATTCTACTGTCAGGGAAACTGAGGCATCAAGAGGTTACATGACCTGGGGCGCCTGGGTGGCTCAGTCGGTTAAGCATCTGCCTTCAGCTCAGGTCATGATCTCAAGGTCCTGGGATCGAGCCCCACATCGGGCTCCCTGCTCAGCAGAGCCTGCTTCTCCCTCTACCCCACCCCCGCTTGTGCTCTCTTGCTCTCTCACTCTCTCTCAAATAAATAAATAAAATCTTTAAAATAAAGAATACAAACAGTAGAGATGAAAGTATTGTATCAATGTTAACTTTACTCAAGTTGATAACTATGGTAACTGCATCACAGAACCTCACTGTTCCTGAGAAATACACACTGAAGGATTTAGGGGTAAAGGGCCATGTTGTGTGTAACTGACCCTAAATGATTCAGAAAAAGTACAAGATAGATGAGAGAGAGAGAGACAGGACAAATTAGGAAATGGGATAAGATGTCAACTCAAGGTGAATCTGGGTAAAGAGTACAATGAATGTTATTTGTATTCTATTTATTCTTTTTTTTTTTTAAGGTTTTATTTATTTGTCAGAGAGAGACACAGCAAGAGAGGGAACACAAGCAGGGGGAGTGGGAGAGGGAGAAGCAGGCTTCCCGCGGAGCAGGGAGCCCGATGCGGGGCTCGATCCCAGGACCCTGGGATCATGACCTGAGCCGAAGGCAGACGCTTAATGACTGAGCCACCCAGGTGCCCCTGTATTCTATTTATTCTTGAAACTTTTCTGCGTGCTTGAAATTACTTCCCCTCAAAAGTTTTAGAATTTAGAAGAAGAATGCTTACTATAAATAATATATGATTCTATATGTGTGAAGTTTTCAAACAGGCAGAAGTACTCTAGATGACAGAGGTCAGAATAGTGGTTCCATTTGGTGGGTATCTGCTGGAGACAGGGCAGAGCACAGCTATCCAGGGTACCCCCAAAATTCTATTATGAATGTGTCTCATTAAGTTTTGTGCTTAATTAAAAGCTTTGCACTTGGGGCTCCTGGGTTTCTCAGTCGGTTAAGTAGCCGACTCTTGATTTTGGCTTGGGTCATGTTCTCAAGGTCCTGGGGTCGAGCCCCACCTAGACAGCTGAGGGGCACCTGGGTGGCTCAGTCCATTAGGCATCTGCCTTCAACTCAGGTCATGATCTCAGGGTCCTGGATTGAGCCCTGCGACGGGCTCAGTGCTCAGCGTAGAGTCTGCTTAGGATTCTCTCTCTCCCTCTCCCTCTGCCCCTCCCTCCGCCCCTGTTCATTCTCTCTCTAAAAAAAATAATTAAAATCTTAAAAAAAAAAAAATTAGACCCTGAGAAAGGTCTTGTGGACCTAGAACTCTGAAAGTTAAGTGTAGGATTGTGTATTCAGAAACCCCTGATCCAAAGTTCTGCCCTTGGGTTGGAAACCACAGTTGCTTCCCAATATCAGAGTGCCTTAGATCCACCAGGCAAGGGGGGAGTGCTTCATTCTTCCCATCATAACTCCAAACAGCAAAACTTGCAATCATCTATGACTTAAAGGACAAGGTTTTCTGAGTAAGAAAGCAGGGGAATCACTCAAGAAGGGGAATCGTTGTGACACTTCCAGTTGCAGGGTGACCTTGGGAGGAATACTGTTTCCTCCTAACATTGTAGCTGGCTTTATCCCGCGGTTATGCCAGCCTGCCGAATAGCCGGGCATATTTTTACTCTCTGACTAGGAGCTAATTTTTACTTTCTCTATTGAAAATTCAAATATAATACTCTACTTTGCAGTGATAACGGCAAGATTTAGCAAGACACTGACTCTCTGAGCCTCAGTTTCCTCTATGTAGGATGGGACTGACTCATGAGTGTAGTTCCCGTGGGATTTTGCGAGGATTAAAAGGGATCATCTTAGGGGCACCTGGGTGGCTCAGTCGTTAAGCGTCTGCCTTCGGCTCAGGTCATGATCCCAGAGTCCTGGGATCGAGTCCTGGGATCGAGTCCCACATCGGGCTCCTGCTCCACGGGGGGCCTGCTTCTCCCTCTCCCACTCCCCCTGCTTGTGTTCCCTCTCTCGCTGTGTCTTTCTCTCTCAAACAAATAAATAAAATCTTAAAAAAAAAAAAAGGGATCATCTTATTATTGCTACTATTTCTTCCTCCGTGTCTTGCCTTCTACCTCTCCAGCCATTTCTATCCCCACCTCACCGCCTCCCATCGCTCCACCTTCCCGCCTCAGCCCCACATCTGGAGCCGACATTTGTAGGCTCACAGCGCCATCTGGTGGTCTGAAGGGTCTGATCCTTGTGGCAAGTGCAAGACGAGGTGCGGGTAAACGCGAGGGTGGGTGCTGGGCTGGAGAGGGTTATAGAGCCCTGGGACGTTCGTTAGCTGTTACTGCTGGAAGAACATGGTCCGTGTGTGGGAGAGAGAGGGTGCCCCTGTGCACGATGTGCTGAGTCTCGGTGGGTCTGAGCTCGGTGAACGCGTGGGTGCGTCCGTGTAAGGTAGTATGTGAAGGGCCCTTGAAAAGTCTGAGACATACCTGGAGGTTTCTGAGTATGAAAGACAAGGCGGGCACAAGTCTCTCGGAGGGGGAGTATCAACGCTAGGTCTGGGCCCCAACTGCATATCTGTGTTGTTGGGACACTGTGTGTAAATGTGAATATGTGAGTGTACCATATGGACACAATACCTCCCTGAAAACAAAAAGAAATGTAAGACATCTTAAGTGGCTTTCATTAATGATATCATAATAATATATTTTTTAAAGATTTTATTTATTTATTTGAGAGAGAGAGAATGAGAGACAGAGAGCATGAGAGGGAGGAGGGTCAGAGGGAGAAGCAGACTCCCTGCCGAGCAGGGAGCCCGATGCGGGACTCGATCCTGTGACTCCAGGATCATGAGCCTGGAGGCAGTTGCCCAACCAACTGAGCCACCCAGGTGCCCCTCCCTGAAGTTTTATAAGCAGACCACATCTCGTAAAGGTCCCTCCCCTCCCCCAGTTTTATTCCCCAAAATGATTTTGGCTGGTCATTTCCCCTCTAGTAGTGGATCATTTTTTTTAAAATATATATTTTTAAAGATTTTATTTATTTATTTGAGACAGAATGAGAGAGAGAGAGCACATGAGAGGGGGGAGGGTCAGAGGGAGAAGCAGGCTCCCTGCTGAGCAGGGAGCCCGATGCGGGACTTGATCCTGTGACTCCAGGATCATGACCTGAGCCAAAGGCAGTCGCTTAACCAACTGAGCCACCCAGGCGCCCATATATCATAAT
The DNA here is from genome assembly GCF_011800145.1 of Mirounga leonina. Taxonomy (NCBI): domain Eukaryota; kingdom Metazoa; phylum Chordata; class Mammalia; order Carnivora; family Phocidae; genus Mirounga; species Mirounga leonina. The sequence goes on along the minus strand of NW_023270459.1, from coordinate 207,101 downwards.
AATATTGATGCTGTTATTCTGAAACCATTAGTTAGATACAAATATAGACTATGGATATATAATATTAGCATAGGTATATGTAGATGGTATTGATATAGATAGACGGTATAAACATATAGTATAAAGGTGACAGAATATAGATAAAAGGATAAATTAATAAATAAAAGGAGATGACATAGAGGTAAACAATCTAAATAGAGGTGGTATAAATATGGTACAGACATATGATATTGATGCATAAATAGGTACAGGGGATAAGAACATAAAGCAGGTAACTGCGTTAATCCTATTAAGAACCAAGATCTTCCACTTCAGAGAAAGGGGGTCCTGAAAAAGCCAGAGGAATGCTTGATTCTTCTATTGCTTTATCAACTTTCAAATAATCAGTTGGTTCTTTTGCATCCTTCAAAGGTGACCCGTGAGGTTCTTTTAAGTATCATGATGCTAATTCCCTGATATGCTTTATCAGAGTTTTACGGTTGTATCAGAATCTAGGGAGGAAATACAAACAAGTGCTTAGAAAGGTAAACAAAAGAAAAATAAGGCGGTTACTAACTCCAGAAAAAACGAGCCTGTAGGAGAAGGAAAATGTAACTGGAGGTCACTCTCTGTGGACTTTATACACAGTTATGATAATATAAACACTGAATATTGATTTAACTAGAGATGGAGATAAATTCAACTGAGGGACCGTGGAGAGGGGAAGGAGTGCTTGCAAAGGCACCCCAGGATTTGCGTCCCGGAAGGAATTCCATAGAAGACTAAAGTCCCTGCACCTGCTTTGTCCTGGTGTGGAGGGCTGGAAATACCCACCATCCCCATAGATGCCCACGCCCTCATCCCCAGATGTTCTCCCTTACATGGTGAAAGAGACTTTGCGGGTGTGATTAAATTAAGGACCTTGAGATGGGGAGATTATTCTGGATCATCCTGGTGACCCAAGGTTCTTATTACAAGGGTGGCAGGAGGGTCGGAGTTGGAGGGGAGTGATACAGCCAGCAGCCAAGAAATGAGAGCAGCCTCCAGATACTAGAAGAGGCTGGGCCTTTGCCTAGGCTCTCCCCATTCCCTTGTGCTTGGATGGAGGTCCAATGAAGAGCTAGGGTTCATATTCATTCTGAGGCCTCAATCAGCAGTTCGTTTGTCCTTGGGGTCAGGACTCTGCTGACTTTTACCCTCTTGGAATGTCCAACGATGGAGAGATCACCCAGCCCCTGCTCGTTTAGTCCCTGGAAGAAAAGCCAAGCTGCTGTAGCATCTGGCTTGGGCTTCCCTGAAGTCACCTCAGCCATGCCCTTGCCTCCTGGAGGAATTTCCCAAGAGATTAAGGAACTCGTTCAGCTACTGGCATTAAGTGTTTATCTTCAAGAGAAACTGTGCCGAAGTCCTTGGTATCAGAATGTCAACAGGGAGAGGCTCCCACCCATGCCTCCACCTCCCACCCCCCAACTCCTCATACCTATTATGCCTGAGTGCAAGCCACTCCCTGACTCTGGTCTCAGGCTCTCCTTTGCAAAACAAAGGTGATGGGTAAGAGGGCCTCTAGTGAGGTTCCAAGGTTAAAATCCTACAGTTCTGAGAACCTAGAGTCCCCAGGCAGTTTAGCACGGGCCTTGGATTCGGACTGGAGCTCAAGCCTTCACACCTGCCAGGTACTGGTTGGGTGCTCTTGGGAAAGTGACTGCACACTCCTGAGTATCCATTTCATCTGTAAAATGGGCATTAAACATGTAATGGTTATCTATAACTAGGTCTGTGCTGGTGGTGCCCAGCAACGTAGGGCCAAGCATCCATCAGTACACACAGGCCTGGACACTCTGGGTTGTAATAAATTAAGTGTGGCCAACTCCTTTATTAACCCAGGGCACAAGAGATCAGAGTGTAACAACAGAAAACACAAACTGCTCTTCAAGGTGGAGACCAGTCCTTAATCTGGAATACAAACACACGTGCAAGGATCCATGAAGATTTTCCACCAGATAAGAAGACACAGGGACAAGTGAAAGGAAATTAATGCCCAGATCCTCATCTTCCCAGTGGACAATTCCCTAAACAAATCTGCCTGAGAAAGCCCCTGGTTATGTAGGATTTAGCCATTTCCCATTTTCGTCCTTCACCCACCTTCTTAAAATACAAACAAACAAACAGAACAGAACAAAACAAAAAACCTGACTTTCCTCCCATCCTCAATTCATACTCTTGGGGCAGAAAATCCTCGGTGACTGAAGAAAGAGATTTAGAACGCTGACACTGGTGTTGAGAAAGGGAGGAACTCTAATGACTGGATAATGAATCCTTGCACAAGTCTTTGCTTTTCAGGTTTTTGCTTCCAACACTTTTCATTCAACAAAATTGGGGGAGGGCTGGACAAACTGTCAGCTGAGAAATCATTAAACTATGTTCTGGAGATAGATCAGAATTGATTTCTGGCATACAGCTTAAGAGTTAAAAGAATTAAGGGACACCACTATACTGATATGTGTTGGATTCCCATCTAATTTAATGGTGTGAACACATTTTCTCCATGCTTGCTTAAAAAGAGAGAGAAAGGGGACATACTCATTTTCCCCTGGGTATCTCCGATGTATACATAAGATATATGTGTTAATAAACTTCTGTTTGTTTTTCTTCTGTTTAAGACAAAAAGAGAGAGAGAAAGGAATGAATTTTTTTTTAAACAAAAACAAACATAAGAAAGAATACCAGACCAATCTTAAGACAAAAATTTTTGAAAAATAAACTAAGTAGACAAATACCTGATAAAATAATAATAACAAGGGGCGCCTGGGTGGTACAGTCGTTAAGCAGCCAACTCTTGGTTTCAGCTCAGGTCACGATCTCAGGGTCGTGCGATTGAGCCCCACATTGGGCTCCTCACTCAGTCCGGAGTCTGCTTAAGACTCTCGCTCCCTCTGCCCCTCCCCCCCATAAATAAATAAATTTTTAAATCATAATAATAATAGAACTTGCCAAAACTGACATAAGAAGAAAGAATAAACATAAATAGTCCTATAATGATTAAAGAAATTGAATCTATAATTAAACACTTTCCCCTCTAATGTCTCTGAGAGCCTCACTAGTCAACTTTACCGAACAGGTAAAGAGGAAATAATGCCAACCTTACACAAAGTCTTTCAGGGAATAGAAAAAGAGCAGCTTGGGGCCCCTGGGTGGCTCAGTTGGTTAAGCATCTGCCTTCGGCTCAGGTCATGATCTCTGGGTCCTGAGGTCAAGCCTCTGGTTGGCTCCCTGCTCAGCCGGGAGTCTGCTTCTCCCTCTCCCTTGCTCCTTCTCTCTCTCTCTTGCTCACTCTCTCTCTCTCTCTCAAACAAACAAAAATCTAAATATATATATATATATATATTTTTTTTTTTAAAGAAATACAAGTTCAAAGAGAAAAAAGAACACGGAGAACTAAAGAAAAAATTGCTTGTCTTTTTGTAAATAGTTAATAGATCTCAGTTCTCAAAGACTCCACTGGCTATATTTTTAAAAATGGCATACTTTTATTTTTAAATGTCAATATTTACTATACACCAATGGTAACAATTTAAACTGATGGGAAAAAGTTTTCCATCTACTTGAAAGTGTGAAGATATAAAATTCTAAAAAGAATTTTTATGTACTACATAAGCAAAATAGTGAGACTACTGCTTTTCAGGTATCTGAAAAGGAACTCAGGCAAAATTGTGGCACCTAATTCAGGGATTCACAGAGCAAGATCCCCAAAGCTATGCTTTTGAACAGTAGTCAACTCTGGTTATAAAATTTACAGTATTGATAAAAACGTCCTCAAAAATAGTAAGTGAAGGTAGAAGCATCTCCAGGGATCTCCAAGGCTGGCACAAAGTCCTAAGAAGAGAAATTTGAATGCAAAATAAATATTAGCCACACATTATTTTTGAAAAATATTACAAAATACAAATTCTGAAGGGGAGTCAGTTGAGAACCTGTGCTTCCTCTCGCTGGTGGTGGCAGGTGGCCTTCTCTTCCGGGCCCTCATCGTCAGTTCCTTGATCCCCCTTCCTCCTCTGACCCACCTCCAAAAGCTGGGATTCCTGGGGGCTAGAACCCACGGTCTCTCTCTCTCTCTCTCCTGGTGAGTCCAGCCATTCCGAGGCTTCGAATGCCACCTCTGTCCACTAAGTGTGGGGCATCCCGATGCAGGCAGTGAAAGAATTCACCTCAGGCAGAACAAAGGGGTTAGAAGTTATTGAATATACTGCAAGGGAGGAGCAGGTAGGACAGAAAAAGAGACTGTGCCACGTGGTGGTGGCAAGGGGCTATAGTTATAGGGCCAAATGGAGGAGTATGGGAACGTATGGAATTTTCCCTTTTTCTGGTAATCTTAGGAACTGTGCCTGGTTTTAAGTAGCCCATTGGTCGGTTAGGGCCTATGGCTTAATGAGCTTGTTGGCATTAGCTCAGTAGTCACTGTGTGGGCCCTTTTGCCTTGCTAAAATTTCCATTGCTCAAGCCTGTTGCCTAAAAGCAGCCTCTTCACTAAGGACCCCCAAACCTATGCCTGCTGCCCAGATCTGGTATCATCTGGCCCCTGCCTATTCCCTTCCCACTCCAGCCACAAAGGCCTTGTTGGGCCTCCAGGCTACCTCTCAGGTCTCAGGACAGGCTGTTTCCCCACCTAGAATGTTCACTCCCTCTTTCTGCCCAAGCCCTGCTCTCCCCGGAGGTGAAAAACCAACTGCCCTGCCTGCTCCCCAACACACTGTGCTGGAATCATCAATCACAACCCTGAGTTCCTCTAATCCCTGCACCACCCTCTGAACCTCCCAACAGGCTGTTCCCTCTCCAGGGAACACTCTTGCCCATGATCTTCCTCTACTCATTCTTTGGATTCACATATGCCCTAATTTTGGGAAGCCCTCCCTGACGCCACCCTCTGCCCAGGCTAGCAGGCACTTACTCTGGGTTCCCACAGTCCCCTGTGCTCCCCAATCCAGTCCTGATCACACTGGGCAGTAAATGGTGACTGAACTGTCCTCCCACTGAGCTCCATGACGGCAGGGCTGCCTCTGTCCCCACTGTGACCCCAGCATCACCCAGCCAGGCCTGGACACAGAGCTGGCTGGCATCCACTCTGGATGTAACGAACCGAGGCCTGGGGTCTCCAGGGCCTCCAGCATCTGGCACGGGCAGAGGGGCCTTCTGCATCCTCACCTTCTCATTGCCTCCACTTATTCTGGAAGCTAGAGCAAGTTGAAATAAAACAGGGGATTACATGCAGATGGAATTTACTGCAGATTTGGAGACACGGGTGCACATAGGGGAATGTGACTTCCCCAAAGTAACACCAGGAGCCAGTAACCCCATGACCCTGGGCCCCACCTTTTGTCAGCTCTCCAAGGGTGGGTCTCACTTTGTGGGAAGATAGAAAGCAATGGAACCAGGCCAGGCTGGTTCTTGCAGGTGAACTAAGAACATCAGTGACTTTAGGAACTCCTCACAACTGGGGTAGGAACAAGGAGCGAGGAGCTGAAGGGATAAAGGGACTTCGTGGGGCGTTTGGGTGGCTCAGTCAGTTAAGCGTCTGCCTTCAGCTCAGGTCACGATCCCAGGGTCCTGGGATCAAGCCCCGCATGGGGGGGGGGGTCCCTGCTCAGCAGGGAGTCTGCCTCTCCTTCTCCATCTGCCCCTCCCCCAGCTTATGCTCTGTCTCGCAAAAATAAATAAATAAAATCTTTAAAAAAAGGAGGGGACTTCTTTTTCTGTAGTCTTGGAAATTTTTATGAGCCCATAATCCTCTACTACGTGTATAATTGACTATGTACGAAAAATTATAGGAGATAAAGGCACTGCGTTTGGGCTGGCCGTCCTGCGGTTTGGGCACCACGCCCGGCTCATAGCAAACACCCAGAGCAAGATAGCAGCAAAGTGTGGCACCCTGCTGGCTGTCTGCCAGGGTTAGTCATTAACCAGGTGATGCCCTTCAGCTTCTGAGGGAGGCACTAATATACCGTTCCCATCCTACTGAGAACTAGAACGAGGGAGGTCAAGTCGCCCGCCCAAGGTCATAGAGCTCAAGGCCAGCGCGGGATTCGAACCCACGTAGCTCCTGGCCACACAGGGCAAGTGAATAGGAAGACAGGGAGAGGTCAGTTCCTCTCGGGTTCTCCTCACCCCCCTCGCCTCCAACCCAAAGCAGTAACCTGTGGGGCAGAGGGCGCCCCCCGGTGGAGCGGCAGAGGGAGGACGCGAGCAGATGCGGGTGCAGCCGTTTGGGGTCCCACCAGGATATGGAAAGGGTGGGCGTCAGAGCGGGGCTCACTCATTCATTTCTTCATCACCACGCAGAGCGACCGATCTGTACCGTGCAGACTGGGAGTAGGGATGGAGCGAAACAGTCCTCTCAAACCCAGAGAGGGGACAGGGAGGGAAGGGCAGGAGTGGAGAAACAACCCAGAACAGCAGGTGCTTAAGAGCTGTGTGACCTGGAGCAGGTAACAGAACTTTCTTCTGCCCCCATTTCCTCGTCTGAGGTGGGGAATATTTTAGCACCTCCCTCAAAGCAGTAATGTGAGGATAACAGGATTCGTGCCTTTTGTTGGAGGCGCTCAAAGGGGATTCCTTAACCCAGCCAGGGTTTGGGAGGAGTGAGGGGTCAGGACTTTAAAGGCTGCCCAGTCCCTCCTCTCACGGGCTTACCAAAAAGTTGTGTGTTGTGTGCAGGATTCGGTGCAGACTAGCACCATTATGACATTTGATCGGTACTACATCCTTGGGAGGTAGGTGCAGTTAGGAGCGCATTTACCAGTGGGGAAAACCGAGAGGTTTAACTTGGCCGAAACCACACAGAGATATGGCAGCCGCAGGGCAGAGCTGCATTCAGCTGACTCCTGGTCCCAGAAGTTCCCTCCAAAACTCCCTGTCCTCCTCCCACACCGCACCACCTCCCCGAACATTTCCTGTTCCTTGTTGTTGCTGTTGTTGTTGTTGTTGAGTAAGCTCTATTTGGGGCTTGAACTCAGGACCAGAGCAAAAGTCGTATACTCTACCGACGGAGCCAGGAATGCAAAACCTCTAAGCCACTCCCTTGCTGCCCTGGCTCCAGCCAATCAGTTCTTAAGACACTGCCCTCCACCCTTCTTCCACTCCCCTGCCTCCACCAACCGGCTGAGCCACATATTTTTTCCTACCCCAAGACACTTCTTGCCCTATGAGAATTCCAAAGCCAGCTGCTGAAACTGGGACATTTTCATCTCACTTAATGTGTCTTCCCGGTCAGGTGCCACGGCAGGCAGGGCGCTCAGGGGTGAGGAAGATGCCCTGTTCCCACCCTTGTCCAGCTCTGGGCTTGGGGGTACATCCAGTGTCAGGCACGTGATCACAGACGTGCAGTTTTAAGGCCCCCAGCTTCAAGTGGAGAGTGGAAAGAGAAGAAGGAAGGAGAGCCTGGGGAGCCTGGAGCTCTGGTAGGGGACTGGGGTGGACTGGAGAGGGGCGGACAGGAGGAGGTGGAGTGAGATCAAACGCTGTAGGCTTAAGGAACCAGACCCCCATGACTGGACATTAGAAATGAGGAAGTTCTCAGGGTGCCTGGCTGGCTCAGTTGGTAGAGCATGTGACTCTGGATCTCGAGGTTGTGAGTTCGAGTCCCACATTGGGTGTAGAGATTACTTAAAAAAATAAATAAGATGAAATGAGGAACTTCTCAACTAAGTGACAGATGCAGTGTTGTCTGTAAGAGGGAAAACTGAAATACCCCGGAAATTAATCCAAGGGGGAAATGGATGGAGACTCTGCAACAAAGCCATTCCCTGAAATACCTCCCAGGAGTTAAAACAAATGAACCAGAGCCGCATGTATGGGTATGAACAAATCTCAAAAAGTGAAGAAGAAAGGCCAGGTTTTTTTTTTTTAAGATTTTTGTTTATTTATTTGAGAGAGAGACTGAGAGAGAGAGAGAGCATGAGAGGGGGGAGGGTGGGGAGGGTCAGAGGGAGAAGCAGACTCCCTGCCGAGCAGGGAGCCCGATGCAGGACTCGATCCCGGGACTCGATCCCGGGACTCCAGGATCATGACCTGAGCTGAAGGCAGTCGCTTAACCGACTGAGCCACCCAGGTGTCCCTTGAAATAGTTATCTTTAAAACAGAAGAAAGGGCTGGCGGGTATGGAACCCACTGATAAATGGATACAGACGAGGAGGAGAGGGAGCAAGGATAATCACGAAGACCTGCAATTTTATTTTGCTCATCTTTTGGCTGCCTTCCTGATGCGAATTTGTGGGAGCAGTGCCTTACTTTTTTTTACCATCAACACCATCCCATCTCCCCCGCACCCCTCCCGCTCCCCACAGGTTATGGCACGTAGAAGGTATGCAAAAACAGTGGGTGGGCTGCTGTGGAGGAGGAATGGGATCTAGGGATGGGGTGAGGGGACAGCAGTAGAAGAGTTGTGAAAAAGAAAACCACAAGGGGGCACCTGGCTGGCTCAGGACTCAGCATGTGACTCTTGATCTCTGGAGTCCTGAGTTCAAGCTCCATGTTGGGCAGAGAACTTACTTAAAAAACAAACAAAACAAACAAACCAAAAAACAAAAAACCACACACACAAAGGCTCCAAGTGGTGTCATTTATTTTTTTTTTAAAGATTTTATTTATTTATTCATAAGAGACAGAGAGAGAGAGGCAGGCTCCCCGCTGAGCAGAGAGCCCAATGCAGGACTCGATCCCGGGACTCCAGGATCATGACCTGAGCCGAAGGCAGACGCTTAACCATCTGAGCCACCCAGGCGCCCTCCAAGTGGTGTCATTTAGACTAAGTTCCTAAACCAGGGCTTGATACTTAATCTAAATGCAGTTTCAACCTCCCCCCAAAATGTAGACTTACCCTGTCAGTCAGGAATTTTTCAATGAGCGCCACGAGTTGGCCACTTGGACCCTCTCCAGTCCCCAAAGAAAGATGAGGTAATCTGCACGGTAAGACCCTTGCTTTTCCCAAACAATGTAACGATGCTAATAACTTTCTTGCCCCACCCTCCTGTAAAAACCTTCCATTTTGTACATTTCCTTGGAGTGCCCCTTTATTTACTAGATGGGATGCTGCCAGATTGATGAATCATTTAATAAGGCCAATTAGAGCTTTAAAATTCACTCAGCTGAATTTCTGTTCCTTAACAGATTAACGAATATTGCTGCTTTGCTTCCTGTGACTGTCCATTCCCTGATGTTACTCACAGCCAAGGATGCTCTTAGAATCTAGGGAAGCATGAGGGCAGGGGTGCCAGGAAGAAAGCAAGACTCATCTTTAACTTCTCCTTTTGCCCAGTTCTCGGTGCTGGGTGGGGCAGCTTTGAGGGAGGGAAGGGCTGTGAGGAGAGAAAGTCGGGGGGAAGGCACATGGGCCAAACACCAGGCAGGTCATGGCTTATCCCCACACAAGTTCTAGAACCATAAGGCTTGGAGGATCCCAAGCAAAATAAACACACACACACACACACCCAGCAATTTCCAGAACCCACCCACCACTCAGCCTGCTGGATCCCTGGGGATGGCGGCCTGTAGAGTGATCTAAGAAAATACATGGTAGGAGCTAAATTTAAAGAGGGTCATGCTTCAGCCTCACCCAGCCCAGATCAGAGGGTGTCTGATGAGAAGTAGCTGGTAGGGGAGAGGGGTCAGTTGTCGGCCGCCCAGGGTAAAGAGAGACCAGGATCCACCAGAGATGATTCTGTTACTGTGAAATCTATATTGGGAACCAGACTTCTTTGGTCTTTAGACTCGAGAATTTGGAGACCTTGATTGCTCTTTACACAAATTTGAGAGACTAACAAATTGTATTCATTCATTTAACAAAATATTTATTGGACATCTACTGTGTGCCAGACACTGGGAATATATCTGTGAACCAGACAGAAGTCCCTGCCCTTCCTGGAGAGAACATTCTGGTAGGGGAAGGCAGAATAAAAATGCAAATGCATATATAACATGCTTTCAGGTAGTGATAGAGGCTATGAAGAAAATTTTTACATGTTTAACAAACACATTGAAAGCTTCCTATATGCCAGGCACCATGGTAAGTGCTTTAAAAACTTGTTTAATATTTATTAAATGCCTTATTTAATGAATTAAAGCAGGGTCTGGGATTGGGAGAGAGAGCTAATTCCGTTTGTGTGGTCTGGGAAAGTGTCTTCTAGAGGGAACTGGCCTTGAGCTGGGAACAGAAAATGAGCCAACCTCAATCTCCAGGCCAAACATTTCAGGCCGAGAGCTAGTGCAAAGGCCCTGAGGCTGGCTTTGGTGTTCAAGAAACTGAAAGAAGGCCAGTGTGAGTGGAGTTTCATGAGCAGAGAACAGAGTGGGCCAAGGTGATGTCAAACTTAGCAGCCAGTGGACAGATTCTGAAGGGCAATGGCAGCCACCATTTGGGGCTTGAAGTTTATTACCAGGGTAGTGGTTAAGCCTTGTCTTGGAACCTTTAGAATCTTGGGGACTTGGAAGTTTTCTTATCTACAGGATCTTGTGTAAAAATGAATAAAGGGCAACCTCACTAAAATGGGAGTCAGGAGGGTGCCTGGGTGGCTCAGTCGTTAAGCGTCTGCCTTCGGCTCAGGTCATGATCCCAGGGTCCTGGGATCGAGTCCCACATCAGGCTCCCTGCTCGGCGGGAAGCCTGCTTCTCCCTCTCCCACTCCCCCTGCTTGTGTTCCTGCTCTCGCTATCTCTCTCTCTGTCAAATAAATAAATAAATTCTTTAAAAAATAAAATAAAATAAAATGGGAGTCAGGAGGTTGGACAGAGAGAGGTCACGCCCTACCACTCAAAGTCAATCACAAATCCAACAGGAAGAGAAGAACCTTGCCCATGGATACTATGGAGGAAGAAAGGAAGGCTTGGCTCCTCCCCACCCCAATAGCCCAGCTAATGACAGACAGTCACAACCAGCCAATGAGAAGCCACTCTACTTCCAACTCCCATTGTGCTCAAATGGACTTTTTGTTTAAACAGCCTTTCCAACGCCCCACTTCTTCCTCTATAAAAGAGCATACCTCCGCTGTGTTCTCTGGATTTGCCTATCTGTGATTTTGCCATAGCCTGCTTTCCCTGTATTGCAATTCTCTGCTGCTCCCAAAGAAACCCATATTTTGCTAGTAAAATACCTGGCAGTTTTATTTTTAAGGTTGACGTTTGTAATCTAAGCCATCTTATAACATTAGACTCCTAGAACCTTTGCAGTCTTCTAATTTCTCTCCTAGGCCAGAGCCACGTCCCTCAAAACGTGGCCACCATGTTCCCTGCCGTCTCCTCTGGTCTTGATTCTAGCCTCTTGCATCCAAGGGGTGTGCCCTGAAACCGGGGAAGAGGAGGTGGGGAGGCTGGCCTACACTTTGTTGCTACAAAGTAGGTGCCAGTTCTCAGTTCCTCCTTTGCCTTGTTCTGGAGAGTTCCGGGAGGTCCCCAAACGAACCTCTACCCTTTCTGTCCATTGGGGCTTTAGTTCTGGGACAGCCAACAGGCATCTCAAACTTAATGAAACCAAATGAGAATTCCTGATTCCTTGACCTCCCGTAAAACCTGCTCCATCAGCTTCCCACCTCTGGTTCCCATGGGTTCCCTAATCTCCTTTCTAGCCTCTAGAAGAGGCATCACCATCTTTCTACTTGCCCAGGGCAACAAATCTAGGAGTAGGAGTAAAAAAATTTGTTTCACTAGAAAACATCCTTCTGGGTTATCAGATTCTGGTCTTGTTTCCTGTCTCATGCAGTAGTCTCTTCTCTCTCCTGTAATAGTCTTCCAGCAGAAAATCTCTCCTTACCTGACACCAGAACTGTTTGTATTTGACAGGTTGACCTCGATTCCTTCCTTTGCTGTCAAACCCAGTTTGTCAGTAAATCCTGCATGCTCTACCTCCATAGACATCCCAGATTTATCCATTTCTTTCTCTCTCCCCACTGCCGCCCACTGGGCTCCAGGCCACGGGTATCACTTGCCTGGACCTTGCTTACCCTAGGTTCTTGGCTTTTTCTTCACTTGCTCCCCGGTCACCTGCTGCCCCAGTCATCCACAATTCATTCACCAGAGGGTAGCCAAAAAGATCTCTTTAAATGCAAAGGGAAGGGATGCCTGGGTGGCTCAGTCGGTTAAGCGTCTACCTTCGGCTCAGTTCATGATCTTAGAGTCCTGGGATCGAGTCCCGCATCGGGCTCCTTGCTCAGTGGGGAGCCTACTTCCCCCTGCTTGTGCTCTCTCACTCTCACTCGTTCTCTCTCTCTGACAAATAAATAAATAAAATCTTTAAAAAAAAATAATAAATTCAAAGAAAAAACTAATCTGGGAGGGGGCAGGCATTGATCGGTGCTAGGGGCGAGGAGGAGGGTTTGACTGAGAAGGGGTATGGGGCGGTTTCTGGAAAGACGGTAACTGTATCCTAATAGGAGTTGGGGTCACATAGACGTATGCAGTTGTTGAAATGCATCTTGGGGCACCTGGGTGGCTCAGTCATTAAGTGTCTGCCTTCGGCTCAGGTCATGATCCCAGGGTCCTGGGATAGAGCCCTGCATCGGGCTCCCCGCTCGGCGGTGAGCCTGCTTCTCCCTCTCCCACTCCCCCTGCTTGTGTTCCCTCTCTCGCTGTGTCTCTGTCAAATAAATAAATAAAATCTTTAAAAAAAAATGCATCTTAAACGCACTTAAGATTTGTGCATTTCACCATATGTAAATTTACCTGGGGTGGGGGGAAATGCCCTGTAAACAAATATTGAACTCTAGCAAATGATGCATGCTGTTGTGCTTAACAGTGAAGTGTCCTGGCGTCTGCAACTGTCTAAAATGCATCCAAATAATAATAATAATAATATGGATGGATGCGGCAAGATGAATAGGTAAGCAACACAGCAAGGATAGTAACATGTTATTGGTGGAATCTAGGTGGTGTCTACTGTATGTTTGAAAGTTTTCATAATAAAATGTTTAATGAAAGTAGAAAGGGAACTAAGTACCTATTCTGCTGAACACTCCGGCACCTGCTTGCTTTTGCAGGAGAAATACAATGCTGATTGTTTTCCAGGTCCCTGCATACCTCCCCGCTGACTTCATCTCGTACGCTCAATCTTCGATGCAACAAATATTTACTGAGCACCTACTGTGTGCCCAGCACTGCTCTAGACACTGGGGCTAGAGCTTTGTACCAAACAGCATGGACCTGACATTGTAACTGTCTTCCCCAACAGAGCTCGTTGCCCTGGCAAACCTTTGAACAACTTGAGATTATCTTAATTTATGACTTCATTTGCATGTCAATATGAGCTCAGGGAAGGCAGGGCCCATGTCTCTTACTCATACCTGCATCTCCAGGCCTAGACAATCTTGTTTATGGTTGGACCTCCATAACGACTAGTTGAGAGAATATTCGCTAACATTTACTTGATAACTCGTTATCTACGCACCTGGCCCTGTTTGAAGTTGTTTGCACATGAACCCATTAATCCTGAAAACTATCCCCATTTCACAAGAGTTAACAGAGGCACCCAGAAGCTAGGCTGTGAACTCAAGCAGTCTGGCTTCAGACATCATGTTCCCAACCACTACAGGAAACTGCTAAGTGAAGGAATGATTCAATCATTCGGCATGGCCCGAGTTCAAATCCCAGCTCTGTGGCCCGGAGCCAACCGATTTATCTCCCTGAACCTCAGATTCTTTCTTGTTCAAGGTCAAGTCCTCCTCCTAGTTCATGGCGAGGATGAAGGATGCTGGAGGAAATTGGCTCCAAGACGCGCACACGCCCAACTCACACCCCGACAACCGTGAGCAGGGAGGTGGGAGCTGGGGAGGGCGGCGCCGGGTCACCGCTCCAGGCACGGGGTGTGGCCTCCTGGAGGCAAAGTCTCCGGCTTCCAGGTTCCTCCAGTGTGCTCACGCCCTACCTGGGGCCCCAGGCGCTGTCTCCGCCCCCCGAACCTGGGTGATCCGGTAGACAGCGGAGCCACAGCCGGTTCCCAAGCAGGCAGCCGCGGTGGTCTGCAGGAAAGAAATCCGGCGGCGGGGATATAATCCTGCCTGTAGGTAGCGGGAGGGGCTGGCGGCCCCGCCCACCTCCCCTCCGCCAGATTTCGTCCAGAAGGAGCCGCCGGGCTCCCGGCCCCGACCCGCCGATAAGCGTGGAGCGTCTGGGAACCGCGCGGAGGAGCCGACCCGCGGCGATGGGGGGCTGCCGGCACCTGGACGGGGCTGCTGGTGCTGCAGCTGTTCTTGGTGCTGAAGCTGGCGCTGCCCCGGACCCGAGGCCACCTGCCCCCCGGGCCCACGCCGCTGCCGCTGCTGGTGAAACTCCTGCAGCTCCGGCC